>NC_141879.1:300724342-301030789 GCF_056163025.1 Triticum urartu
ACTACTCACTCTCTTCTCTTCTGACTTCTCATCTTTTCTACTCTTTAGGATGGCGGATGCAAGGAACAAGTTCACACAACCGGATGAAGATACACCCTTTGGACGCCACTTGAAGGAAGTCACTAGATACCTGAACATAGGAGTACCAAGCTTCACGGGAACCTACAACGCCACTTTACCTGAAGAAGAGCGCTGGATGATTCAAGTTCAAGTTCCAGGAAGGACGTTCATGCCAGTCACTGAGCCCATAGAGTTTTCTTCTGATGCACCAACTTGGAGTCTAGGAAAGAGTATGGCAGATCACATCGCCATGGGACGCATTGGAGAAGTCTACCGCAAGGATCTTAAGGATACTATCTACCGGATTTGTGGGCGCCGAGATGAACACTGGGAGATGATCAGCACCAGGAAAGATAGATCAATTGCAGCTTTTATCCAGGAGTTAAACCAGCACATTCGACGACAGGAGAATCAGATGTGCGCTGACATGATAGATCTGAAGAAGGCTAAGACTAGAATCAAGGAACTGAAGGAAGAACTCAAGGCTACACGTGAATATTATGAAGAAGAAATTGAAGTATTGGTGGATAAGAATGCCGACCTAACTATGAAGCTAGCAGTATTTATGGGAGGCCCGACCCCAGTAGATGAAGACGAAGAACCCAAGGAGATTAGCCCGGAAGACTACATCATCATTGACGCCACCGACTCGGAACAAGATAGTAGCGATGATGACTATGTTGATGAAGCAGGAGCAGATATCATGGAGTCTACAACCGTAGAATATTTCTAGTAGACCACCTCATCAGTAGTAGTAGTCCACCATGTAAATATAGTAGTCCGAGCACTTTTGCGATATCTAGATCGTTTGTATGTCCTTGTTTGATTGATTAAAGTGAATTGTTTGTTTTTGCCTCATGTGCATATGGGTAGTGTTTTCCCTTTAGACCCCCTATATTCTTATACCTCATCTTTTCTAAACCCTCAGATGCCTCCGAGACGTGACCCCGGATTTGCCTTTCCACCGGAGCTCACTCAGTTGATCCAGCAGCAGAACACTTTGATGCAGTTGCTAGTTCAGAATCAGAATCAGGGGAACAACAACAGCAACCCACCACCACCACCACCACCACCTGTTGACCACTTAGCCCATTTTCTTAGGCTAAATCCGCCGGTGTTTTCCAGTAGCACCGAGCCGATAGTAGCAGATGATTGGCTCCACAAGATAGCTAGGGAGTTGACCACAGCAGGATGCACAGATGTGGAGAAGGTTAAGTTTGCCGCACATCAGTTAGAAGGACCGGCAACATCTTGGTGGGAGAATTTCACAGCCACCTTCCCAGTCGACACTGTCACATGGGACCAGTTTCAGCAGGCTTTTCGTACTGCCCATGTTTCAGCAGGAGCAATGGCCATGAAGAAGCGTGAGTTTCGTAACTTGCGCCAAGGAGGACGGACAGTTGGCCAGTATGTGGAGGAGTTTAGTAAGCTAGCACGTTATGCCCCAGATGACGTTGCTACGGATGCAACTAAGCAGGAGAAATTCCTGGAAGGACTGAATGATGAGTTGAGTATGCAGTTGATGGTAGCCACCTTCAACAACTACCAGGAGTTGGTAGATCGTGCTCTTATGATTGAAGGGAAGCAACAGCAAATTGAGAACCGCAAGAGGAAGTATGGACAAGGAAAGTATAATTCAGGAGCTCAGCAGAAGCCACGTTTTACCCCTAGACCGGGAGGACATTTTCAGCATACCCATGGAGTAGGTAGCTCGCACAATCACAATGGCACCAAGAATGGTAATGGGAATGGAGGAAGCAATGGCCATAACCGCAGCACCCCATCAACCCCAGCCAAGAAGGACTTGAGCCACGTCACTTGCTATAAGTGTTCGAAGCCAGGACACTATGCAAATGAATGTCCGGAAGGCCAAAACGGCAATGGAAGTTCTGGAAAGAAGCCGAACCCTTTTCAACAGGGGACAGGTGAACCACGTTAGCGTGGAGGAGGTTGAAGCTCAGCCCGATGCAGTAATAGGTAAGTTTTTGGTTAAGTCATTTACTGCACTCGGTTCTTTTTGATACTGGTGCATCACATTCATACATATCAAGGGGATTTGTGGATAAGTATAACCTACCAACCCAAGCCCTTAGGTCACCCATGTTAGTAACCTCGCCAGGAGCAGAGTATGTGGCTAGTCTATGGTGTGATCGGTTACCATTAAGGATTGGTAACTATGTTTTTCCCTCAGACCTAATAGTATTGGAATCTCAAGGATTGGATGTGATATTAGGCATGGATTGGTTATCAAAGTATGAAGGGAATATTGAGTGTGCTAGTAAGTCAATTTTGCTTACCACACTAGAAGGGAGAAGGATCAAGTATGTATCTCGGCATGTACCAAAGAGGACACAAGTAAATTGCCTAACAGGAGTTGTGCAGGAGGAAGTACCAGTGGTAAAGGATTTTCCTGATGTATTTCCCGAAGAGTTGCCAGGCATGCCACCGGATAGAGACATTGAGTTTTTGATTGAGCTTTTGCCAGGCACTGGGCCAATATCAAAGAGACCATATAGGATGCCAGCAAAAGATTTGGTGGAAATTAAGAAGCAGATTAAGGAGTTACTGGATAAGGGATATATTCGCCCAAGTTCTTCGCCTTGGGGATCACCAGTACTTCTAGTAGAGAAGAAGGATGGATCGTTAAGGATGGTTGTTGACTATCGAGGATTGAATGAAGTAACAATCAAGAACAAGTACCCGCTACCAATGATCAATGATCTGTTTGATCGATTGCAAGGAGCTAAAGTGTTTTCCAAGATCGATTTGCGATCAGGATACCATCAATTGAAGATTAGAGAACAGGATATTCCGAAGACAGCTTTTACCACCAGGTATGGGCTGTATGAGTATACCGTTATGTCATTTGGACTGACTAACGCGCCTGCCTATTTTATGAACATGATGAACAAAGTGTTTATGGAGTTTTTGGATAAGTTCGTCGTAGTGTTCATTGATGATATCCTGGTTTATTCAAAGAATGAAGAGGAGCATAAGGAGCATTTGCGTTTGGTACTTGGAAAGCTCAGAGCACATCAATTATATGCCAAGTTCAGCAAATGTGAGTTTTGGTTGAAGGAAGTAGGATTCCTCGGACACGTTATATCCGGAGAAGGTATAGCAGTAGATCCCGCTAAAGTTGAAACCGCGACCAAGTGGGAAGCCCCAACAACAGTTGGAGAGATCCGGAGTTTTCTTGGACTCGCAGGATACTACCGGAGGTTTATTGAGAATTTCTCAAAGATTGCGAAACCTATGACGGAGTTGCTGAAGAAGGATACTAAGTTCAAATGGACTGAGGAGTATGAGGCTAGTTTCCAGGAGTTGAAGAAACGCTTGGTTACCTCACCAGTGTTGATTTTGCCAGATCAAACCAAGGATTATGAGGTGTATTGCGATGCTTCACGTCGAGGACTTGGAGCAGTGCTTATGCAGGAAGGGAGAGTTGTTTCGTATGCTTCACGACAATTGAAGCCTCACGAATTGAATTATGCTATGCATGATTTGGAGTTAGCAGCCGTAGTACATGCATTGAAGACATGGAGACATTTCCTCATTGGGAATCATTGTGAGGTGTACACGGATCATAAGAGTTTGAAGTACATTTTCACACAGAAGGAGTTGAACCTCAGACAAAGGAGATGGTTGGAGCTCATCAAGGATTATGATATGAGATTGCATTATCATCCCGGAAAAGCTAATGTAGTAGCTGATGCATTAAGCCACAAGAGCCATGTCAATAGGTTAATGATGGGAGAAATACCCAAGTAGTTAGCAGAAAATCTTCGTGAACTATGTGTGGAAATAGTTCCGAGAGGCTATGTAGCAGCACTAGAGATTCAGTCAACTTTGATGGATAGAATCAGAGAAGCTCAGAAAACTGACAAAGAGATTGCCGCTATAAAGGAGAAACTGAGCAAAGGAAAAGCTAAAGGATTTCGCGAGGATGAGCACGACACCCTATGGTTTGAAGACCGTGTTTATGTACCCAACAACCCGGAGATCAGGAAGTTGATTTTGCAAGAGGCACATGATTCACCGTATTCGATTCACCCAGGAAATACCAAGATGTATTTGGATTTGAAGGATATTTTCTGGTGGACCGGAATGAAAAAAGATATTGCAGAGTATGTAGCAGTTTGTGACGTATGTCAGAGAGTAAAGGCAGAGCATCAGAAGCCAACAGGATTGTTGCAACCATTGCCGATACCCGAATGGAAGTGGGATAAGCTAGGCATGGATTTTATCACGGGATTACCAAGGACTCGTTCAGGCTATGACTCGATTTGGGTTGTAGTTGATCGATTGACGAAGGTAGCTCATTTCATCCCAGTAAAGACCACTTACACCAGTGCTAAGTTGGCAAAGATATACATGACCAGGATCGTATGTCTGCATGGAGTTCCGAGGAGTATCGTATCAGATAGAGGAACCCAGTTTACCTCAAAGTTCTGGAAGCAGTTGCATGAGACTTTGGGTACTAGGTTAGAATTTAGTACAACTTTTCATCCGCAGACAGATGGACAGACTGAGAGAGTCAATCAGATTTTGGAGGATATGCTGAGAGCTTGTGCGCTAGATTATGGATCTAGTTGGGACGATAATTTGTCATATCCAGAGTTCTCTTACAATAATAGCTATCAGACTAGTTTGAAGATGGCCCCTTTCGAGGCTTTGTACGGAAGAAGGTGCGGGACACCGTTGTCATGGGACGAAGTTGGAGACCGCCAGTTGTTTGGACCAGATTTGATTAAGGAGTCTGAACAGAAGGTGAAGTTGATTCGCGATAGGCTCAAGGTAGCCCAGTCCAGGCAGAAGAGCTACGCAGATTCTAAACGCAAGGAGACATTTTACGAAGTTGGAGATAGAGCTTATCTTCGAGTATCCCTACTTCGAGGGATTAAGCGCTTTGGAGTTAAGGAGAAGTTAGCGCCACGATTTGTAGGACCATATCGAGTTTTGGAGCGTATGGGAGAAGTGGCTTACAAGTTGGAATTGCCAGAAGGATTAACAGGAGTTCATGATGTGTTTCACGTTTCTTAGTTGAAGAAGTGTCACGCGGAGATGGCTGACATACCTTTGAGAGACACAGTGCCATTGGAAGCAATTCAGTTGGATAACAATTTGACCTATGAGGAGAAACCAGTCAAGATTCTTGAGTTTCCCAGCCGAGTTACTCGTAGCAAGGTTATCAAGTTTTGCAAAGTTCAGTGGAGCCACCACACGGAGGATGAAGCCACCTGGGAGCGAGAGGAAGATTTTCTCAAAGACCACCCTCACCTATTTTCTAGCCAACCCGAATCTCGAGGGCGAGATTCATCTTAAGGGGGGTAGGTTTGTAACATCCCAAAATTTTCAATTTGGAATGTTATACATTAGATCATCATGCATATCATATTTTATTTTGCTTTTGGTTTTGATCCTAGAAAATCCTAAGCAACTCAAGGACCCACGGAGAGAGTTGGGGATTTCGTTATTTACGTATTTGAGTTTTCTCAAATTATGTAAACAGGATCATTTGATTTTATTTATTTTATCATCAATTATTTCTATTACAAAAATATGAGAGCGGGAATAAAATGACTTTCCCAAAATATAGAAATATTGGGGATTTAATAAAAAAATCAAATAAGATTTATTTCGGAGTTTTTCGGTATTTTTATTTGAATTTAGGAAAAATGCGCGTTTTTCAAAGTTGTAGTTTGGGCCTAGATAAATGTTCACTTTATTGGGCTTGATTTTAGAAACCCGACAAATTTTATTTCGTGATTTTTGGAGTCCGTTTAGTATTTGTTTTTATTTTTCTTCCGAGCGGAATTATATAAAAAAAACGCGAAACCGACTATGGGCCGTACCCGAGCGGGACTCCGCCCGGGGCGCCTTTAAATAGTGAGGCGCCGGTGCCCCAGGCCCATAGCCGCGCCGCACCGAAACCGTAGCCAGCCGCCGCCGGAGTTGCGTGCCGCCCGAGGTTCGCCGCTGCCTCGTTTTCCGTGCTATTTAAAAAAAATAAATTATGTTCGTCGTTTTTCTTTTTCGTCGGATTTTCCGCGGTTATTTTCTGATCCGATTTTCATTTTAGTATAACTTTTTGCTCGTTTATCGGAATCAGGCGATTCAAGTGCCTGGAGTTTCGTCTCGAAACCCTCTTTCCGAATAATCAACTTAAACATGTTTTTGTTACTGTAAAATTTGCCCTAGATCCAGATTACTAGAACAAAGTTGTTTCTTTCGCCGTTTGTTTTCTTTTGCTTCGTTCGATTTGATTCGTTTTGCAAACCAGGTTCTTAAGTTGAACTTTCTGGTTAGATCTTCTATTTGAGTTTTACCTGTGCATTAGATGAGTACTTATTGTATGCTTGTTGTTTGTCTGCGATAGAATACCCGGAGTGCGCCGCCTGTTACTTCGAATCTCTAGGTTTCGCGGATCATCAGCAAGGCAAGTAACACTTTGATCATACCTTTTCTACAACCCAGTTTTATTGCATTAGATCAATCCTCACACATTGCATGATTAGGATCTAAGTAAATTGTGGGATGGGAAGTAGATGAGGTAGTACCTATTACCTGTTTATTATCAAACCTTTGGGAGTTACTTCTACGTTTGCTTATTATGCCATGCTATGCTAGTAGACGTGGATTGGGTGAGTGATATCCATGACAGATGTGAGATTGTTAATTAATGGTTTATCTAAGGTGGCAACCTAACACACATCAGGGTGGATTGAGGCACCTAGGGTTTCCAGGACTTGCCTGTTTTCTTCGGACCGCCACCCAGGCTCAAAGGGATCATGAGATTATTCATACTAGAAACTTCCGTGTGCAGCCACAAGCCATTATGGGCTCTGGCATAGTTGACTAAGTTGTACGAACTCTTACAGTGGTAGACTAGCAGATGTAGGGGATGTAGGTGGTACGGTCTACCCGATCGTAAGGTGCTAGCGCTTCTGAAAGACTATGTCTCGGTCATCCGTTTCTCAAGCACCCTGTAGTGCGAGAAACCAAACGGAGGCGATCGAGTCTTGTGGGGAAAAGTGCGCAAACCTCTGCAGAGTGTAACAATCTAATCATGATTAGCCGTGTCCCCGGTTATGGACATCTTGAGTATCTAGTACCTGGATTTTCATGTGAATCTCAACATGTTACTCTAAATTAATTTTGATGGGTTTTAATGATGTTACCTTAATTGGGATTGAGAATGCTGTCAACCATTCTCAATGTTTAACAACCACCATGATAGTAATTAAATTTATTCCTTTGAAGTAGGGAAAAATTGGCTTTACGCAAAAACTGTAACCATAGAGCTTTCCACCAGCCAAATATGCATATAGTATAGTTGTTGCATTCCATTACTCTCTATGTGTTACCTTGCCAGCATATTCCATGTGCTGACCCATTTTCGGGCTGCAACGTTAATGTTGCAGACTTTTCAGACGACGATTAAGGAGTTTTTAGGTCGTGGTTCTATACTCAGTGATGCTGTTGGAGTTGATGGACTCACTTATCTTCCAAGCCTTCCGCTGTTATCGTCACTAGATGGCCTTAAGCCATATTTATTGTAATAAGTTCTCTTTTGAGACACTCAATGTAATAAGTGTGTGATTGCTACTCTGCTATAAATCCTCCGAGTACTGTGTGGTGTCAGCATTACTGATCCAGGGATGACACCGGAGCACAGAGATCAGACTGTTTGAGGTCTGGTCGCTACAGGGGTGATGTGTGTTTTCAATATAGAATAATGTACAATTTAGATGTGGTGCCTACCTCACGACACAGACAACAACCATGAAGGCAAGGTAGTTAAGGACGAGATACATACGCAGGGTTTGATGTAGGTCAAACCCAGCAATCCGAGCATCTGGGAGGGAATCTTGACAACGAATGAGCTCGAGCTTTGGTTGACCGACATTTGACGGTGACCGGTACTAACATGAACTAGGAGGAATCCATTCATGGCCAACACATACCCCTCATTATAGGTCAAAGGGATGATATATATACACTCGGGGAGCCCACAGATATCCGTGTCATCACAAAAAACCGCACAAGGGAGACGTGGTCGATCAGAAGACCCCATATACACTGCATGCGTCCCGAAAATATGCATGGGTACGATGGTGTATGATGTGTTTAAATCCCAAATGCACAACTTCGATGGGCCACGCCAAGTACATTACAAACCAAACACCGTACCCGACTCCAAGCCTGGTTCAATACCTATGATGTCAGTTTCCCAACTTCAAGGCGGTAGCGGGGGGGGGGGGGGGTCGTCCCACGCACGCGTTCAAACTTTATTTTTTCTAGCATGGGACACATCTATATATATCTATACATCTATACACATATATAGTGTGCGAATAACTATGAAAGTTGCTCGTTGGATGAAGCCAATCCGACGGTACAAAGATAGCAAATCCGAGCACTATTGGCCGTTGGATATCATCTACATTCCACCAGATTCTGCCACATGTACAATCTAGAAGACTCCATGGTTGAACTTAAGCATAATGCACAAACCTCAAAACACAAGCACTTATCCTTTGTTCTCTAGAATCTTCCATATCTTAATTGCCCAAACCTTTTTTTCTAAATGAATTGTCACTTTTTGTTTTTACCTTTACAATGCACAATTCCATGAATCTTCAAATAGTTTTTTACAAAACTAATTGATTTTGGATGAGATGAACTATAAGAATTAAACGAACATCTACATCATGCATATCTGGGAGAAGAGGCGGGAAACCAATGAGAGGAGTGGCGAGAAACGGTAGCCTATTTTGAATGAAAACCTAGTAGAGAAGGAAGCGTGAGCTACACGACGCATGTGCACAGTGCTTACCCATGTACTGCATGTGCCGTCGAAAGGGCTCAGGGTTGCAGTTCGATCTGGGAGCATCCAACGGTGCAAACGTATGATCCGTGGGGTTTGGGTTCTGGACAGTCAGAAAGGAGGACTCAGATCATGCACGTAGCGCGGGCGGGGGGGGGGGGGATATCATACGGAAACCAACATTTGGTGGAAACCGGTGAAAACCACGAGAAAAAGATGTTTTGAAGTTTCAAAAAAATGCAGGATGTTAAGAGGATGATGTTTTATTGGCACATAAAATTTCAAGTTGAAACACATTAAGAGATGTGAGCTATGAAAAAGACAAAATCAGTGTTGAATAGTGTCGAATAGTGTCGAATAATAATGTCACTATTCAGGGCAGAAGTTGTCTTTTTCATAGCTCACATCTTTTAATGTTTTTCAACTTGAAATTTTGTGTCACAATAAAACATCACCTTCTTAGCACCCCGCATTTTTTTCTTTAGATTTTTATGAAACTTTAAAATATGGTTTCCACAAAGTTTTCATTGAATATCGGCTTTCGTGAGTGAACCGTGTGCTATTTGAAAACATTTCATGAGAAGAATCTCGGTTTTTAAATCCCCGTAAGTCCAAAACTAAGCTGAAAATCATGAAACCTGCCATGGTGTCACGACATCGCACTTATATGTCAAGGAATTTTTTTCGTCCATCGTGGCACAAGTTTTATTACAAGCCTCTTACAAACTGGAGCTTCTCTCAAAGAAGCCTCATGGTTCCTATAGGGAAATGTGTTCCCCTTGTGGGTGAAACGTAATCACCGCCTCTTTTCACCCTGTATTTTCTTCTATGGGCAACATGGAACGACAGGATATCCGTGCTGAAATTTAAACTTATTCAGGGTTCTATGGCCTTTTTATACACTAATTGAGTTTCCTAGGCATTTAATGTCCATAATTCAAATCTGAACTACAAATACATGCTCCAGTTCACTAAAATGGCTAGAAAAATTATACATGTGTCCATGGGTGCATGTTTAGGTCCCATGCCTGGAATGGGAACGAATTACAACCGTACCAGTGTCCTGGCTCTTCCTCAAACATTTCGAATCTCGGTTTTTAAGTCCCCATAAATCCTAAACTCACCAGAAAGTCTTCAAAGGTGGCAAGGTGTCATGTCATGGCACATATATGTCGTGATAAAAACATTGCCAATCTGGGCCAAGCTTTATTACAAACCTCTTAAAAACCGGAGCCTGACGCAAGAACCCTCATGGTTTTGATAGGGAAACATGTCCCCTTGTGGGCCAAAGGATAATCACTCCCTCTTCTAGCCTCGTATTTTCTTCTAGACGCGACAGGGAACAACTGGAGATTCGCGTTGAACTTTGAAATTATTCAGGGTTTGTTTGACCTTTTTTATGCATTAATTGAGTTTTCTAGGCATTTAATGTCCATCATTCATATCTGAACTACAAATACATGCTGCAGTGCACCAAAATGGCTAGAAAAATGTACATGTTTCCTTGGGGTGCATGTTTAGGTCCCATGGAATGAATGGGAACGAATTCAACCGTCTCGCCGTCCTGGCCTGGCCACAAAAATTACGAATCTCGGGTTTTAAATGTCTGTAAATCCAAAACTCACCAGGAAATCATGAAACCTGGCATGATGTCACTACATGGTATATATAATTGTCCAACCGGAGCCTGTCGCAACCCTCGTGGTTCCGGTAGGGAAACATGCCCCTCTTGTGGGCGAAACGATAATCGATGCCTCTTCTCGCCTTGAACTTTGTTTTCTACAAGCAACATAGAATAACAGGAGTGTCGGGCTGAAATTTGAAACTGTTCAGGGTCGTTTGGCCATTGTATATATACTACTAATTACTAAGTTTTCTATGCATTTAATGTAATCCATAATTCAAATTTGAACTACAACCACATGCTCCAGTGAAATGGGTGGGAAATCATGCATGTGTCATTGGGTGCATGTTTAGGTCTCGTTTAAGGAATGAGAATGAATTACAAACTTGTTGTCGTCCTGAAACAATGAGAATCTCGGTTTTTAAATACCAGTAAATAAAAAAGTCACCCAAAAAACATGAAACTTGGCATGGTTTCATGACATGGCACATATATGCCGTGGTAAAAAAATCGTCCAGTTTGAGAAGAGGCGCACACATTAGTAGCTAACGAAGTCCTTTTTGAAACAAAAAGTTGACACGTTAATATCGTGAACGGTTGTATTATATTTACCGTGTCAAAATTTAACCATACTCGGTGGCATCGTGCAGCTATTTGATTAGACGAGAGGAGCGCGAGAAGTCTGCCGTGCAGGTTCGACAGGACGCGTGCGAGCAGTCCGCCGCGCAGGCTCGATGGGACGCGTGCATCCTATCCACCTCGCAGGCTCGACGGGACACATGCGTGTGGCAAGGCCACCCATGCTCACCGAGCAGCGAGCTCTTTGACCTCCATGCACCAGCTGCCGCCCGACTCGCTCACAACTTCTCCATTAATGGGTTAATTAAAGTACCTGGACGGAGGGTGTTTGCTTGTGATCCCATGGCAACATTTTCTTTGTTCGTGTTTTCAACTAGTATTCCGCCCTAATTTAAATTTCCACATAGGGCAACAGATAATACGACCACAAATAAAATGGCAACCGATAATACAACGACAAATTTACAATGGCGCACATAATAATTATCTTACATATTCCGGATAATTTAAAATGCCACATGAGGCAAAGCCCGGAAGACAGGGGGCAAGACAAGAAGGAAATTGCAGACAATGATCTGGGTCGCTACTGTCTCTACTCGTCGATGGATCGCCGGGCGGTGAAATCCTCCAGCATGACTTTGCTTGAAAGCAGACACGGATTCCTCCACCTCCTGCTCGCGCTCAATCCAGAGCTTCCTCAAGCCACTGATACGTCTCCAACGTATCTATAATTTTTGATTGCTCCATGCTATATTATCTACTGTTTTGGACTATATTGGGCTTTATTTTCCACTTTTATATTATTTTTTGGACTAACCTATTAACCGGAGGCCCAGCCCAGAATTGCTGTGTTTTGCCTATTTCAGTGTTTCAGATAAACGGAATATCAAACGGAGTCCAAACGGAATAAAATCTTCGGGAACGTGATTTTCTCACCGAACGTGATCCAGGAGACTTGGACCCTACTCCAAGGAACAAAAGAGGCGGTCACAAGGGTGGGGGGCGCGCCCCCCTGCCTCGTGGGACCCTCGTCGCTCCTCCGGCGTACTTCTTCCTCCTATATATACACACGTACCCCAAACGATCAGAACAGGAGCCAAAAACCTAATTCCACCGCCGCAACTTTCTGTATCCACGAGATCCCATCTCGGGGCCTGTTCCGGAGCTACGCCGGAAGAGGGCCGTCATCACGGAGGGCTTCTACATCATCATAGCCTCTCCGATGAAGTGTGAGTAGTTTACCTCAGACCTTCGGGTCCATAGTTAGTAGCTAGATGGCTTGTTCTCTCTCTTTGAATCTCAATACAAAATTCTCCCCCTCTCTTGTGGAGATCTATTCGATGTAATCTTCTTTTTGCGGTGTGTTTGTTGAGATCGATGAATTGTGAGTTTATGATCAAGTCTATCTATGAATAATATTTGAATCTTCTCTGAATTCTTTTATGTATGATTGGTTATCTTTGCAAGTCTCTTCGAGTTATCCGTTTGGTTTGGCCAACTAGATTGGTAGTTCTTGCCATGGGAGAAGTGCTTAGGTTTGGGTTCGATCTTGCGGTGTCCTTACCCAGTGACAGAAGGGGCAGCAAGGCACGTATTGTATTGTTGCCATCGAGGATAACAAGATGGGGTTTATTTCATATTGCATGAATTTATCTCTCTACATCATGTCATCTTGCTTAAGGCGTTACTCTGTTTTTAACTTAATACTCTAGATGCATGCTGGATAGCGGTCGATGAGTGGAGTAATAGTAGTAGATGCAGAATCGTTTCGATCTACTTGTCACGGACGTGATGCCTATATACATGATCATGCCTAGATATTCTCATAACTATGCTCAATTCTGTCAATTGCTCAACAGTAATTTGTTCACCCATCATAGAATACTTATGCTCTTGAGAGAAGCCACTAGTGAAACCTATGGCCCCCGGGTCTATTCTCATCATATCACTCTCCATTACTTTAATCTTACTTTGCCTTTACTTTTCACTTTGCATCTTTATACCAAAAATACCAAAAATATTATATCTATTAGATCTCACTCTCGTAAGTGACCGTGAAGGGCTTGACAACCCCTAATCGCGTTGGTTGCGAGTAGCTATCGCTTTGTGCAGGTACGAGGGACTTGAGCGTGGGCTCCTACTGGATTGATACCTTGGTTCTCAAAAACTGAGGGAAATACTTACGCTACTCTGCTGCATCATCCCTTCCTCTTCGGGGAAAACCAACGCAAGCTCAAGACGTAGCAAGAAGGATTTCTGGCGCCGTTGCCGGGGAGTCTACGCAAAAAGTCAACATACCAAGTACCCATCACAATCCCTATCTCTCGCATTACATGATTTGCCATTTGCCTCTCGTTTTCCTCTCCCCCCAATTCACCCTCGCTGTTTTATTCGCCCTCTCTCTCTATCCCCCTCTCTATTTGCCTCTTTTTGCCCATTTGCTTTTTGTTTGCTCGTGTGTTAGATTGCTTGTTTGTCGCGATGGCTCAAAATACTACTAAATTGTGTGACTTCACCAATACCAACAATAACGATTTCCTTAGCACTCCGATTGCTCCTCTTACCGATGCTGAATCTTGTGAAATTAATACTGCTTTGTTGAATCTTGTCATGAAAGATCAATTCGCCGGCCTTCCTAGTGAAGACGCCGCTACTCATCTAAATAGCTTCGTTGATTTATGTGATATGCAAAAGAAAAAAGATGTCAATAATGATGTCGTTAAATTGAAGCTATTTCCTTTTTCGCTTAGAGATCGTGCTAAAGCTTGGTTTTCGTCTTTGCCTAAGAATAGTATTGATTCATGGAACAAGTGCAAAGATGCTTTTATCTCTAAGTATTTTCCTCCTGCTAAGATCATCTCTCTTAGAAACGATATTATGAACTTTAAACAACTTGATCATGAACATGTTGCACAAGCTTGGGAGAGAATGAAATTAATGATACGTAATTGCCCTACTCATGGTTTGAATTTGTGGATGATCATACAAATTTTTTATGCCGGATTGAATTTTGCTTCTAGAAATCTTTTAGATTCGGCCGTGGGAGGCACTTTTATGGAAATCACTTTAGGAGATGCTACTAAACTCCTAGATAATATGATGGTTAATTATTCTCAATGGCATACTGAAAGATCTTCTAATAAAAAAGTGCATGCGATAGAAGAAATCAATGTGTTGAGTGGAAAGATGGATGAACTTATGAAATTATTTGCTACTAAGAGTGTTTCTTCTGATCCTAATGATATGCATTTGTCTACTTTGATTGAGAATAACAATGAATCTATGGATGTGAATTTTGTTGGTAGGAATAATTTTGGTAACAACGCTTATAGAGGGAATTTAAATCCTAGGCCATATCCTAGTAATCCTTCTAATAATTATGGGAATTCCTACAACAACTCTTATGGAAATTATAATAAGATACCCTCTGATTTTGAATCTAATATTAAAGAATTTATTTCTTCGCAAAAGAATTTTAATGCTATGATTGACGAAAAATTGCTTAAGATTGATGATTTGGCTAGGAACGTTGATAGAATTGCTCTTGATGTTGATTCTTTCAAACTTAGATCTATTCCACCTAAGCATGATATCAATGAGTCTCTAAAAGCCATGAGAATTTCCATTGATGAGTGCAAGGAAAGAACTGCTAGGATGCGTGCTTCCAAAGATGCCTTTATTAAAGCGTGTTCTTCCAATACCTATGGAAATCAAGATGAAGATCTAAAAGTTATTGATGTGTCCCCTATTAAATCTTTGTTTTGCAATATGAATCTTGATGAAACTGAATATGATCTTCCTTTACCTAGAAGGCGTTCTAAAAATTCGGAGTGTTTAGATCTTAATGATGAAATTGATGAAAGTGGGATTGAAAGAAATAAAAATCTAGATGTTGCTAAACCCACTATATTGGATTTCAAGGAATTTAATTATGAAAGTTGCTCTTTAATTGATTGTATTTCCTTGTTGCAATCCGTGCTAAATTCTCCACATGCTTATAGTCAAAATAAAGCCTTCACCGAACATATTGTTGATGCCTTGATGCAATCTTACGAAGAAAAACTTGAGTTGAAAGTTTATATCCCTAGAAAACTCTATGATGAGTGGGAACCAACTATTAAAATTAAAATTAAAGATCATGAGTTTTATGCTTTGTGTGATTTGGGTGCTGGTGTCTCTACTATCCCCAAGACTTTGTGTGATTTACTAGATTTCTGTAATTTGATGATTGCTCTCTAAACTTGCATCTCGCGGATTCCATTATTAAGAAACCTACGGGAAGGATTAATGATGTTCTTATTGTTGCAAATAGGAATTATGTTCCCGTAGATTTCATTGTTCTTGATATAGATTGCAATCCTTCTTGCCCTATTATTCTTGGTAGACCTTTCCTTAGAACGGTTGGTGCGATTATTGATATGAAGGAAGGGAATATTAGATTTCAATTTCCATTAAAAAAGGGCATGAAACACTTTCCTAGAAAGAAAATAAAATTACCATATGAAACTATCATGAGAGCCACTTATGGATTGCCTACCAAAGATGGCAATACCTAGATCTATCCTCGCTTTTATGCCTAGCTAGGGGCGTTAAACGATAGCGCTTGTTGGGAGGCAACCCAATTTTATTTTTATTACTTGCTTTTTACTCATGCTTAGTAATAAATAAATAAATTATTTAGCCTCTTTTTTGGTTGTGTTTTTTGTTTTTAATTAGTGTTTGTGCCAGGTAGAACCGTTGGGAAGACTTGGGGAAAGTCTTGTTGAACTTGCTGTAAAAAACAGAAACTTTAGCGCTCACGAGAACTGCTGTCATTTTTATTTTAAGAGTGATATTTAGTTAATTCTTTTTGCAGATGATTAATAGATAAATTCCTCACGTTCAGCAGTTTATTTTAGAATTTTTGGGGTTCCAGATCTTGCGCTAGCTACAGATTACTACAGACTGTTCTGTTTTTGACAGATTCTGTTTTTTGTGTGTTGTTTCTTTATTTTGATGAATCTATGGCTAGTAAAATAGAGAAGTTGGAATACAGTAGGTTTAACACCAATATAAATAAATAATGAGTTCATTACAGTACCTTGAAGTGGTCTTTTGTTTTCTTTCGCTAACGGAGCTCACGAGTTTTCTATTTTGAGTTTTGTGTTGTGAAGTTTTCAAGTTTTGGGTGAATTCTTTTGATGGATCATGGAACAAGGAGTGGCAAGAGCCTAAGCTTGGGGATGCCCATGGCACCCCCAAGATAATCCAAGGACACCAAGAAGTCAAAGCTTGGGGATGCCCCGGAAGGCATCCCCTCTTTCGTCCACTTCCATTGGTAATTTACTTGGAGCTATATTTTTATTCACCAACATGGTATGTGTTTTGCTTGGAGCGTCTTGTATTATTTGTGTCTTTGTGTCTTAGTATGCCACAATCATCCTTGCTGTACACACCTTTTGAGAGATCCATACATGAATTAAAATTTGATAGAATACTCTATGTACTTCACTTATATCTTTTGAGCTAAGTAGTTTTGCTCTATGTGCTTCACTTATATCTTTTGAGCGTTATAATTTTGCTCTATGTGCTTCACTTAGATCTTTTAGAGCACGGTGGTGGATTTGTTTTAAAGAAACTATTGATCTCTCATGCTTCACTTAAATTATTTTGAGAGTCTCTTAATAGCATGGTAATTTGCTTAATAATAATATGCTTGGTATTCAAGATTTGTGAAACTTTCTTTTGAGTGTGTTGAATACTAAGAAAAGATTGAAGCATGATAATTGTTTTGAGATATGGAGGTGATAATATTAAAGCCATGCTAGTTGAGTAGTTGTGAATTTAAAGAATACTTGTGTTAAAGTTTGTGATTCCCGTAGCATGCACGTATGGTGAACCATTATGTGATGAAGTCGGAGCATGATTTATTTATTGATTGTCTTCCTTATGAGTGGCGGTCGGGGACGAGCGATGGTCTTTTCCTACCAATCTATCCCCCTAGGAGCATGCGCGTAATACTTTTCTTTGATAACTTCTAGATTTTTGCAATAAGTATATGAGTTCTTTATGACTAATGTTGAGTCCATGGATTATACGCACTCTCACCCTTCCACCTTTGCTGGCCTCTCTAATACCGCGCACCTTTCGCCGGTATCATACACCTACCATATACCTTCCTCAAAACAGCCACCATACCTACCTATTATGGCATTTCCATATGTTGGGTTTCATAGTGATTTCAAAAAAATTCCTACGCACACGCAAGATCATGGTGATGCATAGCAACGAGAGGGGGAGAGTGTGATCTACGTACCCTTGTAGATCGACAACGGAAGCGTTAACTTGGTTGATGTAGTCGTACGTCTCCACGGCCCGACCGATCAAGCACCGAAACTACGGCACCTCCGAGTTCTAGCACACATTCAGCTCGATGATGATCCCCGGACTCCGATCCAGCAAAGTGTCGGGGAAGAGTTCCGTCAGCACGACGGCGTGGTGACGATCTTGATGTTCTACCATCGCAGGGCTTCGCCTAAGCACCGCTACAATATTATCGAGGACTATGGTGGAAGGGGGCACCGCACACGGCTAAGAATATGATCACGTGGATCAACTTGTGTGTCTAGGGGTGCCCCTTGCCTCCGTATATAAAGGCTCAAAGGGGGGGGGGGCTGGCCGGCCAAGAGGAGGCACGCCAGGAGGAGTCCTACTCCCTCCGGGAGTAGGACTCCCCCCTTTCCTAGTTGGAATAGGATTCACGGAGGGGGGAAAAGAGGAGAGAGAGGAGGAAGGGGGGCCGACCCCCTCTCCTTGTCCTATTCGGACCAAGGGGGGGAGGGGTGCGCGGCCCATCTATGGCCACCTCTCCTCTCTTCCACTAAGGCCCACTAAGGCCCATATACCTCCCGGGGGGTTCCGGTAACCTCCCGGTACTCCGGTAAAATCCTGATTTCACCCGGAACACTTCCGATATCCAAACATAGGCTTCCAATATATCAATCTTTATGTCTCAACCATTTCGAGACTCCTCGTCATGTCCGTGATCACATCCGGGACTCCGAACAAACTTCGGTACATCAAAATGTATAAACTCATAATATAACTGTCATCGTAACCTTAAGCGTGCAGACCCTACGGGTTCGAGAACAATGTAAACATGACCGAGACACGTCTCTGGTCAATAACCAATAGCGGAACCTGGATGATCATATTGGCTCCTACATATTCTACGAAGATCTTTTATCGGTCAGACCGCATAACAACATACGTTGTTCCCTTTGTCACCGGTATGTTACTTGCCCGAGATTCGATCGTCGGTATCCCATACCTAGTTGAATCTCATTACCGGCAAGTCTCTTTACTTGTTCTATAATACATCATCCCACAACTAACTCATTAGTTGTAATGCTTGCAAGGCTTCAGTGATGTGCATTACCGAGAGGGCCCAGAGATACCTCTCCGACAATCGGAGTGACAAATCCTAATCTCGAAATACGCCAACCCAACATGTACCTTTGGAGACACCTGTAGAGCACCTTTATAATCACCCAGTTACGTTGTGACGTTTGGTAGCACACAAAGTGTTCCTCCGGCAAACGGGAGTTGCATAATCTCATAGTCATAGGAACATGTATAAGTCATGAAGAAAGCAATAGCAACATACTAAACGATCGGGTGCTAAGCTAATGGAATGGGTCATGTCAATCAGATCATTCAACTAATGATGTGATCCCGTTAATCAAATGACAACTCTTTGTCCATGGTTAGGAAACATAACCATCTTTGATTAACGAGCTAGTCAAGTAGAGGCATACTAGTGACACTCTGTTTGTCTATGTATTCACACATGTATTATGTTTCCGGTTAATACAATTCTAGCATGAATAATAAACATTTATCATGATATAAGGAAATAAATAATAACTTTATTATTGCCTCTAGGGCATATTTCCTTCAGTCTCCCACTTGCACTAGAGTCAATAATCTAGATTATACTGTAATGATTCTAACACCCATGGAGCCTTGGTGCTGATCATGTTTTGCTCGTGGAAGAGGCTTAGTCAACGGGTCTGCTACATTCAGATCCGTATGTATCTTGCAAATCTCTATGTCTCCCACCTGGACTAGATCCCGGATGGAATTGAAGCGTCTTTTGATGTGCTTGGTTCTTTTGTGAAATCTGGATTCCTTCGCCAAGGCAATTGCACCAGTATTGTCGCAAAATATTTTCATTGGACCCGATGCACTAGGTATGACACCTAGATCGGATATGAACTCCTTCATCCAGACTCCTTCGTTTGCTGCTTCCGAAGCAGCTATGTACTCCGCTTCACATGTAGATCCCGCTACGACGCTTTGTTTAGAACTGCACCAACTGACAGCTCCACCGTTTAATGTAAACACGTATCCGGTTTGCGATTTAGAATCGTCCGGATCAGTGTCAAAGCTTGCATCAACGTAACCGTTTACGATGAGCTCTTTGTCACCTCCATATACGAGAAACATATCCTTAGTCCTTTTAAGGTACTTCAGGATGTTCTTGACCGCTGTCCAGTGATCCACTCCTGGATTACTTTGGTACCTCCCTGCTAGACTTATAGCAAGGCACACATCAGGTCTGGTACACAGCATTGCATACATGATAGAGCCTATGGCTGAAGCATAGGGAACACTTTCATTTTCTATCTACCTTCTGTAGTGGTCGGGCATTGAGTCTGACTCAACTTCACACCTTGTAACACAGGCAAGAACCCTTTCTTTGCTTGATCCATTTTGAACTTCTTCAAAACTTTGTCAAGGTATGTGCTTTGTGAAAGTCCAATTAAGCGTCTTGATCTATCTCTATAGATCTTAATGCCTAATATGTAAGCAGCTTCACCGAGGTCTTTCATTGAAAAACTCTTATTCAAGTATCCCTTTATGCTATCCAGAAATTCTATATCATTTCCAATCAGTAATATGTCATCCACATATAATATCAGAAATGCTACAGAGCTCCCACTCACTTTCTTGTAAATACAGGCTTCTCCGAAAGTCTGTATAAAACCAAATGCTTTGATCACACTATCAAAGCGTTTATTCCAACTCCGAGAGGCTTGCACCAGTCCATAAATGGATCGCTGGAGCTTGCACACTTTGTTAGCTCCCTTTGGATCGACAAACCTTCTGGTTGCATCATATACAACTCTTCTTCCAGAAATCCATTCAGGAATGCAGTTTTGACATCCATCTGCCAAATTTCATAATCATAAAATGCGGCAATTGCTAACATGATTCAGACAGACTTAAGCATCGCTACGGGTGAGAAGGTCTCATCGTAGTCAATCCCTTGAACTTGCCGAAACCCTTTTGTGACAAGTTGAGCTTTGTAGACAGTAATATTACCGTCGGCGTCAGTCTTCTTCTTGAAGATCCATTTATTCTCAATTGCTTGCCGATCATTGGGCAAGTCAACCAAAGTCCACACTTTGTTCTCATACATGGATCCCATCTCAGATTTCATGGCTTCAAGCCATTTTGCGGAATCTGGGCTCACCATCGCTTCTTCATAGTTCGTAGGTTCATCATGATCTAGCAGCATGACTTCCAGAACAGGATTACCGTACCACTCTAGCGCGGATCTCACTCTGGTTGATCTACGAGGTTCAGTAGTATCTTGTCCTGAAGTTTCATGATCATTATCATTAGCTTCCTCACTAATTGGTGTAGGTGTCACAGAAACAGTTTTCTGTGATGCACTACTTTCCAATAAGGGAGCAGGTACAGTTACCTCGTCAAGTTCTACTTTCCTCCCACTCACTTCTTTCGAGAGAAGCTCCTTCTCCAGAAAGTTTCCGAACTTAGCAACAAAAGTCTTGCCTTCGGATCTGTGATAGAAGGTGTATCCAATAGTCTCCTTTGGATATCCTATGAAGACACATTTCTCCGATTTGGGTTCGAGCTTATCAGGTTGAAGCTTTTTCACATAAGCATCGCAGCCCCAAACTTTCAGAAACGACAACTTTGGTTTCTTGCCAAACCATAGTTCATAAGGCGTCGTCTCAACGGATTTTGATGGTGCCCTATTTAACGTGAATGCGGCCGTCTCCGAAGCATAACCCCAAAACGATAGCGGTAAATCAGTAAGAGACATCATAGATCGCACCATATCTAGTAAAGTACAATTACGACGTTCGGACACACCATTACGCTGTGGTGTTCCGGGTGGCGTGAGTTGCGAAACTATTCCGCATTGTTTCAAATGTACACCAAACTCGTAACTCAAATATTCTCCTCCACGATCAGATCGTAGAAACTTCATTTTCTTGTTATGATGATTTTCAACTTCACTCTGAAATTCTTTGAACTTTTCAAACGTGTCAGACTTATGTTTCATTAAGTAGATATACCCATATCTGCTTAAGTCATCTGTGAAGGTGAGAAAATAACGATATCCGCCACGAGCCTCAATATTCATCGGACCACATACATCTGTATGTATGATTTCCAACAAATCTGTTGCTCTCTCCATAGTACCGGAGAACAGAGTTTTAGTCATCTTGCCCATGAGGCACGGTTCGCAAGTACCAAGTGATTCATAATCAAGTGGTTCCAAAAGTCCATCAGTATGGAGTTTCTTCATGCGCTTTACACCGATATGACCTAAACGGCAGTGCCACAAATAAGTTGCACTATCATTATCAACTCTGCATCTTTTGGCTTCAACATTATGAATATGTGTGTTACTACTATCGAGATTCAATAAGAATAGACCACTCTTCAAGGATGCATGACCATAAAAGATATTACTCATATAAATAGAACAACCATTATTCTCTGATTTAAATGAATAACCGTCTCGCATCAAACAAGATCTAGATATAATGTTCATGCTTAACGCTGGCACCAAATAACAATTATTTAGGTCTAATATTAATCCCGAAGGTAGATGTAGAGGTAGTGTGCCGACCGTGATCACATCGACTTTGGAACCGTTTCTCACACGCATCGTCACCTCATCCTTAGCCAATCTTCGCTTAATCCGTAGTCCCTGTTTCGAGTTGCAAATATTAGCAATAGAACCAGTATCAAATACCCAGGTGCTACTGCGAGAATTAGTAAGGTACACATCAATAACATGTATATCACATATACCTTTGTTCACCTTGCCATCCTTTTTATCCGCCAAATACTTGGGGCAGTTCCGCTTCCAGTGACCAGTCTGCTTGCAGTAGAAGCACTCAGTTTCAGGCTTAGGTCCAGTCTTGGGTTTCTTCTCTCGAGCAGCAACTTGCTTGCTGTTCTTCTTGAAGTTCCCCTTCTTCTTCCCTTTGCCCTTTTTCTTGAAACTAGTGGTCTTGTTGACCATCAACACTTGATGCTCCTTCTTGATTTCTACCTCCGCAGCTTTCAGCATTGCGAAGAGCTCGGGAATAGTCTTATTCATCCCTTGCATATTATAGTTCATCACGAAGCTCTTGTAGCTTGGTGGAAGTGATTGGAGAATTCTGTCAATGACGCTATCATCCGGAAGATTAACTCCCAGTTGAATCAAGTGATTACAATACCCAGACATCTTGAGTATATGCTCACTGACAGAACTGTTCTCCTCCATCTTGCAGCTATAGAACTTATTGGAGACTTCATATCTCTCAATCCGGGCATTTGCTTGAAATATTAACTTCAAATCCTGGAACATCTCATATGCCCCATGACGTTCAAAACGTCGTTGAAGTCCCGGTTCTAAGCCGTAAAGCATGGCACATTGAACTATTGAGTAGTCATCAGCTTTGCTCTGCCAGACGTTCATAACATCTGGTGTTGCTCCAGCAGCAGGCCTGGCACCCAACGGTGCTTCCAGGACGTAATTCTTCTGTGCAGCAATGAGGATAATCCTCAAGTTACGTACCCAGTCCGTGTAATTGCTACCATCATCTTTCAACTTTGCTTTCTCAAGGAACGCATTAAAATTCAACGGAACAACAGCACGGGCCATCTATCTACAATCAAACATACATAAGCAAGATACTATCAGGTACTAAGTTCATGATAAATTTAGGTTCATTAATCATATTACTTAAAGAACTCCCACTTAGATAGACATCCCTCTAATCCTCTAAGTGATTACGTGATCCAAGTCAACTAAACCATGTCCGATCATCACGTGAGATGGAGTAGTTTCGTTGGTGAACACCACTATGTTGATCATATCTACTATATGATTCACGCTCGACCTTTCGGTCTTCGTGTTCCGAGGCCATATCTGTATATGCTTGGCTCGTCAAGTATAACCTGAGTATTCCGCGTGTGCAACTGTTTTGCACCCGTTGTATTTGAACGTAGAGCCTATCACACCCGATCATCACGTGGTGTCTCAGCACGAAGAACTTTCGCAACAGTGCATACTCAGGGAGAACACTTCTTGATAATTAGTGAGAGATGATCTTATAATGCTACCGTCAATCAAAGCAAGATAAGATGCATAAAAGATAAACATCACATGCAATCAATATAAGTGATATGATATGGCCATCATCATCTTGTGCTTGTGATCTCCATCCTCGAAGCACCATCGTGATCACCATCATCACCGGCGCGACACCTTGATCTCCATCGTAGCATCGTTGTCGTCTCGCCAATCTCATGCTTCCACGACTATCGCTACCGCTTAGTGATAAAGTAAAGCATTACAGCGCGATTGCATTGCATACAATAAAGCGACAACCATATGGCTCCTGCCAGTTGCCGATAACTCGGTTACAAAACATGATCATCTCATACAATAAAATTTAGCATCATGTCTTAACCATATCACATCACAACATGCCCTGCAAAAACAAGTTAGAAGTCCTCTACTTTGTTGTTGCAAGTTTTACGTGGCTTCTACGGGCTTAAGCAAGAACCAATCTTACCTACGCATCAAAACCACAACGATAGTTTGTCAAGTTGGTGCTGTTTTAACCTTCGCAAGGACCGGGCGTAGCCACACTCGGTTCAACTAAAGTTGGAGAAACTGTCACCCGCTAGCCACCTTTGTGCAAAGCACGTCGGGAGAACCGGTCTCGCGTAAGTGTACGCGTAATGTCGGTCCGGGCCGCTTCGTCCAACAATACCGCCGAACCAAAGTATGACATGCTGGTAAGCAGTATGACTTATATCGCCCACAACTCACTTGTGTTCTACTCGTGAATATAACATCAACACATAAAACCTAGGCTCGGATGCCACTGTTGGGTTTCGTAGTAATTTCAAAAAAATTCCTACGCACACGCAAGATCATGGTGATGCATAGCAACGAGAGGGGGAGAGTGTGATCTACGTACCCTTGTAGATCGACAACGGAAGCGTTAACTTGGTTGATGTAGTCGTACGTCTCCAAGGCCCGACCGATCAAGCACCGAAACTACGGCACCTCCGAGTTCTAGCACACGTTCAGCTCGATGACGATCCCCGGACTCCGATCCAGCAAAGTGTCGGGGAAGAGTTCCGTCAGCACGACGGCGTGGTGACGATCTTGATGTTCTACCATCGCAGGGCTTCGCCTAAGCACCGCTACAATACTATCGAGGACTATGGTGGAAGGGGGCACCGCACACGGCTAAGAATATGATCACGTGGATCAACTTGTGTGTCTAGGGGTGCCCCTTGCCTCCGTATATAAAGGCTCAAGGGGGGGGGGGGGGGGCTGGCCGGCCAAGAGGAGGCACGCCAGGAGGATTCCTACTCCCTCCGGGAGTAGGACTCCCCCCTTCCCTAGTTGGAATAGGATTCGCGGAGGGGGGAAAGAGGAGAGAGAGGAGGAAGGGGGGCCGGCCCCCTCTCCTTGTCCTATTCGGACCAAGGGGGGGGGAGGGGCGCGCGGCCCATCTATGGCCACCTCTCCTCTCTTCCACTAAGGCCCACTAAGGCCCATATACCTCCCGGGGGGTTCCGGTAACCTCCCGGTACTCCGGTAAAATCCCGATTTCACCCGGAACACTTCCGGTATCCAAACATAGGCGTCCAATATATCAATCTTTATGTCTCGACCATTTCGAGACTCCTCATCATGTCCGTGATCACATCTGGGACTCCGAACAAACTTCGGTACATCAAAATGTATAAACTCATAATATAACTGTCATCGTAACCTTAAGCGTGCGGACCCTACGGGTTCGAGAACAATGTAGACATGACCGAGACACGTCTCCAGTCAATAACCAATAGCGGAACCTGGATGCTCATATTGGCTCCTACATATTCTACGAAGATCTTTTATCGGTCAGACCGCATAACAACATACATTGTTCCCTTTGTCACCGGTATGTTACTTGCCCGAGATTCGATCGTCGCTATCCCATACCTAGTTCAATCTCGTTACCGGCAAGTCTCTTTACTCGTTCCGTAATACATCATCCCGCAACTAACTCATTAGTTGCAATGCTTGCAAGGCTTCAGTGATGTGCATTACCGAGAGGGCCCAGAGATACCTCTCCGACAATCGGAGTGACAAATCCTAATCTCGAAATACGCCAACCCAACATGTACCTTTGGAGACACCTGTAGAGCACCTTTATAATCACCCAGTTACGTTGTGACGTTTGGTAGCACACAAAGTGTTCCTCCGGCAAACGGGAGTTGCATAATCTCATAGTCATAGGAACATGTATAAGTCATGAAGAAAGCAATAGCAACATACTAAACGATCGGGTGCTAAGCTAATGGAATGGGCATGTCAATCAGATCATTCAACTAATGATGTGATCCCGTTAATCAAATGACAACTCTTTGTCCATGGTTAGGAAACATAACCATCTTTGATTAACGAGCTAGTCAAGTAGAGGCATACTAGTGACACTCTGTTTGTCTATGTATTCACACATGTATTATGTTTCCGGTTAATACAATTCTAGCATGAATAATAAACTTTTATCATGATATAAGGAAATAAATAATAACTTTATTATTGCCTCTAGGGCATATTTCCTTCAGAAGTTCCGCCACCGCAAGGCTCTGTAGCCACCGAAAACCAATCTAGACCTGTTCCGGCACCCCGCCGGAGGGGGGAATCATCTCTGGTGGCCATCTTCATCATCCTGTCGGCCACCACAATGAGGAGGGAGTAGTCCACCCTCGGGGATGAGGGTTTGTACCAGTAGCTATGTTTAATCTCTCTCTCTCATATTCTTGAGATGTCATGATCTTGATGTATTGCGGGCTTTGTTAATATAGTCAGATCATATGGTGTTTTTCCCTCTATATCTTGTTGTGATGAATTGAGTTTTTCCCTTTGAGATTTCGTTGTTATCGGATTGAATACCTTCATGTATTTGAGAACACTTGATATATGCCTTGCAATTGAATACTCGTGGTGACAATGGGGTGTCATATTGATTCACTTGATATATGTTTTGGCACTCAACTCACAGATTGCCGAGGAGACACTGGGGTACTCTATGCATAGGGGTTGATGCACGTTCTTGTCTTTGTTTCTCCGGTAAAAATCTTGGGGCACTCTTTGAAGTTCTTTGTGTTGGATTGAATATTATGAATCTGAATTTGCTTTGGTGTTATTTTAGTACGAACTCTTGGTTAGATCGATCGAAAAGATTAGCTTCGTGTTATTTTAGTACGAACTCTAGGATAGATTGATCGGAAAGAATAGCTTTGAGGTGGTTTCGTACCCTACAAACAATTTCGTCGTATGTTCTCCGCTAGATAGGAACTTTGGAGTGATTCTTTGTTGCACGTTGTGGGGGGGGGGTTATATGATCCAATTATATTAGCACTGTTGGGAGATTGCACTAGCAAATGCACGGACCCTAGGCCTCATTTTCAAGCATTGCAATACCGTTTTGAGATCGTTTACTATTTTCTACCTTGCTGCTTTTATTTATTCAGATTATAAAAATATATTTCTACCATCAATATTACACTTTTATCATCTCTTCGCCGAACTAGTGCACCTATACAATTTGCCATTGTATTGGGTGTGTTGGGGACACAAGAGATTTCTTGTATTTGGTTGTAGGGTCGTTTGAGAGAGACTATCTTCATCCTATGCCTCCCACGGATTGATAAACCTTAGGTCATCCACTTGAGGGAAAATTGCTACTGTCTTACAAAACTCTATGCTTGGAGGCCCAACACGTGTCTACAAGAATAAAGTTGCGTAGTAGACATCATTGAGCATCGGATTGATGACAAGCATGATATTGATATAAACCCTGTCTCACTAATACCATGGAGATTATCTTTTGATGGTTTAGTTTTAGAAATGGCCACGGTGTTGGTATTATTTATATATCTTCTCATGGTGCTGTTTTTGAAGCCTCGAGCCACTTGGAATATTTTTGCACAAATAATCAAGCCGAATATGAAGCATTGTTATTCGACTTAGAGATGTTGCTTGCCATAGGTGCTACATATATTGAGGCTTTTGGTGATTCATTATTAGTAGTGCAACAAATATCCAAAGTCTTTCAATGTTTTGATGAATCACTTAATGTTTATCTTGACAAATGTCTAGATATAATTTCTACTTTTGATTATTTTAGCATTGCTCATACATCTAGACATGAAAATTGGAGAGCAAATGAGTTGGCACATCAAGCATCCGGCTATCATGTTGATCATGGCATGTTTCATATTTCTCAACGGCCGATGTCTAGTCTTGCCAACATAGTGGAGGCTGAACCGGAGCCCATCATTTCGGCCACTAACAAAAAATTTAATGCAGGACAAGATCAAGACAGTAGGAAACCCATTATTGATTATCTGTGTGATCCTAGTAAAAGTGTGGACAAGACTGTTCAGCGTATGGCTTTCAAATACACAATGAGAGATGATGATCTCTATCGCCGAATAGTTGATGATGTTCTTTTAAAGTGCTTGGATGAGGACAAAGCGAGAGTTGCTATGGGAGAGGTCCATGAACGTATTTGTGTCACTCATCAGTCGGATCCCAAGATGAAATGGTTATTACGACGTGCTAGGTTTTATTGGCCGTCGATGTTTAATGATTGCTTCCAGTATTATAAAGGATGTGAAGCTTGTCAAAACTTTGGTGATATTCAGTTGGCTCCCACTGCTATGTTACATCCTACTATCAAGCCATGGCCTTTTAGAGGTTGGGGATTAGACTTTATTAGATATAGTTGCTCAATTCCTCTCCATATTATGCCCAAGCCAATGGACAAGCTGAGTCTAGCAATAAAATATTAATCAAGCTCATAAGAAGAAGATTGAGGATAATCCAAGGAGATGGCATGAACTACTGTCTGAAGCTTTGTGGGCACATAGAATCTCAAGGCATGGTGCTACAAAGGTAACTCCATATGATCTCGTATATGGTCAAGAGGTTGTTTAACCAATGGAAGTGAATTTGAATGCTTTGAGAATAGCCAAACAAAATGATTTATTGGCGGTGGACTTTTATAGCTTGATGATGGACAATATTGATGAAGTCGCCAATAAACGTTTGGCTGCTTTGAAGGCCATAGAAAGGAATAAGTTGAGGGTGGAAAGAACTTACAATAAGAAGGTCAAGTTGAAGAGTTTTCAAGTTGGCGATCTCGTGTGGAAGGTGATCCTACCAATTGGTTCAAGAACGGAAAATTCGGGAAGTGGTCTCTTACAAGAGTAGTTCCTGGAAACTCATATTTGGTGGAATTCGTACAAGGTACATTGTTACCTCAAGCTCTCAATGGAAAATATTTAAATAAGTATCACCCAAGTGCGTGGCAAGAAGTCTAGATAGGCAACAACCGATATATAACTATCGTTCTAAGCAAAGACATGGCCTATAAATAACTATCGCCCTTAGCATAAATCATTGCTGATACATAATTATCGCCCTGAGAAATATAAATGGCCGATACAGTGTTGACATCGTCCTTAGAACGAATACATTGCAAATTATTTTTAGACACACGAGTTTTACCGAAAAAAGGGGGGCATATATTGACACCATATTTTGGCATGATCAAAAACATAATTAAGAAGGCCTCAAATGGAAAAGTGTTCAAAGTGAGAAAGTTTCATATCATCGAAAGGAGAAATTTGATAATTGGGTCATAGCCGTCCTGTCTCATCTCTAAGGACGAAATTGTGTTGGAAGTAATGATATTTTGTATCCAGAACACTTTTCGGCTGATTACGCCCCAAGACTGCCTCATATGGAAAACTTATCTACATGAATTCTCTTCGTCATGTCGAAACAATCAATTTTGATATAAAAAACGTCCCAATTCAAGGTCGTATATAAAAGTTAGAGCCATCTGAGTGCAACCCTATCACGAGCCAGAAGTGACGCTCCCCATCAGACATGGTGTCTGATGGGTAGCGCGAATAATAGTCTGTTTTGCACGAGTGATTCGGCCCTTCAGATGACATCGAACCAAAAAACGTTAAACATTGAAGTTGTTCGTCTCGTAAAAGCGGTTAAATTTGCTTCTTATGTGATTTTGATTTGAGGTCCTTTACTACCCTAAAAATGACCCACAAGGTGCAGCAAATTTTTAGACCGAACAGTTTTGAAAAGTTCGGATCAAGCAATCCGAATTAGACCCAGATTAGGGTTTTGGACGTGAATTATAACTTTTCCTTGCACGGGAAGTTCATCCGCCTCTTATATACATGAGGGGTGACGACCTATTGAAAAAACAACACACAATCACAAAGCCCATCTACAAACTTTCATCTCCT
This sequence comes from Triticum urartu, assembly GCF_056163025.1. NCBI lineage: Eukaryota > Viridiplantae > Streptophyta > Magnoliopsida > Poales > Poaceae > Triticum > Triticum urartu. The sequence continues at coordinate 300,754,081 of NC_141879.1, forward strand.
ACCCCAGTTTTCTGCTTCTCGTTCACCGGTCTTCTTCGCTTCTGAGCTTCGATCTACGAAGTCCTAGGGGTGGGCGATACGACCTAGGGATGCCCATCATCGCCATGTGTCCAGACGGGGTCTCTCCTGGCCATGTGGGGTTCCGGATCTGCAAAAGCGCTCGCTGGATTGTCTTGCGCATCGCGCTTCCGGTGAGCCTCCTTCGGCGACGTACCTTGTGTATCCCGCTCGATGCCGAGGGTACACAGTGACCTGTTTGTGTGCGAACAGGCCCCCATCATACTTGGCCATTGCCTGCGCCGCGCTCGTGTCCGCCGCTCTCGGGAGCGCCATCTACTCGTGGCCAATTGCCGCCACGCAGGAGCAGATTCTACGACATCTGCTCGACTTGGCAGTGGGCGCAAGGCGCGACGGTTGGGCTACGTAGGGCAAAGAGGTGGTGGTGCTTGGGGGACGTCTAGCCCAGCCCATCGCGGCTCAGGTGGGCGCAAGATGTGCGCGGCAGGGACGCATGCGACGGCGGTGAAGAGGTAGGGAGGAGGAGCGAGCACGACGTTCCCTTGTTTTTTAGACAATCAAGAGGTTTTCTTGTTTTTTGAAGCCAAATCAAGACGACTCCCTTTTCTGTGAGACAAATTAAGGCGTTTCCTTAGTTTTTTGAAGACAAATTAAAGCGTTTCTTTATTTTTTGGAAGACAAATTAAGACGTTTCATTATTTTTTGAAGCCAAATCAAGGCGCGTCGGTTGGGCGACATAGGGCGAAGAGGTGGCGGTGCTTGGGGGACGTCTAGCCCAACCCATCACGGCTTAGGTGGGCGCAAGATGTGCGCGGCAGGGACGCATGCGGCGGTGGTGGAGAGGTAGGGAGGAGGAGCGAGCACAACGTTCCCTTGTTTTTTAGACAGTCAAGAGGCTTTCTTATTTTTTGAAGCCAAATCAAGGTGACTCCTTTTTTGTGAGACAAATTAATGCGTTTCCTTGTTTTTTAAGACAAATTAAGGCGTTTTCTTGTTTTTTGAAGCCAAATCAAGGCTCCTCCCTTTCTATGGCGATGAATTAGTGTGTATAATTGAAAGAGTGGCGGCGTATGGTTTTTAATGGGGTTTGTGTTTTAGCGGGAGAGAGAAAATCGAGTGGGAGTGGGTGGTGGGAGGTGAGGTGGAAAAAAATCACCAGTACCAACCTACCAACTCCCTCTTTGGGAGTAGAGATTACAAGACTAAGAACGAGCCAACGCTAAGGGGGAAGAGACGGCGAGCTGTCGGGGACAAGCGAGCTGGCGGCAGCTTGGCTCTGGCTCGAAGAAGACCACATGCACAAGAGGACTTGGTTTGATTCAACTCGGTTGATGTAGGTGATCGTTAGTTTGAGCACTAAGGATTTGGGTTGTGTGTTAATCATTAGACCAAAAATTACAGTTTTGTGAGAACTTCCCCAAAAGGTGGGGTAATGTGTTGTGCCCCTAGGGTTGATGTTCTGTGTAATTCATTTTTTTCTAATTAAATTTTTCATAAATGGCAGCTTTTTTAGGAATTAGGGAGATGTGGGTGATGCTTAGTAATGCCACATAGGAATAAGATGAGGTGGAGGAGAAAGAACTTATAAAAAAAAACTTGTCTTCTCTTCTTATTTAAAAGAAGACAAGAGATGATTTTTTAGCATAATATGTCTCACTACATTTTCAGAGAATCTAGTTATTAAAGATAAGTCCAAAAAAATAACCTATTATAAACAATTTTTTTTGTCATCTTTAAATTACTCCCTGAGATTTTAGAGTACCACGATTTTGAAAAATCGACGCTGCCAAACTAGGCCCAAGTGTGATCCATAAACATCAATCAATTTCTAGTAAAGATTTTTTAACAATTTCAACGCACCGCACCACGTTGCGAACAGTGGCGAATTATTGATCACAACACACAGTCACATGCTCGAATTGATGGCCTCCCATCAACTCGGCGCACTCAAATCAGCGTTAAGCATCACTGTCGGCGAATACGAAATCGCGAACCAGCGCGAACATCTTCTCGGCCTTCTCTGGCACGAAGAGCTCCGCAGCGTGGAACCCGGAGCCGTCCGTCTTGGCGACGACCTCCACGCCACTGTCCCGAAGCCACGTGGTGAACCCTCTCTGCCTGTCGATCAGCGGGTCGCCGTCGCTCCCGGACACCAGGCACCGCGGCAGGCCGACCACGGCTTCCTGTGCCACCGCCTTTTCCGGATTGCTGAACTCGTGGTCGCGGTCCGCGCCCAGCGGCAGTGCGAGGCTCCAGAGCTTGTCGTTGGCCTCCAGCGGCACCATGAAGTCGTCCTCCGACCTCTCCTCGGACGGCGTCCGCTCGACGCCGCCGAGGTACGGCTGGTGCAGCAGGAGCCCGCGCACCGCGGCGGGGCTCAGATCGATGCCCTTGGTCCGGACTCCGGCGTTGAACGCCATGTTCCCGCCGGAGCTGCTGCCCATGACGAAGCACCGGGCGAGGTCGCCGTGCGCGGCGATCCAGGGGTCCTGGGGCGCCACGTCACGGAGCCACATCACGGCCGCGACGGCGTCGTCATAGGCGGCGGGCAGGCGGTGCTCGGGTGCGAGGCGGTAGTCGAGGGAGGCGACGATGGCCGGTACGGCCGCCGCCATGGCCTCGCAGGAGGCGTGGTAGAAGGCGGTGTCGGCGTTGAAGACAACGAAGCCGCCTCCGTGGAAGTAGAGGATGACGGGGAGCTTCGTCGACGGCGGGACGGGGTTGGGGAGGTATAGCCGGATGTACGTGCCGAGAGAGGTGTCGAGGGGCACGTCCCTGCTGAAGACGGCCGCCCCGCTGCCGGCGTCGGAAGCCGGGATGGTGGGGACGACGGGCCGCGTGACGGCACCGTCCGGGTGGACGGCGATCTGCATGAAGAGGTTGTCCGACTTGGACGGCGGCGGCCGCGCAGACGCATCAACGTCCGCGACCATGAGATCGCTCATTCCTCGCGGCTTTGCTTTGTCTCTTGCACACTCGGTGCGACTACAGCTTTGATGAGTGGGATGGTGGACATACGACGGATAGTGAGTAACTGAGTATTAGGCGCGGCGCGCACGGTTTTTATGCTGCGCGCTGCGTAACCGTGCACGCAGCAACCATCAGTGCACAGGTGCTCTTTTAATTTGCAATGGAGCCCGAGTATACGTACGATACCTTACCCGGGTTTTATGGAGTGCGTGTAGGGCATGCCCAATTGCATAACCTCAGAATGATGCCTCATATGCCATATAGAATCGGATGACAAAAAAAGTAGGTTTGGATGAAGAAGTGGGATCTTTTGCAGGAGGCGGATGTTTGAAAAGAAAAAATATGGTCTGATGCATAAAATTGAAAAAGTTTAAGTAAAGATTAGAGATGCATGTGTAGTGAAAGTCACTTTTTATTCTTTTATGAAGCACAGTAGTAGTAGCTTACATTGAAGAGAACAAATCAAGTTTCAAATTACTTTTTGTCATAGGACATCTGTACGTACATGCCCTAACGATCCAAACAAGTTCGTTTTTCTCTAATTCTTTTCCTGTTGCTAGTGTGTTGTACATGGAAGATTGGAGGCGCTTAAAGTCTCAAAGCGTCTGCACTAATTGCTCTGCAGGGTCTAATAACCTCGCCCTTTGCTCCATGCTTTCTGAAAAGCGCGCGAAGGTGGCAAAGCTTTCGACAGGGAGAAACGCAGTGCGAGATCAACGTCACACCGCTTCAATCTCAGCTTGACGCAACGAGTGTATCCACCGCTGGCCGCCAGCAGATAGGCCCGGCGCGATTTAATTGCCTTGAGACTGTACGAGCGACAAGGACCCGGTACTGTGCACGCACTAGCCGCCTAACAAATATGTTATGTAGATTAGAGGCTAACAAAGACGCAATCAGCATAGGGGACGTCAAGGCCAATATCGGAAGCAATCTCAACCCATGAGTGTCACCGGCAATCATGCCTTATTTTTAAATAGATTAGAAGATTGATTATTACATGTTTAATTGGATTTTGTTAGCTTTTTTGTCCTGTGCGTAGGCCGCACTAGTTGACTTGCTCCGCAGATGCCTTTTTTCGTCTGAGCAGCGAATTGTTTTTTTCTTTAGAAAAACAATAGTACTACCTTCGTCCAGGTTTACTAGGGATTGTTTCGGTTTGACGTGCGCTCCAAAATATAGGCACAATTTTCGCCTCCCATCTCGCCATCCGTTGGCTTAAATGGGGATAGGCAGGGCTCGCCAAAAAATTCGGTGCCAACCAAACACTTTCCCATGAACTCACTCCATGCAAAAAAAAAATGGCTGAACAGGTTGGGGCATCAATCCAAAAAGGCCCTTAGTTTCTTTGTATTTTATGCTAAAGTTTGACCATTTGATTACCAAAATATAGGTTATATGTGTCGGTCCAATGGGAACCAGGGTACCCTAGACCGGCAGGCCTGGTCCTTGACGATGACGTTCGGCAAGCAACGCCGCACAACACAACACAATTTGGGGCTTGGCAACTTGTCATTTGAGAAACGGAGACAACAAGGTCTCCTTGCTAGGTGTTTCGAGGTGCGCCCGGCCCCGACAAGCGCTTCCCGAGCACGCACAGGAAGCACCGCAACTTGCGGCTTTCTTCTCCACGAAGGAAACGGGAAATCTGTTTGTCAGAAGCATTAAATGTGCGCCATCCCGCTATTGCGACCATCGTCAGCAGCCGAGATGGTACGCAGCAGGACCGTCCTTAGTGTTATGGGCTCCGGCGGGGCGTGCCATTCCCCAAGATCATCAACAATGACCGTTGAAAATTCATCTACATAGCGTTTGGCTACGGGGGTGGCCTTCGGCAGCTACTAACTTGGTACGGGCAAGCATGCCACTTCCAGTCGTGTCGGGCCGATACAGATGGCCCTCATCTTTCCCTTTTGTTTATGCTGGTGATGGAAATATGCCCTAGAGGCAATAATAAAGTTGTTATTTATATTTCCTTATGTCATGATAAATATTTATTATTCATACTAGAATTGTATTAATCGAAAACTTGATACATGTGTGAATACATAGATAAAACACAGTGTCCCTAGTAAGCCTCTACTAGACTAGCTCGTTAATTAAAGATTATTAAGTTTCCTAACCATAGACATGTGTTGTTATTTGATGAACGGGATCACATCATTAGGAGAATGATGTGATGGACAAGACCCATCTGTTAGCTTAGCATAATGATCGTTAAGTTTTATTGCTATTGTTTTCTTCATGACTTATACATCTTCCTCTGACTATGAGATTATGCAACTCCCGAATACCGCAGTAACACCTTGTGTGCTATCAAACGTCACAACGTAACTGGATGATTATAAAGATGCTCTACAAGTGTCTCCAAAGGTGTTTGTTGGGTTGGCATAGATCAAGATTAGGATTTGTCACTCCGAGTATCGGAGAGGTGTCTCTGGGCCCTCTCGGTAATGCACATCACTATAAGCCTTGCAAGCAATGTGACTAATGAGTTAGTTGCGGGATGATGCATTACGGAACGAGTAAAGAGACTTACCGGTAATGAGATTGAACTAGGTATGAGGATACCGACGATCGAATCTCGGGCAAGTAACATACCGATGACAAAGGGAATAACGTATGGTGTTATTGCGCTTTGACCGATAAAGATCTTTGTAGAATATGTAGGAACCAATATGAGCATCCAGATTCCGCTATTGGTTATTGACCGGAGATGTGTCTTGGTCATGTCTACATAGTTCTCAAACCCGTAGGGTCCGCACGCTTAACGTTCGGTGACGATTTGTATTATGAGTTATGTGTTTTTTGGTGACCGAAGTTTGTTCAGAGTCCCGGATGAGATCACAGACATGACGAGGAGTCTCGAAATGGTCGATAGGTAAAGATTGATATACTGGACGACGATATTCGGACACCGGAATGGTTTCGGAAAGGTTCGGGTATATTTCGAAGTACCGAGGGGTTACCGGAACCCCTAGGGAAGTATTGGGCCTACATGGGCCTTAGTGGAGAGAGAGGGGAGCCCGCAAGGGGTGGCCGCACGCCTCCCCCCATGGGAGTCCGAATTTGACTAGGGGAGGGGGCGGCGCCCCCCTTTACCTCTCCCTCTCCTTCCTTTTCCCCTCCGATGAGAAAGGAAAAAGGGAGGGGGCGAATCCTACTAGGACTCCCTCCCAAGGCGCGCCCCTTGGTGGCCGGCCTCCTCCTCCCCTCCTTTATATACGGGGGCAGGGGGCACCCCATAGCACATCAATTGTTCTCTTAGCCGTGTGAGGTGCCCCCCTGCACAGTTTACTCCTCCGGTTATAGCGTCGTAGTGCTTAGGCGAAGCCCTACGCGGATCACATCACCATCGCCGTCACCACGCCGTCGTGCTGATGAAACTCTCCCTCGACCCTCTGCTGGATCAAGAGTTCGAGGGACGTCATCAAGCTGAACGTGTGCTGAACTCGGAGGTGTCGTATGTTCGGTACTAGATCGGTTGGATCATGAAGATGTTTGACTACATCAAACGTGTTAACCTAACGCTTCCGCTTTCGGTCTACGAGGGTACGTGGACACACTCTCCCCCTCTTGTTGCTATGTATCTCCTAGATAGATCTTGCGTGATCGTAGGAATTTTTTTGTAATTTCATGCTACGTTCCCCTACAGTGGCATCTGAGCCAGGTCTATGCATAGATGATATGCACGAGTAGAACACAAAGAGTTGTGGGCGATAATAGTCATACTGCTTACAACCAACATCTTATTTTGATTCAGAGGTATTGTTGGATGAAGCGGCCCAGACCAACCTTAAATGACCACGTTCATGAGACCGGTTTCACCGACAGACATGCAACTTGTTTTGCATAAAGGTGGCTAGCGGGTGTCTGTTTCTCCAACTTTAGTTGGATCGAATTTGACTACGACCGGTCCTTGTTGAAAGTTAAAACATCACACTTGACGAAAAATCGTTGTGGTTTTGATGCGCAGGTAAGGACGGTTCTTGCTAGAAGCCCGTAGTAGCCACGTAAAACTTGCAACAAGGTAGAGGATGTCTAACTTGTTTTTGCAGTGCATGTTGTGATATGATATGGTCAAGACATGATGTGATATAAGTTATTGTATGAGATGATGATGTTTTGTAGAAGTTATCGGCAACTGGCAGGAGCCTTATGGTTGTCGCTTTATTGTATGAAATGCAATCTCCATGTAATTTCTTTACTTTATCACTATGCGGTAGCGATAGTTGTAGAAGCAATAGTTGGCGAGATGACAACGACGCTACGATGGAGATCAAGGTGTCAAGCCAGTGATGATGAAGATCATGATGGTGCTTTGGAGATGGAGATCAAAGGCACAATATGATGATGGCCATATCATGTCACATATTTTGATTACATGTGATGTTTATCTTTTATGCATCTTATCTTGCTTAGTACAACGGTAGCATTATAAGATGATCCCTCACTAAATTTCAAGGTATAAGTGTTCTCCCCGAGTATGCACAATTGTGAGAGTTCGTCGTGCCAAGGCACCACGTGATGATTGGGTGTGAGAAGCTCTATGTTCACATACAATGGGTGCAGGACAGTTTTGCATGTGCAGAATACTCGGGTTAAACTGTAACATCCCAATTTTTCAATTTGGATGTTAATCATTAGGTCATCATATGCATCCATGCTCTTTGCATTTTTATTTGGTTTTATTTGAATAGTTTGATCCTAAAGACTTTAAGCAACTCAAGGACCATTTGAGAGAGTTGGAGGTTTTCATAAAATTCCATTTTGAATTTTCAAAATTGGTAAATTGGATCAAAGTGGATTTTTATTTGAAATTATTTTTTTCTAAATAAATAAATAATGAGAGAAGATAATATGAATTCTTCAAAACAGAGAAAATAATGGAAATTTAATTTAAAATAAAAATATTTGTTTTATTTGAATTTTATTTGAGTTTTTATTCGAGTAAATTAGGAAAAATTATATTTTTAAAAATTGCATTTTAGGCCCAAAAATGTTCATGTTGTCCTAAATATTAGGAGAGGACAGTGAAAATTATTTATGGAAATTTTAGGATTTTTATTTATTTTATTTTTGGATTTTTTCGTTCGGGTGAAATTATTTTTAAAAAAGTTTTGGACTGAACTAGGCCAAAGGCCCAGCCGGCCCACGCGATCGCCCACGCCTTCCTCGCGCGGGAGACAGCCCCGCCGCCGCTGCCAGTGTCCGAGCCGGACTCCGCCTCCGCGCCGTGCCCCCTCCTCCAAGCCGCCTCGCCCCCCCTTTAAAAGCCTCCCCGACCCTCTCCTCCCCAGCCACCCGCCGCCTCTCGCCGCCAGCCGCCGCTGTTCCCGCCGAGCCGAGCCACCGCCACCGCAAGCCCGCCGCCCGCTGCCACCGCTGCCGCTGACACCGCCTCTCGCCGTTGCCGCCACCGTCGGTTTTTTCACACCAAACCGGTATAAAACCGATTTAACCTGCCCAGTGTTTTTTCGGTTTCGCGTAATAGATCAGTTTTTTGGGTTCGCTAATTAGCGAACGTTCACCCGTTCTTCTCTGTTAGCGAACATATTCGTTCGTTAGATTCTGTTAACGAACGTTCGTTCGTTAGGTTTTTCTTTTTAGTTTTATTTTCGGCCAGGGATCTATTCGTGAATACTTTTCTCACAGATTAGTCCCTGATCTTCAAACCTTCGCTACTTTTTGCTCGTTTGTCCAAATCCAGTGAAACCAACGCCAAAATATTCGTCTTGTTCCCCTCTATCCAGATAATCAACTTAAACATGATTTTGAAAATTTAAAATTTGGTTTCAAGCAGATTTGAATTTGAACTTTGTTATCCTAGTTTGAGTTTCGCATCTCCGATTTGTTTGATTCTTTTTGCAAATCGAAGCTCTTCACTTGAATTTTCAGTTTAGATCTTTTCTCTTGGTTTTACCTTCGCATATTATGCTTGAGTGCATATGTAAGCTATTGTTTGTTCACGATAGAGTTTCTAGAGTGCGAGGCTTGCTACTACGAATCTCTAGGGTTTTCCGATCGTCAGCAAAGCAAGTAAAACTTTGATCATATCCCTTTATTATCCAGTTTTTATGTATTAGTTTCAATGCTCAAACATTGCATGAGTAGGATTGATAACATGTGGGAATTGGGAAGTAGTTGATGAGGTAGAACATACTGTCTTATATCAAACCGTGGGTATTTACTATGTTATGCTTATACTGCTATGCTATGCTTGTAGACATGGTTTGGTTTTGAGAGAATTCATGGAAGATATGAGAGTTATGGTTAATTAAGGTTTAACTTAAGGTGGCTACTTTAATACACATCTGGGTGGATTGGTTGTGGGCACCTGGGGATATACCAGTGTTGTCTAAGGAGATCCCGAGGAACCCGTGTGATCATCCTATGGTTTGCCACCGAGGCTCAAAGGGATCATAATGTTATTCATGCCAGAAACTTCCGTGTGCAGCCACAGGCCATTATGGGCTCTGGCATAGTTGAGTATGTTGTGTGACCTCTTTCAGTGGTAGACTAGCAGATGTAGGGAATGTAGGTGGTACTGTCTACCCATCGTAAAGAGTTAATGCTTCTGAAAGACTGTGTCTCAGTCATTCGTTTCTCAAACATCATGTAATGCGAGAAATTTAATGGAGGAGATCGAGTCTTGTGGGGAGAAGTGCGCAAACCTCTGTAGAGTGTACAAACTAATCATGATTAGTCGTGTCCCCGGTTATGGACATCTTGAGTATCTGGTGCTTGAATTATTATGTTGGTCTCATCACTTTACTTAATTCATTTGTCGGGTTATAACTTTTAATTTTGGGATTGAGTTGGGGTTACCTTCTCAATGTTTTCAACAAACTTTGCAGTTAAATAAAATATGTTCCTTTGTTGTAGGGAAAAATTAGCTTTATGCAAATGAAAACCATAGAGCCTCCACCAGCCATATATGCATGTAGTGTTAGCTGTTATTCTGTTCTTTGCTCTATAGTGTTATGTTGCCAGCATATTCCATGTGCTGACCTACACAGTAAACCCGGGCAAACATCGGGCCGGGCCGGGTTTTAGGCCGGGCTTGTAAGCCCGACCTTCATTTTTCAAGCCCGCGCCCGGCCCGAAGCCCGAAATACTCCCTGTTTTCAAGCCCGAGCCCGGCCCGAAATCAAGCCCGAAGCCCGAAAGCCTGGCCCGAAAGCTATTTTTTAGTAGGCGCACGTGCAAGCCCGGCCCGAAATACAGAAAAAATGAAGCCCGAGCCTGGCCCAAACTATCTTTCGGGCTGCAAAACAAAGCTCGAGCCCGGCCCGGCCAGGGTTTTTCGGGCAGAGCTCGGGCCGGGTCGTCGGGCCAGGCTGCCCATGCCCGGGTTTACTACACAGGCTGCAACGTATTATGTTGCCGAATTTTCAGACGAGGAGTAAGGTGTGCTAGGTCGTTGTCGTGCACCCAATTTTTCCGTGGAGTTGGATGGACTCATTTATCTCCAAAGCTTCCGCAATTATCTTATTTAGATGGCCTTTAGCCATATTATTGTAATACGTTCTCTTTTTGAGACTCTCGATGTAATAAGTGTGTGATTGAAACTCTGCAATAAATCCTCAAGTACTGTGTGTCAGCAATACCGATCTAGGATTGACACTTAAGCACAGAGACTTGACCGTCTGAGGTCTGGTCGCTACACGATGGTATTAGAGCACACACTGACTGTAGGACGCAACCACTAGGACAAGCCACATGATACTCTTCTATAGTCATTTCTGACTCTTCTCCATTTCTACTCCATAGACGGCAGACCCAAGTTCACTCAACCGGATGACGACACCCCTTTCGGACGACACTTAAAGGAAGTCACTAGGTACCTCAGCATCGGCATGCCAAGCTTCACCAGAACCTACACCGCCACTCTACCTGAAGAAGAGCGTTGGATGATTCAAGTTCATATTCCAGGAAGGATGTTCACACCAGTTACTGATACGTCTTCAGCGTATCTATAATTTTTGATTGTTCCATGCTATATTATATTCTGTTTTGGACATTACACTTTTATATTATTTTTGGGACTAACCTATTAACCGGAGGCCCAGCCCAGGATTGCTGTTTTTTGCCTATTTCAGAGTTTCACAGAAAAAGAATATCAAACGGAGTCCAAACGGAATGAAACCTTCGGGAACGTGATTTTTGGAACGAACGTGATCCAGAGGACTTTGACGCTACGTCAAGAAAGCTACCAGGAAGGCACGAGGTAGGGGGCGCGCCTACCCCCAGGCGCGCCCTCCACCCTCGTTGGGCCCATGTTGCTCCACCGACGTACTTCTTCCGCCTATATATACCTACGTACCCCAAACTACCAGATACAGAGCCAAAAACCTAATTCCACCGCCGCAACCTTCTGTACCCGTGAGATCCCATCTTGGGGCCTTTTTCGGAGCTCCGCCAGAGGGGCATCTATCACGGAGGGCTTCTACATCAACACCATAGCCTCTCCAATGGTGTGTGAGTAGTTTACCTCAGACCTTCGGGTCCATAGTTATTAGCTAGATGGCTTCTTCTCTCTCTTTGGATCTCAATACAAAGTTCTCCATGATTCTCGTGGAGATCTATTCGATGTAATCTTCTTTTGCGGTGTGTTTGTTGAGACCGATGAATTGTGGATTTATGATCAAGTTTATCTATGAACAATATTTGAATCTCTCTTAATTCTTTTATGTATGATTGGTTATCTTTGCAAGTCTCTCCGAATTATCAGTTTGGTTGGCCTACTAGATTGATCTTTCTTGCAATAGGAGAAGTGCTTAGCTTTGGGTTCAATCTTGCGGTGTCCTTTCCTAGTGACAGTAGGGGCAGCAAGGCACGTATTGTATTGTTGCCATTGAGGATAACAAGATGGGGTTTATTTCATATTGCATGAGTTTATCCCTCTACATCATGTCATCTTACTTAAAGCGTTACTCTGTTCCTTTGAACTTAATACTCTAGATGCATGCTGGATAGCGGTCGATGTGTGGAGTAATAGTAGTAGATGCAGGCAGGAGTCGGTCTACTTGTCTCGGATGTGATGCCTATATACATAATCATACCTAGATATTGATAGAGGCGAGGGTGTCCCGATCTTTCGATGAGATGATAACTATCGATTTGGTGGAGACGACTTTGACGATCTGACTACAAACGTGCATGACATTGCGCCTTAGCAATCGGTAAACCAACTCCGAGAGGTTATTGACCACGCCGGAGCACAATCAACCTGACCACGAAGGTCTATTCCTGCAAACAATCGAAGAACAAGCAAGAATATGATAAAGCAATCTGAATATTGCGAATATATATGAAGTATTGATAATGGTTGGGATCCGTAAGCGGTCTTGGTCTGGTCGTTGGACACAAACGAAGTACACGAAGTTGCAATGGCTAACTTTTAACTAAACATATCCCAAGGAAAAAGCTACTAGATGGATCTACTTATATAGGAGCAAGGGGTGGCGGCCAAGGAGGTGGGAGGACGTCCCAAGGCAGCCTAAAACTAACCCTAGGTCGTACAAGGCTCATGGGCCCAAGTGGAGGTGGTGCAACACCTTTGGACTTGTTATTTGACTCGGATTCTGCTGCAGCGTCAGATTGTTTCATCGATATCTCAATGCTCCGCACGAATTTGAAGGTGATTCCAATTGGGTTGGAAAGACCACGAAATCTACTTTCCAACAAAAAAAGAATCACCCAATTTGGAGTCCGTATGAAAAAGTTGTTGACGTTTTGAGTCAGGTATGTCTGTGCAGTCCGAATCTAAATCCAGAACGTGAGAGACTTGGACTCTATCTTCTCTTGGCCCAAAAGTGACGTGAGAAAACTTTTTGAACAGAACGTAAACTTCTCCTTTTCCCTTATCTTCATATGTGGATTGTACAAATGTCCCATACACCTACAATTAGACAAAACACAAAAGTGTGTGAAGTATTTTTGTTCTGGATAATATAAATAGATTATTGAATAGTTTGCACTAGAAATCACCTGACAAATATGCATATATGCAATATTTTTGGTCGTATCCAAGGTAGTCATGTCCTCATCAGATATTCTCATAACTATGCTCAATTCTGTCAATTGCTCAACAGTAATTTGTTTACCCACTATAATACTTATGCTCTCGAGAGAAGCCACTAGTGAAACCTATGGCCCCCGGGTCTATTTTCCATCATATTAATCTCCCGTTAACAAGCTATTTTCTGGTGCCGTTTTTATTTCGCTTTATTTACTTTGCATCTTTATCATAAAAATACCAAAAATATTATCTTATCATATCTAGCAGATCTCACTTTCGTAAGTGACCGTGAAGGGATTGACAACCCCTTTATTGCGTTGGTTGCGAGGATTTTATTTGTTTGTGTAGGTGCGAGGGAATAGTGCGTGGCCTCCTACTGGATTGATACCTTGGTTCTCAAAAACTGAGGGAAATACTTACGCTACTTTGCTGCATCATCCTTTCGTCTTCAAGGGAAAACCAACGCAGTGCTCAAGAGGTAGCAAGAAGGATTTCTGGTGCCGTTGCCGGGGAGTCTACGCAAAAGTCAACATACCAAGTACCCATCACAAACCCTTATCTCCCGCATTACATTATTTGCCATTTGCCTCTCGTTTTCCTCTCCCCCACTTCACCCTTGCTGTTTTATTCGCCCTCTTTTTCATTCGCCCTTTCTTTCGCTTGCTTGTCGTTATGGCTAGTCCCTTATCTTCTCCGTTGTCTCCCGAAAATGAAGTTCTTAATTTTAAGCAAAGGGAAGGAGAAAATCTAAAAGACGCTTGGTATAGAATTTTCAATGCTCAAAATAGATCTACCAGGAAGCAATCTACTTCCGTTCTTCTCCGCAATTTTTATGTGGGCGCTACTCTTTAGTACAGATATATCCTTGATACCATTACCAGCGGGAATTTCTTGGGTAGCCATACTTTTGATTCTTATAATGCTATGATAGATTTGTTTGGCTCACCCCCTCTTTTGGTTAATGGAACTATGTTAACTTTGGAGCATGTAATGCAAAGACTTGAAATTATTGAAAATAAAGTTGCTACCGTAGAGTTAATTGAAAATTTGGATAAAAAGATCCACAACCAAATTACCCAATATGGATCTAAAGTAGGAGTCACTTTGAAAAATATTAAGGAGAAGGAACCCGTAGTTAATGAAAGAATAAATCAGGATTCCACTAGAATCGATAAACTTGGGGGTATCATTACCAACTTGGGAACCGCTTTTTCTTCCGTAAAGAATACTCCAAGTCCTCCGACTAAAATTGCCAAGCTTATGTATGTTCCTAAAAATAAGGGTGAATCCTCTAGCAAGGAAACTACGGATCTCAAATCTATAAGTATTCATCCCAATCTTTTTGCTATTATTAAGGAACCATTTGCTACAAATGAATTTTTTGATTTTGTGCCTAGAAGTTTGATAATTAATAAAAAGAAAGAAACTCCTAAGGGTGATATATGTCTCATTAAAGAATTGCCAACTAAAGATGGCAATACCTTAATCTATATTCGTTTTTATGCCTAGCTAGGGGCGTTAAACGATAGCGCTTGTTGGGAGGCAACCCAATTTTATTTTTATTCCTTGCATTTTGATCCTGTTTAGTAATAAATAATTTATCTAGCCTCTATTTTGGTTGTTTTTTGTGTGTTTAATTAGTGTTTGTGCCAAGTAGAACCGTTGGGAAGACTTGGGGAAAGTCTTTTTGATCTTGCTGTAAAAAACAGAAACTTTAGCGCTCACGAGAATTGCTGCCATTTTTTTGGAAAGTGCTATTTAGTTAATTCTTTTTTCAGATGATTAATATATAAATTCCTCACGTCCAACAATTTATTTTAGAATTTTGGGGTTCCAGAACTTGCGTTAGCTACATATTACTACAGGTTGTTCTGTTTTTGACAGATTCTGTTTTTCGTGTGTTGTTTGCTTATTTTGACGAATCTATGGCTAGTAAAATAGTTTATAAACCATAGAGAAGTTGGAATACAGTAGGTTTAACACCAATATAAATCAAGAATGAGTTCATTACAGTACCTTGAAGTGGTGTTTTGTTTTCTTTCGCTAACGGAGCTCACAAGATTTTCTATTTTGAGTTTTGTGTTGTGAACTTTTCAAGTTTTGGGTTAAGTTTTGATGGATTATGGAACAAGGAGTGGAAAGAGCCTAAGCTTGGGGATGCCCATGGCACCCCAAGGTAAAATTCAAGTACACCCAAAAGCCTAAGCTTGGGTATGCCCCGGAAGGCATCCCCTTTTTCCTCTACTTCCATCGGTAACTTTACTTGGAGCTATATTTTTATTCACCACATGGTATGTGTTTTGCTTGGAGCGTCTTGTATGATTCAAGTCTTTGCTTTTTAGTTTACCACAATCAAACTTGCTGTACACACCTTTTGAGAGAGACTCACATGATTTGGAAATTATTAGAATACTCTATGTACTTCACTTATATCTTTTGAGTTATATAGTTTTTGCTCTAGTGCTTCACTTATATCTTTTAGAGCACGGTGGTGGATTTGTTTTATAGAAACTATTGTTCTCATATGCTTCACTTAGATTATTTTGAGATTCCTACGAAATAGCATGGTAATTTGCTTTAATTATGATAGGCATTCAAGATTAGTAAAAAATAATTCTTATGAGTGTGTTGAATACTATGAGAAGTTTGATACTTGATAATTGTTTTGAGATATGGAGATGGTGATATTAGAGTCATGCTAGTTGAGTAGTTGTGAATTTGAGGAATACTTGTGTTGAAGTTTGTGATTCCCGTAGCATGCACGTATGGTGAACTGTTATGTGACGAAATCGGAGCATGATTTATTTATTAATTGTCTTCCTTATGAGTGGCGGTCGGGGACGAGCGATGGTATTTTCCTACCAATCTACTCCCCTAGGAGCATGCACGTAATACTTTGTTTCGATAACTAATAGTTTTTTGCAATAAGTATGTGAGTTCTTTATGACTAATGTTGAGTCCATGGATTAAACGCACTCTCACCCTTCCACCATTGCTAGCCTCTCTAATACCGCGCACTTTTCGCCAGTATCATACACCCACCATATACCTTCCTCAAAACAGCCACCATACCTACCTATCATGGCATTTCCATAGCCATTCCGAGATATATTGCCATGCAACTTTCCACAGTTATGTTTATTGTGACACGCTCCATCATTGCCATATTTCTTTGCATGATCATGTAGT
Source organism: Triticum urartu (assembly GCF_056163025.1). NCBI lineage: Eukaryota > Viridiplantae > Streptophyta > Magnoliopsida > Poales > Poaceae > Triticum > Triticum urartu. The sequence goes on from NC_141879.1 coordinate 300,770,282, forward strand.
TGACATTGTATTTTTGGCAAAGCCATCATTCATAATTATTTCATACATGTCACTCTTGATTCATTGCATATCCCCGTACACCGCCGGAGGCATTCACATAGAGTCATATTTTTTTCTAAGTATTGAGTTGTAATTGTTGAGTTGTAAGTAAATAAAAGTGTGATGATCATCATTTTTAGAGCATTGTCCCAAGTGAGGAAAGGATGATGGAGACTATGATTCCCCCACAAGTCGGGATGAGACTCCGGACTAAAAAAAGAGAGGCCAAAAAAAGAAAAGGCCTAAATAAATAAATAAATAAATGAGAGAAAAAGAGAGAAGGGACAATGCTACTATCCTTTGGCCGGACTGTTGGACTATGAAGATACAAGATTGAAGACTTCGTCCCGTGTCCGGATGGGACTCTCCTTGGCGTGGAAGGCAAGCTTGGCAATACGGATATGTAGATCTCCTCCCTTGTAACCGACTCTGTGTAACCCTAGCCCCCTCCGTTGTCTATATAAACCGGAGGGTTTAGTCCGTAGGACAACATACAATCATACCATAGGCTAGCTTCTAGGGTTTAGCCTCTACGATCTCGTGGAAGATCAACTCTTGTAATACTCATATCATCAAGAACAATCAAGCAGGACGTAGGGTATTACCTCCATCAAGAGGGCCCAAACCTGGGTAAACATCGTGTCCCCTGCCTCATATTACTATCCTCCTTAGACGCACAGTTCGGGACCCCCTACCCGAGATCCGCCGGTTTTGACACCGACATTGGTGCTTTCATTGAGAGTTCCACTGTGCCGTCACTGTAAGGCTCGATGGCCCCTTCGATCATCGGTAACGATGCGGTCCAGGGTGAGCTTTCCTCCCCGGACAGATCTTCGTATTCGGTGGCTTCGCACTGCGGGCCAATTCCCTTGGCCATCTGGAGCAGATCGAGAGCTACACCCTGGCCATCAGGTCAGGCTCGGAAACCTAAACTACACTGCCGACATCCACGGAGACTTGATCTTCGACGGATTCGAGCCCACGTCAGGTGCGCCACACAATCACGACGAGCATGACGTAACTCTGCCGCCAGACTGTGTTCGGGAGATCGCATCTGCAACTACTCCGGCCATCAATCCGGAGCAAATTGCGCCGTCCGAGGACGGAGGGATAGACCCCGCCATGGAGGCCGCACTCTTAGTGGCGATGGAGCCGGATACTGACTTCACCCCTTACGAGAGCCGTGTTGCCGAACCACGGGATTTGTCTCCGGCCACGGACTCCGAGCCGCCTGCATCTGTGCCTATCGAATCCGATTGGGCACCGATCATGGAGTTCACCTCCGCGGATATCTTTCAGCACATGCCTTTCGGCGATTTGCTAAATTCATTAAGATCTCTCTCCTTGTCAGGAGAACCTTGGCCGAACTATGTCCAGCTAGAATGGGATGCAGACGACGAAGAAATTCGCTGCCCACCCACCACCCACTTAGTAGCCACTGTCGACAATTTAACCGACATGCTCGACTTCGACTCCAAAGAAATCGATGGTATGGACGACGATGCGGGAGACGAACAGGAACCACCGCCCACAGGGCGCTGGACTGCCACCTCATCATATGCTATATACATGGTGGACACCCCCAAAGAAGGCAATGGCGACGAGACAGCGGAGGATGACCCCTCCAAGAAGCAACCCAAGCGTCGACGTCAGCGACGCTGCTCTAAGTCCCGCCACAACAAAAGTAGTGATACCGGCACAAGAGACAATAACACTCCGGATAGTGCCGAAGACAACCACAATCCCCTCCAGCACAATGCAGAGCGGGAGGGTGAACAAGATAGCCCCCTAAAGCAGGCATCAGATGGAGAATCGGAGGAGGACAATTACATGCCTCTCTCCAAGGACGAGGTGAGCCTCGGTGACGAAGAATTTATCGTGCCTGAGGATCGCGTCGAGCAGGAGTGCTTCAAGCGCCGGCTTATAGCCACAACAAATAGCCTAAAGAAAAAGCAACAACAGCTTCAAGCTGATCAAGACTTGCTAGCAGATAGATGGACTGAAGTCCTTGCGGCCGAGGAATGCGAACTCGAGCGCCCCTCTAAGAATTACCCAAAGCGCAGGTTGCTACCCCACTTCGAGAAGGAAGCATTGAAACCTACATCACCAGTGTATGATGCGGCTGACCGACCACCTTGTGGCCAAGCCAGAGAGGCATTTCAGCCTGAAGTTCAGCCTGCACCCCGCCGCCACTCAAACAAAAATAGCAAGGCCCGAGGCAACACACGGGACCTGCGATACGTATTGGAAAACAAGGCAAAACATGCAAGATCGATCTACAGATCACGAGGGCGCACACCAATACGCGACAAGGATCATCACGCCGGATACATTAAAAGCAAATTCGGCCGAGACGGACACGGCAGACAAGACTCCTATGAACCGCGTCGCGATATAGCCCGGCACAGGCGCCGCACACCCCTTATGCTTCACTGATGAAGTCATGGATCACGAATTCCCAGAAGGGTTTAAACCGGTAAACATCGAATCATACAATGGTACTATAGACCCCGCGGTATGGATAGAAGACTTCTTCCTCCACATTCATATGTCCTGCGGGGATGACCTACATGCCATCAAGTATCTCCCGCTCAAACTCAAAGGTCCGGCTCGGCATTGGCTCATTAGCTTGCCGGCAAACTCCATAGGAAGTTGGGAGAACCTGGCAGAGGCATTCCTGGACAATTTCCAGGGCACTTACGTGCGACCGCTGGATGCTAACGATTTAAGTCATATAACTCAGCAGCTAGGGGAATCGGCCAGGAAATTATGGACCCGGTTCCTAACCAAGAAGAACCAAATTGTCGACTATAAGGATGCACATGCCTTAGCGGCATTTAAGCATAATATCCGTGATGAATGGCTTGCCTGGCACCTCGGTCAAGAGAAGCCAAAATCCATGGCAGCCCTCACGACACTTTTGACCCGCTTTTGTGCGGGCGAAGATAGCTGGTTGGCTCGTAGTACCAATACAGCAAGCAAACCTGGCATATCACAAGCCAGGGATAGCAACGGCAAACCACGAGGCAACAAACACAAGCGCCGCAAATACGGTGAAAACGCCAAAAATACGACAGTTAATGCCGGGTTCAGGGTCTCAAAGTCCGGTCAGCGGAAAGGGCCGCCCAAAAATACAAATCCGGGTCCATCCAGTCTGGACCGCATACTCGCTCGCCAATGCCAAATTCATGGCACCCCAGAAACGCCAGCCACCCATACCAACAGAGAATGCTGGGTCTTCAAACAAGCTGGCAAGGCAGACGCCAAAAACGAAGAAGGGTCTCAAAGCGACGATAGCGATGAAGAGCCCAGATCGCCGAACACAGGAGGGCAAAAGAAACCCCCCCCCCATATTCAATCTATGAATGTGGTAAATACCACCCAAATTGCCCACTTGGACCAGATATGCACCCTCAGGGACGGCGACTCAACGGAACTCGCCGTCCCACAATATAAGCTAGGGCCGGTCACCTTCAACCGCACGGATTGTCCGGTTAACACCAATCGGGGCAATCTAGCCGCACTAATCCTCGACCCAATAGTAGATGGGTTCCAGCTCACTCGAGTCCTTATGGACGGAGGTAGCAGTTTAAATCTGCTTTACCAGGATACAGTGCGCAAGATGGGCATCGACCATTCAGCGATCAAGCCCACTAAAGCCACTTTTAGAGGCGTCATACCAGGCATGGACGTTAGCTGTACAGGCTCCATTGCCCTTGAAGTAATCTTCGGATCACCAGAAAATTACTGTATCGAAGAGTTAATCTTCGAAATTGCCCCTTTTCCGAAGTGACTATCAAGCACTGCTCGAGCGAACCGCGTTCGCTCGATTCAACGCGGTGCCACATTATGCGTACCGTAAGCTCAAAATGCCGGGTCCACGCGGCGTCATAACGGTTCATGGCAAGGCCGAACCTCCCTTCGACACCTATAAATACATCACTACCTTCGCAGCAGGAACAACGAGCAGCACCTTGCAGCCGAACCTCGAGTCGACGCCCAGGTTCTCGGACACCGTCAAGGGGCTCCGAACTACTTCGCGGAAGGATACCCGGCTCGTCCAGAGCTCAACTAAACACTCCGGCGAAGGCCATGATAGGCCGAACTCAGCGGTTCAACCGCCCTCCGGCACTCAAACATTTCTTATATTTCCTTCGCAGGTTCACCTTTGCACCGACCAGGACGGACTCCACAGAGGCAGCTCGAACGCGTCAGGGGATCCTTAGACATTCCCCGCAGCGAACGTCCGGCTACAATACGGGTCCGCACTCAACCTCTTCCCCCTGGTCACAGCAGGTTCTGCTATCACAACTCTTTTTTTATCACATTACTTGTATCCATACACATAGACGTATTATTCAAATACAACATGTGGATTTATATGACGTTTACCTGTTGAATATTTCTTATCAAAATCATTTCGTCAAATGGCATCCGTACACAGCGATATGCCTTAAATATGCGAGGGGCTTCGTTTTCCCCGTAACACGGCAATAAAAGTCCGAACACCTTCATGGACGTTCGACACCCCGAACTCATAGCATTATAAGCATCAGCTCCGAATCATGTCTTGGGTCAATAGTTGGGTTTGCCCGGCTCCCATGTTTTGGTACCTTACGTTCCGCTATATCGGCTAAGGTAGCACTGGGAGAACTACTGCGATTGTGTCCCGGTTCTTCTGGATGAGCACCTCAGTAGAGAAAGCCGAAAACTGACTGTCATGATACAGCGAGAGCTGGTCAACTGTTCGAGCGGTCACAAAATATTTAAGGATTTCTCCCACATAATGCCATAACCAATGCAGCGTGCGATGGATCGGCCTTTCCTCCGATCAGGCGCTTATGGAGCCCCTAGTACGGTCTTCCAAACACAAGGGGCTGCGCCGACCATGCTAAAGCTCCTATGGCTAAGTGAGAGTGATAAAGCCCTATAGTCCGATTGCCTGGTTTGTTGTGCTGAGCACCTCCTTCGGAGGACCCAAAACTAGGATAAAGAGTGCTCAGGTTTATCCCGAACACCCCCGTACTCCTTACGTGGGGGCAGAAGCCGACGACTGGCCAACTCTCAGCCTTAACATACAAATGGCCGCATAGGAGGGTAAACTTTTATATAACAGGCGACATATCAACGACCTTTTTCAAACATTACAACGGACAACATGATTGGCATTCATGGAAATATGATGTCCTTGGTACATAGCTCTGCTGCAAGGTAGGATCCTTTCAGGACACTCTTATAATACAATTCGGGATTGCGGTGCTCCTTCCCCTCTGGCGGTCCCTCGGTCACCAGCTTTTCGGCATCCATGTTCCCCCAGTGCACCTTTGCAAGGGCGAAGGCCATTCACGCTCCTTCTATATAGACCAACCGCTTGATGACGTCAAGTCAAGGGCAAGCGCTTACAAGCTGCCTCACGAGCCCGAAGTAGCTGCTTGGAATCGGCTCAGCAGGCCATAGCCGGATAACCACATCTTTCATGGCTAGTTCCGCCGCCTTATGCAGTTCGATCAGCTGTTTCATTTGATCGGCAAAAGGCACCGGATAATTCGGTGCCAAATACTGCGACCAAAAGAGCTTATCGGTGGTGTTCCTTCCTTCGGCTCGGTAGAAGTGAGCGGCATCTGATATACTGTGAGGTAGCTCAGCAAATACACATGAGAAGTGCGGATTCACAATTAGAAACATAGTTTTCCCTTCAAATACTTGCTTTATATGGGAAAAGCCTTACCCGCCGTGATCTTCCTCGCCTCTTGGATCCCCTGCAGGGCGCTTTGGGTTTTCCCCCCGGGCGTCGCTCGTGGCTTGACGCGCCTTGGTGAGTTCGGATTCTTTCTCCCTTAAACTCTGCTCCAAGGCCTCGCATTTACTTACGGCCTCTTGCAGCTCCTGCTCAGCTTTAATAACTCTGGCTTCGTGTTTCTCACAAAGAGCCGGCTCCGTGGTTGCCTTTTTCTCGGCCTCGGCAACGGCCCTTTTGAGGGCTTCGACTTCGGTCATAACCCCTAGCATAAATTATGCGGCTTATTCCATACTGAACATTTATTTCACAAGAAATGCGCGCAATGCTTGTGCATACCTTGTTTATCCCTCAACTACATTTTTAATTGGCCAATTTCTTCTCTCGCCCACTCCAGACTTTGATTCAGTCCAGAGATCACCGCAGTACGAGAGGCAGCAGCCGCTATAGGTATCTGCTTGGAACAGAAGAGAACTCAATATCACTCAATGAGTCTTCCTGTGATCATCAATGCGATCCCCTGTCCGGTTCCTTCTTTCACCGAACAGGGTATCAGGGGCTACTATCTATACTATGACACTCTTCGGCAACTTATAAAACATACCTCAAAGCCTCTTATAAGGCTGATACAGACTTCGTTCAGTCCACTCTCGGTTGACTGAATCTTCTCAATCACTGTAACCATAAGGGCACGGTGTTCGTCAACAATGGAGGCGTCTCGTAACGCCACCAACAAAGCATCCGACACCTCTGGATGGACAGAGGTCGCCGCAGGCACGCCCCCTCCAGCCGAAGGAGGCTGCCTTCTTGATTCTGGAGCCATATAAACATCTGGAATCGCATCCGGTGAGGAGCCGAACTCAGGGTCGCCCCCGCCATCAGCCCCTATGGGAATCTTTTCCCTCATGTGTCCGGCCCCTGTGGTTTGACCTCCAGGCGCCGCCCTCATGGTTTCTTCCTTTCCTCCTGGTCGGGGTCCTTCTGGGACGAAGCCTCGGTGTTATGCGCCTGTTTGGAGGAAGGGGCCTTTTGGGGCGACCCACTCTCCATAGCATTCGAGCTCAGCAGGTCCTCTGATGAGGACTGCTTTGTACGGGACCTCACCGGACTACCAAAAAATATGGCTTAAGGTTAAAATATTAAGCCACGATGAGTCCGGATGCTTAAACATACTCAGATTTTATGTACTTACGAGTTGACCAGGGGTTGGGCCCTGGGATCCCATGCCAAGCCGCTGTCGGCGGCGACAGTCGACTCCTCCAGAAGAGAAGCCCTTCTCTTTTTGGGCAGTTCGACCTCCAAGGGTGCGGAGCCCGTCCTCTTCCTCTTTCCCCCTGCAGGGGATTCATCTTCCTCCTCCTTTTTATCCTCTTCGGAGGCGAAACGGGCATTAGAGCCTTCGGGTATGCTGTCCGAAGTACCGTGATGACGAAGGCCGCCCGGGTCTTTTTGGCCTCCTTTTTGGCCGTCTTCTTTGGCACCTTGTAGGGCGCCGGGACCAGCATCTTCATCAGAAGTGGGATGGCCGGGTCTACGGGCAACAGGGCCGGACAATGAATCCGCTCCGCCTTCTTCGTCCAGCTCTGGGGGAGTTGAATAAACATGCGTTAAAGCGCTTCCTTTGGGTCATGCGGATAGAAAAGTTTGATAAACTCACCGAACTTGCAGGGCGGGACAGTTGGTACCCGCGGTCTTCGGCGGAGTCCGGCCATGATTTGCTGGACTTGAAAAGAACCTTCCAAATATCCTCATGCGAGGAGCTGAAGAACCTTCACAAAGTTTGGTGCCTGGCCGGATCGAAATCCCATAGATTGCAAGTCCGGTGTTGACAAGGCAGTATCCGGCGGACTAACATCACCTGGACTACATTGACAAGCTCAATGTTCTTATCTCCCATATCTTTAACGCGCGTCTGAAGCACCGACAGTTCGTCGTATGAGGACCAGTCCAGGCCTTTCTTGACCCAGGATGTAAGCTGCGGAGGGGCGCCGGATCGAAACTCGGAAGAGGCAGACCATTCCTTGCCGCACAGCTCAGTGATGTAAAACCACTGCTGTTGCCACTCCTTGAAAAAATCATTAAAGGTTCCCGTTGGCCATACGACGCTGGGCATCTTGCTCACCATAGCGCCCCCACACTCGGCGTGCTCGCCGCCCACCACCTTGGGCTTCACATTAAAAAGCTTCAGCCATAAACCGAAGTGCGGCGGAATACGAAGAAAAGCCTCGCACACGACAATGAATGTGGATATGTTGAGGAAAGAGTTAGGGGACAGATCGTGAAGATCGATCCCATAATAATACATGATGCCATGGACGAACGGGTGGAGGGGAAACCCTAGCCCACGGACAAAGTGAGGGAGGAATACAACCCTCTCGTGGGCTTCCGGAGTAGGGATGATCTGTCCCGCCGTCGGGAGACGGTGGCTGATTTTCTTGACCAGATACCCGTCCTCCCGAAGCCTTTTGATATCCTTCTCTCGGACGGTGGAGGCCATCCATTTGCCTCCTACTCCGGATTTGGACATCTTTGGAAGACTTTTTGTGGGTAGAGAAGGTGGACGCTTGGGCGCTGGAGCCTGAGCAGAATGGAATGAATCGATAAGAAGGCGTGGGTGAAAAGAGTGAATCCTAATCCCTTTATAAGGGCAGAGGAGGCGATGCACCTCCCCACTCACCTGGTAAAACCTCTTATTCCCCAAGAGCCGTAATTGATGGCACGGTTGGGTTACCCACATCCGTATTGATGAGAATCCCGTCATAAGGGGACACGATCTCTGCTTCGACAAGACTTGCCAAGGAAACCACCTCGCGATGTGTGCAGTAGCTGGTTGAGAAAAACGGTTCAAATAATGACCGGGCCATGGCGTGATGTCATGCTGTCAAATGTGTCAGCAGATTAGATCCGTGGAAATATTATCCTCTCTACGGTGGTATGTGGAACTTGTTTTGCAGAGCCAGACACTATCCTTGTGTTCAAAATCTTCTATGGAGTATTCGGAGGAGGAACCCGCCTTGCAATGCCGAAGACAAAACTGCGCGTCGGACTCATCGTCATTGAAGCCTGGTTCAGGGGCTACTGAGGGAGTCCTTGATTAGGGGGTCTCCGGACAGCCGGACTATATCCTTTGGCCGAACTGTTGGACTACGAAGATACAAGATTGAAGACTTCGTCCCGTGTCCGGATGGGACTCTCCTTGGCATGGAAGGCAAGCTTGGCAATACGGATATGTAGATCTCCTCCCTTGTAACCGACTCTGTGTAACCCTAGCCCCCTCCGGTGTCTATATAAACCGGAGGGTTTAGCCTCTACGATCTCGTGGTAGATCAACTCTTGTAATACTCATATCATCAAGAACAATCGAGCAGGACGTAGGGTATTACCTCCATCAAGAGGGCCCGAACCTGGGTAAACATCGTGTCCCCTGCCTCCTGTTACCATCCGACTTAGACGCACAGTTCGGGACCCCCTACCCGAGATCCACCGGTTTTGACACCGACAAGTGTGTCGAATACTATGAGAAGTTTGATACTTGATAATTGTTTTGATATATGGAGATGGTGATATTAGAGTCAGGCTAGTTGAGTAGTTGTGAATTTGAGAAATACTTGTGTTGAAGTTTGTGATTCCTGTAGCATGCACGTATGGTGAACCGTTATGTGACGAAATCGGAGCAAGATTTATTTATTGATTGTCTTCCTTATGAGTGGTGGTCGGGGACGAGCGATGGTCTTTTCCTACCAATCTATCCCCCTAGGAGCATGCGCATAATACTTTGTTTCGATAACTAATAGTTTTTTGCAATAAGTATGTGAGTTCTTTATGACTAATGTTGAGTCCATGGATTATACGCACTCTCACCCTTCCACCATTGCTAGCCTCTCTAATACCGTGCATTTTTCACCGGTATCATACACCCACCATATACCTTCCTCAAAACAGCCACCATACCTACCTATCGTGGCATTTCCATAGCCATTCCGAGATATATTGCCATGCAACTTTCCACCGTTCTATTTATTATGACACGCTCCATCATTGTCATATTGCTTTGCATGATCATGTAGTTGACATTGTATTTTTGGCAAAGCCACCGTTCATAATTCTTTCATACATGTTACTCTTGATTCATTGCATATCCCGGTACACCGCCGGAGGCATTCACATAGAGTCATATTTTGTTGTAAGTATTGAGTTGTAATTGTTGAGTTGTAAGTAAATAGAGTGTGATGATCATCATTTTTAGAGCATTGTCCCAAGTGAGGAAAGGATAATGGAGACTATGATTCCCCCACAAGTCGGGATGAGACTCCGGACTAAAAAAAAGAGAGGCCAAAAAAAGAAAAGGCCTAAATAAATAAAAAATGAGAGAAAAAGAGAGAAGTGACAATGCTACTATCCTTTTACCACACTTGTGCTTCAAAGTAGCACCATGATCTTCATGATAGAGAGTCTCCTATGATATCACTTTCATATACTAGTGGGAATTTTTCATTATATTGGCTTGTATATTCCAATGATCAACTTCCTCAAAATTCCCTAGGTCTTCATGAGAAAGCGAGTTGGATGCACACCCACTTAGTTCCTTTTGTTGAGCTTTCATACACTTATAGCTCTAGTGCATCCGTTGCATGGCAATCCCTACTCACTCACATTGATATCTATTAATGGGCATCTCCATAGCCCATTGATATGCCTAGTTGATGTGATACTATCTTCTCCTTTTTTGTCTTCTCCACAACCACCATTCTATTCCACATATAGTGCTATGTCCATGGCTCACACTCATGTATTGCATGAAGATTGAAAAAGTTTGAGAACACCAAAAGTATGAAACAATTTCTTGGCTTGTCATCGGGGTTGTGCATGATTTAAATACTTTGTGTGGTGAAGATAGAGCATAGCCAGACTATATGATTTTGTAGGGATAACTTCCTTTGGCCATGTTATTTTGAGAAGACATAATTGCTTAGTTAGTATGCTTGAAGTATTATTATTTTTATGTCAATATTAAACTTTTGTCTTGAATCTTTCGGATCTGAATATTCATACCACAATTAAGAGAATTACATTGAAATTATGCCAAGTAGCATTCCACATCAAAAATTCTGTTTTTATCATTTACCTACTCGAGGACGAGCAGGAATTAAGCTTGGGGATGCTTGATACGTCTCCAACGTATATATAATTTTTGATTGTTCCATGCTATATTATATTCTATTTTGGACATTATTGGGCTTTATTATACACTTTTATATTATTTTTGGGACTAACCTATTAACCGAAGGCCCAGCCCAGAATTGTGTTTTTTGCCTATTTCAGAGTTTCGCACAAAAAAATATCAAAAGAAGTCCAAACGGAATGAAACCTTCGGGAACGTGATTTTTGGAACGAACATGATCCAAAGGACTTGGACCCATCGTCAAGAAAGCTACCAGGAAGGCACGAGGTAGGGGGCACGCCCTCCACCCTCGTGGGGCCCACGTTGCTCCACCGACGTACTCCTTCCTCCTATATATACCTACGTACCCCCAAACTACCAGATACGGAGCCAAAAACCAAATTCCGCCACCGCAACCTTCTGTACCCGTGAGATCCCATCTTGGGGCCTTTTCTGGAGCTCCGCCGGAGGGAGCATCGATCATGGAGGGCTTCTACATCAACACCATAGCTTCTCTAATGATGTGTGAGTAGTTTACCTCAGACCTTCGGGTCCATAGTTATTAGCTAGATGGCTTCTTCTCTCTCTTTGGATCTCAATACAAAGTTCTCCATGTTTCTCATGGAGATCTATTCGTTGTAATCTTCTTTTGCAGTGTGTTTGTTGAGACCGATGAATTGTGGGTTTATGATCAAGTTTATCTATGAACAATATTTGAATCTTCTCTGAATTCTTTTATGTATGATTGGTTATGTTTGCAAGTCTCTTCGAATTATCAGTTTGGTTTGGCCTACTAGACTGATCTTTCTTGCAATGGGAGAAGTGCTTAGCTTTGGGTTCAATCTTGCGGTGTCCTTTCCCAGTGACAGTAGGGGCAGCAAGGCACGTATTGTATTGTTGCCATCGAGGATAACAAGATGGGGTTTATATCATATTGCATGAGTTTATCCCTCTACATCATGTGATCTTACTTAAAGCGTTACTCTGTTCCTTTGAACTTAATACTCTAGATGCATGCTGGATAGCGGTCGATGTGTGGAGTAATAGTAGTAGATGCAGGCAGGAGTCGGTCTACTTGTCTTGGACGTCATGCCTATATACATGATCATACCTAGATATTCTCATAACTATGCTCAATTCTGTCAATTGCTCAACAGTAATTTTTTTACCCACCGTAATACTTATGCTCTCGAGAGAAGCCACTAGTGAAAGCTATGGCCCCCGGGTCTATTTTCCATCATATTAATCTCTCGTTAACAAGCTATTTCTGGTGCCGTTTTTATTTCACTTTATTTACTTTGCATCTTTATCATAAAAATACCAAAAGTATTATCTTATCATATCTATCAGATATCACTTTCGTAAGTGACCGTGAAGGGATTGACAACCCCTTTATTGCGTTGGGTGCGAGGATTTTATTTGTTTGTGTAGGTGCGAGGGACTCGTGCATGGCCTCCTACCTTTATTGATACCTTGGTTCTCAAAAACTGAGGGAAATACTTACGCTACTTTGCTGCATCACCCTTTCGTCTTCAAGGGAAAACCAACGCAGTGCTCAAGAGGTAGCAGTTACCGAGCCCATCGAGTTTTCCTTTGATGCACCAACCTGGAGTCTAGGAAAGAGCATGGCCGCCCACATCGCCATTGGACGTATCGGCGAGGTATACAACAAGGATCTTAAGGACACCATCTACCAGATATGTGGACGCCGAGATGAGCAATGGGAGATGATTTGCGCCAGGAAGGACAAATCTATTGCAGCCTACATACAGGAGTTGGACCAGCACATTCGTCGTCAGGAGAACCAGATGTGCGCCAACATGATAGACATGAAGAAGGTGATGACCAGGAACATGGATCTAGAAGAGGAACTCAAGTCTACACATGATGGATATGAAGAAGAAATTGCAGTACTACTGGAGAAGAATGAAGACCTGAAGAAGAAGCTAGGAGTATTCATGGGAGATCCTGAACCTGAAAAGGACATCCGTACTGAAGACTACATCATACTCGACGACATCGACTCCGACCCCGATAGCGATGATGACTATGAAGACGAAACTGGAGCAGATATCATGGAGTCATCCACCGAACAAAATTTCTAGTCAACCACCACATTATCAGTAGTATTCTCCCATGTATATAGTAATAGTCTGAGTATTTTGTAACGGTAGCTTAGATTGATTGTATGATCTTGTTTGAATTGAGTGGTGTGAAATGAATGTGTTTGTCTCATGTGCATATGGGTAGTGATATCTCTTTAGACCTCACTCTATTATGTTCTCACCCCTCTCAACCTATCAGATGCCTCCGAGACGTGACCCCGGATTTGTCTTCCCACCGGAGCTCACTCAGTTGATCCAACAGCAGAATGCCTTGATGCAGTTGCTAGTCTAGAACCAAGGCAACAACAACAACAACCCACCCCCACCACCACCAGTTGACAACCTAGCCTATTTTCTAAGGTTGAATCCACCGGTGTTCTCTAGTAGCACCGAGACGATTGTTGCTGATGACTGGCTCCGCAGGATTGGAAGGAAGATGTCCACCACAGGTTACACATATGCTGAGAAGGTGCGCTTTGCCGCACATCAACTGGATGGACCCGCAGCCTCATGGTGGGAGAACTACACTGCCACTTTCCACGTGGCTAATATCACTTGGGATCAGTTTCAACAAGCATTCTGCACTGCACATGTCTCAACCGGAGCTATGAGCATGAAGAACCATGCGTTTTGCAACTTACGCCATGGAAATCTTACTATGGGGCAGTACGTGGATGAGTTCAGCAAGTTAGCTTGCTATGCCCCAGATGATGTGGCCACAGATGCCGTGAAGCAGGAGAAGTTTATGGAGGGGCTGAATGATGAGTTGAGTATGCAGTTGATGGTGGCAACATTCGCCAACTACCAGGAGTTTGTAGATAGGGCTCTCATGATTGAAGTCAAGAAGCAACAGATTGAGAACCGCAAACGGAAGTATGGACAAGGGAAGCACAACTCTAGAGCTTAGCAGAAGCCCCATTTTACCCCGAACTCAGGAGGACATACCCATCATAACCATGGAGGCCACACCCACAATGGAGGAAGTTCGCATAACCACAGTGGTCCTAAGAATGTAAATGGGAATGGAGGAAGCAGCAGTTAGAGCCGTTTCAACCCAGCAACACCCGCCAAGAAAGATCTGAGTCACGTTACCTATTTCAAGTGCGGGAAGATTGGACATTATGCCAATGAATGCCCTTAGATAAAGAATGGCAATGGAAATGGAAGCTATGGAAAGAAGCCCAATCCTTTCACCAGAGGTCATGTGAACCACATCAACGTGGAGGAAGTTGAAGAGCAGCCTGACGCAGTGATTGGTAAGTTTTTGATTAAGTCATTTACCGCTCTTGTTCTTTTTGACACTGGTGCATCACATTCATACATATCAAGGGGATTTGTGGACAAGTTTAAATTGCCAACCCTAGCCCTTAGGTGACCCATGTTAGTAAGCTCGCCAGGAGCGGAGTATATGGCCAGCCGATGGTGTGATCGGTTACCATTAACCATTGGCAGCCATGTTTTTCCCTCAGACCTAATAATTTTGGAGTGACAAGGATTGGATGTAATAAGTATGGAGGAAACATCAATTGTGCTAGTAAATCGATACAACTCACCACCCCTGAGGGAAAGAGGATCAAGTATGTATCTAGGCATGCGCCAAGGAGGACTCAAGTGAATTCACTATCGGGAGTTGTTCTGGAGGAAGTACCATATATAGAATTTTTTATAGAACTGTTACCAGGCACCGGACCAATATCGAAGAGACCATACCTAATGCCCACGAATGATCTGGAGGAAATCAAGAAGCAAATTAAGGAGTTATTGGAGAAAGGTTACATTCGACCAAGTTCATCACCGTGGGGAGCCCTAGTGCTCTTAGTTGAGAAGAAGGATGGATCTTTGAGAATGGTTGTAGATTATCGTGCATTGAATGAAGTGATGTCACACCCTAGCTAGTTCAAGCATTAGAGTGTGCATCATGTTTAAATTTCTCTTAAATTTGAAATGGGGAAGGCAGAAACCCCCAACACCCCCTGGAAACAACTAGGGTTTACTAAAATTATTTTCAATGAACCTGAAATGCCCTTCTAAAAAGTTCACCCTCTTTGTCTTGGGTTAAAACCTCTAGCAAAATTGGTGCACAATTTTCTAGGTCAACAGAAGGTCATTGAATTAAATCATAAGTATTTGAATTTGGGCATTTAAATACTATAAAATAAATTAAATGCTCAAATTATTCTGGAAATAAATGTTTGCTGTTGGAAATATTCTAAACAGAGCCCACAATTATTTTCAGGATTTTTGGAAAAGTTTTAGTATTTTTAATAAAGCCCAACAGTTGTAGTTAAATAGAAAAACAGAAACAAATAAAAAAAGAGAGAGGGAAGCCCACCTGGGCCTTACCTGTGCTGGCCAGCCCACCTGGTTCAGCCCAGCCGACTGGCCCTGCCAGTCGTCGTCCTCCTCGCGCCAGAAGGACGCGGAGCGCGTGGCCAGCGCCCGCGGCCACACGCCGGCCACCTCCTTCTTCTGCCGACGCATGGAGACGCCTAGGGGTGCCACGCGACCCCCCCACGTCCCCTCTCATCCTCTCGCACTCTCCCCCTCGTCTCCCTCACTCTCTCCCGCGATGGCCGAGCGCGTCCCTCGCCGCCTATTGCCGCAGTTGCCACCAGAGCCACTCCCTCGCCCCTCCGACGAGCCCAATCGCTCCGCCTCGTCACCCTGGACCTCTCCGTCGACCCACGCAAGCTCGGACGACCCCAAGACGACGTGGTGCCCTTCTTCCCCGTCCACGGCCGCCGGACGCCGTCGTTCGATTCGCCGGCGTCAAGTCCTCCCCGAGCTCGCTGACCCCCTCTCCGACCCCGCTGTGAGCTCCTCTTCCTTTCTCCCTAGCTTCCGTGCTCGTTCGGCCTCCGTAGCCGCCATTCCCACCGCACCCGAGAGCTCCCCGCCGCCGACCATGGCGCCGTTGTGGCTAGAGCCACAGTGGCTCGAGGCCAAGCTCGCCGTTGTGCTCAGCGCAGCACCAGGAACCCGTAGCCACCACCAGCTCCTTCTCCTGTGCACCGTAGCGTCGAATCCATCCATGCTCGAACTCCGGCGACCGCCAAGGTCGTCGCCGGCGTCGTTTCCGGCGTTCCCGTGTCCAACCACTTGCACCACTGGATGCGGCAGCTCCCCAGCTACGCGTAGCACGTCTCCGCCATCGATTTGGTCACCGGAGGACCAAATTCGAAGCCCTCCGCCGTCCCGGGCCTCGCCGGCGTCGAGTCGCCGGCGAGTTTGACCCAGTTTGACTCCTGGGTGGGCCCAGGTAGACCCCCCTGAGTCTATAACAGGTGGGGCCGGTCTGCTAACTAATTTGGGATTAGTTTTAATTAATTTTAATTAAATCAGTCACTGACATGTGGGCCCAGGCCCCACTGACAGCTAATTAGTGTTAATCTATTCCTGTTAATTAGCTGAGAGGCTGACAGAAGGGGCCCACCAGTCAGGTTTGACCTGGGCTGGCGCCTTTGACCTGCTGAGGTCAGCATGACACAATGCTGATGCAGTAATGCATTTTCTGGATTTATTTTTATTCAGGAATTTCCAGAAAATAGTTAAAACTTCTAAAAATCATAGAAAATCAACCATAGCTCCAAATGAAATAATTTATATATGAAAAATTATCAGAAAAATTCAATCTATCCATCTGTAATGGTTTCATGCATGACAAAACAAGTTTACCTTGCTGTTTAAGCAGAATAAGGAAATGCAGTATTAAGGACATGTTTAATGAGCTAATATTTGAATCTTTGATTCAAATGAGTTCATTCCTTTCTGTTATAACTTGCATTAGGCCAAGACACAATCATATTGCCATGTCATAGCATGCATCATATTGTTGCATATCGCCATGTGTTGATTGTGTTCCGATGTGTTCTTCGTGGTAGGTTCTGCCTCCGAGGATATTCACGAGTATCCAACTGAAGGGCAGTATCCCAGTACCACTCCATCAGGCAAGCAACCATTGATCATTCCGATACAACCCATGTTCTCGCTTCTGCTCTTGTTTACTGCATTAAGACAACGCGATTCAAACTGCTGTGTGCTACGGTAGTTGAACCCTTATCCTCTGCATGACCTGTCATTGCCACGGTAACTAGATGAAACCCACTAGCATGTGTAGGAGTTGATTGAGCCATGTATGTGATTCCTACCTTGCTATGCCTGCTATGCTTAGAGTTGTGTCAGGTCTGGTTCATCTGGGTGATGGGCCAGAGTGAAATGCTTATGCCGGTAATGTGAGGGATGTGTTGAACATGTTTTGGTAAAGGTATCGATGAGAGGCCATGTAGGAGTACATGGTGGGTTGTTTCATTGAGGCCGTCCCTAAGAACTAAGATCTGTATGTGTGATTTAAGATTCAGCTACTACCATGCATTGGGATCATTAATTGACCCTCTCGGCTTCTTAACCACCCTAGTACTCTATCCAGGAGTTGCAACTAGTTTCTGGTGTTTGTAGGTTATGTGTTGGCGGCCGTGCGTAGCGCTGACCCTAGGGGTGGGCTATGTTGCGGTAGATACACTGTGGCACGGTGTACCGAGTCACCCGTTTGGTGTCTCGGGAACCCTGTTCACATCGTTCGGGGCCGTATGAGGAAACCTCGGCCGGACTCCCTGCGGATGGAACCTAGATAGGCGATAAACCTAGACTAGAGACTTAAGTGTTTAGGTAGGCCGTGGCCGACACCCTCGCTGGGCTTCCGCTTGAAGGTTGCCGAGTACATGTCGTGTAAACGGCGGTAAGTGGTGAAAGTGTGTATGAAGAAGTACACCCCTGCAGGGTATAAAACTATTCGAATAGCCGCGTCCGCGGTAAAGGACTACTTGGTTGCCTATACAGTTCATAGACAAGTTAATGGGTACTAATAAAAGACTCAAGATAAGTGTGAGTACCGAGGATGGCCCTCTCGTAGGATGACGAGGGAGGATCCCTGGTGGAGTATTGTGTTGGTGAGTAGTGGACTCGTGTGCGAAAACTATTGTACTGGTGAAGTTCCGTAGGATAGCTTAGCCAAGAGTCAAAGCTGGCTTGCTGCATTTAACCCCACCACCTTCTTGAGAATAAGCATGTATAGTAGGTTCTGATGTAAGACTTGCTGAGTACCTTTGTACTCATGTTTGCTTAATTACTGTTTTTAGACGACAACACCGCCCCCTCCGATGGGTTCTACGTAGACCTTGACGTCAACGAGTGACTAGCCACCCAGGTGGTGATCCTGGCCATGGAGGGCCCTATGTAGATAGACAGGCTTCGAGAAGCCTTCTTTCTTTCTAGAGTCTGTACTCAGACTAGTTGCTTCCGCATGTGCTTGTATGATTGTATGACTTGAGTGTCGGGTCATGTGACCCCTATCTGTATGAACATGTTATGTATGGCTCTCTGGAGCCTTTAAATAAAGTACTTGAGTTGTAGAGTTTTGTTGTGATGCCATGTTGTATGTACTCATATCGGGCATATTGTGTGTATGATTGAAATGCTTGGTATGAGTGGGATCCGACAATCTAGTTGTTTATCCTTGGCAGCCTTTCTTATGGGGAAATGTAGTCTAGTGTTCCTCGAGCCATAGTAGTCCGCTACAGCCCGGTTCACCGGAGTCCTGCTAGCCCAGCACTACTTCTCAGGACACTTGACTGGCCGGCATGTGTTTCACTTCGTTCCTATGTATGTCCCTTCGGGGAAATGTCACGCGGTGATATCCGGAGTCCTGCCTAGCCTGCTACAGCCCGGGTTCCTCGGAGTCCTGTTAGCCCAGTGCTACAGCCCGGAATCACTCGCTGATGACCGACATGCTTGATGTGATTCATGTATGCATATCTCCATAGGTCTGTGCCGCTTTGGGTTCACGACTATCCATGTCGGCCCGGGTTCTCTGTCATATGATGCTAGCGACACTATCATATACGTGAGCCAAAAGGCGCAAATGGTCCCAGGCCATGGTAAGGCGACACCCGTGGGATACCGTGCGTGAGGCCGCAAAGTGATATGAGGTGTTACCGGCTAGATCGGTGTGACTTGGAATCGGGGTCCTGACAGCGTTGGCATCAGAGCCGGACTGCCTGTAGGTTCATTGAGCCAAACTGGTCGATGTCGAGTCTAGAAATGCTTTAGTTATATGTAGGGGAATTGATTGTGGGAGGGAACGTAAGGCTCTTTTACTCCTTTACCCTATGCCTCTGATCTGAGTCATTCTCTTCTCATTCAACGTGGGTTAAGGACTAGGCTCTCTTCTTCTATCAGGTTCACGTGTTACTAATCCGTAGTAGCTTATAGGAATGTTGTTACAAGTCCCAGTTCAGTTTCTACTATTCTTAGTATGTTGCTAATTGGATCAGAACCTTGATAAGATGTTGTTGAGTGGTATTGCAAACTGTTATGGATGTCTCAAATCTTTTTCTAAGCATTTACAGCTGTTATGCTGTCCAGTTTTCCCTAGAAATTCTGATGTCTTTGCATTGTGGTTGTGCTTTCAGATGGCCAACCGTGTTCAAAACCAAGTGGTTCGCCTGACCCGGTGCCTCGACGTGCCCGGTCATACTGCTATGTTAGTCCGGGTAATGATTGAGACGGGCTACCGTTGGTATCCCGAATACACCGTCGAAGAGCAGTTCCGCGACTTTAATCAAAGCCAATATCTCTGCACCGTCAGGATATTTCCTTCTTATCCTGGATCTACCGAGCCCCTTCACTGTTCCTATGGACTCGGGGTTACTGTTGAGATGGCTGTGCAGGATGCTGCCTATTCCATGATGACCATCTTGCGAGTCCGAACTGTCCTGCTTCGGAACACCGACTTCCGTTACATGCCAGCTTCACTTCCGGGAGCGCAAGGGTATCTTCAGGCTATCTATGCTGACTCCACTCAGGAGGACTCATTAACTCGTACCACTGCCGAGATGCTCGAAGATAAGGACCGAGAGAATCGGGCCTTGAGGCTAGAGCTTTTCAATACCCGTGCTGATCATTGGGCCACATTAACTCGGTTTGCACCTGCGGTGCAAGCTGGATGTATGGATACAAGGGATCTGTATCCTATGAGATCAGCTCTGCCAGACATGGTGGATTGGCGTGATGTGGGAGGCATCACCCCACCCCGTGGTCCCCGCAGGCCACCGTTTGTTGGTCCAAGACCTCATCCTAGCCCCTATGGTCCACAGGCTCCTCGGGACCGTCTGTTCTTGGATGGTCATGTTGAACTTCCAGGCTATGGAGGTGACTTCTATGAGGACTACTACGGAGCTGTCTGAGTTAGTAGTAGTACCACTAGTATTGTAGCAGTTGTATCTCCACTGTCCTGCGTGACTTGTGGAATACGACTTAGTGTGTAGTCAATCCCGGAGGTGTAGACAAATAACGTATAGGAGCTTGGAATGCCTCCGATGAGATGTAATGTCTTTCATCATAGTTGTACTGTAGCCTGGGCTTGTACTAAACTATGTATGATGTGTATGACCGTTGGTATATATATGGCAGTTTTATATTACCATGACATACGGATGAACATCTCTGCATTCCGCGTTATCCATTACATTCCGCACTTCCTTGCTAAGTTTGAGCCATCCTTATCTAAACCATTGTCTTGTTTTCTTCTAGGATGGTCAACACCCGCAGCAACCCTGCTGCCTCGGAGCAGGGGGAAGCCAGTGCAGCTAGGGGTGAAAATCTGCCTCCCCGCCTTCTCTGGCCGAGGTAATGCTGGAGGCGGAAAGAAACAAGCGTGAGACTAACCGCCTGCTAGAGAGGATTGAGAAAAACACTGCACGCCACCCGTGAAATGACTTGGTGTCGATCAATGACTTTATCAAGCTGTACCCACCAACGTTTAACCATTCCGTCGAACCCCTCGACGCGGATGACTGGCTTCGCACCATCACTCACAAGCTACGTTCTGCCAACGTAGCCGAAGCCGACAAGGTTACCTATGCTGCCTACCACCGCGAAGGCCCTGCTAGCCTTTGGTGGGAAAACTTCGAAGCTATGCGCCCGGTCGGCCAAATCACTACTTGGGCTGAGTTCAGTGAGGCTTTCCGCGAGCATCACATTCCGGAAGGTCTCATGGATCGCAAGAGGGAGGAGTTCTGCAACTTCACCCAAGGAAGACTGACTGTGGATGCTTATAGTCGTGAATTTGGAAATCTGGCACGCTATGCTCCCGAAGAGGTATCTACTGACGCTAAGAAGCAAGCAAGGTTCCGCAAGGGACTTAGCCCTAAGCTTCGCCGCGATCTTCGTCTGCACGAGTGCACCTCCTTTCAGAAGTTGGTCAATAAAGCCATCAGTGCTGAGACAGGCCAGACTGATTATGACGCTTCACGCAAGCACTCCCGTGACTTTGGCTCTTCATCCGGCTCTGGAGCTCAGAAGCGCCGGGTGTGGATCCCAAGCACGGCACTGCCACCCAGGTTCATCCCAAGGCCATCCTTTGAGGCGCCTCATCCCAACCAGCAATTTGCACCGCCCAAGCCCTATGGTGGCCCCGCTGCTAATGCTGCTCCATGCCCCAATGTGGTGACATGCTTTAAGTGTGGAGAGCCGGGTCACTATAGCCGAGAGTGTCCCCAGAACAACAACCCCAATCAAACTGGAAAGTCCGTTGGCCGTGGTAAGCCCGCGGGAAAAACATTCTACGCCAAGCCGGTCACCACTGCACGTGGCCATGTCAACTATGTTTCAGCCGAGGAGGCTCATGAGGATCCCAACGTCGTCCTTGGTACGCTCCTTGTTAACTGCCATCCGGCATCTGTTCTTTTCGATACTGGAGCATCTCATTCATTCATATCCGAGAGCTATGCTCGATTGCATAACACGACATTCTGTGACATGCCCACTTCCATGGTAATTCAAACTCCGGGTTCCAAATGGCAAACTTCTAGAGTAAGCCATGGGAACGAAATTCTTGTCGATAGACTTGTCTTCCTTGCATCCTTAATAGCTCTCAAGTCCTCGGACATAAACATCATCTTGGGTATGGACTGGATGTCAGCTCATTATGCTAAAATCGATCGTGCCACTAGAACCGTTCAACTTACTCACCCATCGGGCAAGACAGTCAATGTCTTAACTCGAGTGGCCAAGCGCCAGCTTTACTCCTTAAATGCCAACCCCCTTCCAGACCTTGAGGATGTTCCGGTAGTCCGAGACTTTCCGGATGTCTTTCTAGAAGAACTGCCAGGTGTTCCACCTGACAAGGATGTTGAGTTTGTGATAGACCTTGTTCCAGGAACCATTCCAATTTCTAGAAGACCCTACAAGATGGCACCATCAGAACTAGCCGAGCTTAAGAACCAACTCAATGAGTCCTTGAAAAAGGGTTTCATCCATCCTAGTTCCTCTCCTTGGGCTTGCCCCGTCCTCTTCGTTAAGAAGAAGGATGGAACGGATCGAATGGTTGTGGATTACCGCCCTGTCAACCTGGTCACCATCAAGAACAAATACCCGCTTTCCAGGATTAACGATCTGTATGATCAGCTCGCTGGATCCTCAGTCTTTTCCAAGATGGATCTGAGGTTGGGATACCATCAAATCAAAATAAAAAACGGGGACATTCCCAAAACGGCCTTTGTTACTCGTTATGGCCAATACGAGTACACCGTCATGTCCTTCGGTTTAACCAATGCCCCAGCCACCTTCTCGCGGTTAATGAACTCGGTTTTCATGGAGTACTTGGATAAATTCGTCGTAGTATACCTCGATGACATACTCATCTACTCCAAGAATGAAGAGGAACATGCCGAACATCTAAGGCTGGTATTGATGAAACTTTGAGAGCATCGCCTTTATGCCAAATTCTCCAAGTGTGAATTTTGGTTGCCAGAAGTGACCTATCTAGGCCATGTAATCTCTGGTAAGGGTATTGCTGTCAATCCCGAGCGAGTTCAAGCCGTCCTTGATTGGACTCCACCTGAGACGGTTAAGCAAGTTCGGAGCTTCCTTGGCTTAGCAAGCTATTGCCGCCGCTTCGTCGAGAATTTCTCCAAGGTTGCTAAACCTCTAACTGAACTCCTCAAGAAAGATAAAAAGTTCGAGTGGACTCCACAGTGCGAGTTCAGCTTTCAGGAACTGAAAAGACGCCTGACATCTGCTCCCGTACTGGTACCACCAGATTTCTCCAAGGACTTTATTATCTACTGCGACGCCTCGTGACAAGGACTAGGTTGCATACTGATGCAGGATCGTCAGGTAATTGCCTATGCTTCACGGCAATTACACCCACATGAGGAAAATTATCCCACACATGATCTAGAGCTTGCAGCTGTAGTCCATGCACTTAAAACCTGGCGACATTACCTCCTCGGTAATCATTGCGAGATCTTCACCGATGACCAAAGTTTGAAATATATCTTCACCCAACCAGACTTGAATCTCAGGCAAAGACGTTGGGTTGAGTTGATCTCGGATTACGACTTAGGAATAGCTTACACCCCGGGCAAAGCCAATGTCATGGCTGATGCACTAAGCCGTAAATCCTATTGTAATAACCTGATGTTACAACAGAGTCAACCACCTCTCCATGAGGAATTCCGTAAGCTTAACCTTCACATTGTTCCTCAAGGATTCCTATCCACCCTGGTGGCGAAACCTACCCTTATGGATCAAATCATAACCGCCCAGCGATATGATAAGGGCATATCCCGGATTAAGGAAAACATCGCTAGCGGAGTTGCTAAATGTTTCTCCATGGATGAGCGAGGTGCTGTCTTCTTCGAGAACCGTTTGGTGGTTCCCAAGAAACAACATCTGCGCCAGTTGATCCTTAAGGAAGCTCATGAATCCCCTCTCACCATTCATCCCGGTAATACTAAAATGTATCAAGACCTACGCCAGAGGTTTTGGTGGATTAGGATGAAGAGAGAAATCGCTCAATACATTGCTAATTGCGACGTTTGTCGTCGTGTTAAAGCAGAGCATCAACGGCCAGCTGGCACCCTTCAACCTTTGGCTATTCCCGAATGGAAATGGGATAAAATCAGTATGGATTTCATCACTGGGTTTCCCAGGACCAAGAGAGGGAATAATGCCATCTTCGTCATGATCGACCGTCTTTCCAAAGTAGCCCACTTTCTACCTGTTCATGAGAGTATCATCGCTAGCCAGCTAGCCGAATTATACATCTCCCGAATAGTGTCTCTTCATGGTGTTCCATTGGAAATTAACTCAGACCGTGGGAGTCTCTTCACCTCTCGATTTTGGGAAAGTTTCCAAAATGCTATGGGAACTCGTCTCTCTTTTAGTACTGCCTTCCATCCTCAATCAAGTGGTCAAGTAGAGCGAGTTAATCAAATTCTGGAAGATATGCTCCGAGCTTCTGTCATCTCGTTCAGAATGAGTTGGGAGAAATGCCTTCCATTCGCGGAGTTTGCTTATAACAATAGTTATCAAGCCAGCTTGGGCAAGGCTCCTTTCGAAGTTCTCTATGGACGAAAATGTCGAACGCCTCTTAACTGGTCAGAAATCGGGGAAAGACAACTCTTTGGACCGGATATGATTCAGGAAGCAGAAGAGCAGGTTCGCGTTATTCGTGAGAAATTGAAAACAGCCCAATCTCGTCAAAAGAGTCAATATGATCGTAAACATAAGCCTATGACTTATGAAGTCGACGAGAAGGCTTACCTTCGGGTTACTCCGTTAAAGGGAACCCATCGTTTCGGTATCAAAGGCAAATTGGCCCCTCGTTACATTGGACCCTTTCGCATTCTTGCCAAACGAGGAGAAGTTGCCTACCAATTGGAACTACCTCCGCATCTTTCCAGAGTTCACGATGTCTTCCACGTTTCACAACTCAGGCGTTGCTTCGCGGATCCTATCCGTGGAGTGGACCACGAAACGCTTGATCTACAAGATAACCTCTCCTATCAGGAATATCCCATTCATATCCTTGATCAAGCCGAGCGTACCACTCGACGTCATAATATCAAGTTTCTCAAGGTTCAATGGTCACACCATTCCGAGAAAGAAGCCACTTGGGAAAGGGAGGATCGTCTTCGACTTGAGTACCCCACCTTCTTCCCGGAGGATCCTAAATCTCGGGACGAGATTCTTTTGAGTGGGGGTGAGTTGTCACACCCTAGCTAGTTCAAGCATTAGAGTGTGCATCATGTTTAAATTTCTCTTAAATTTGAAATGGGGAAGGCAGAAACCCCCAACACCCCCTTGGAAACAATTAGGGTTTACTAAAATTATTTTCAATGAACCTGAAATGCCCTTCTAAAAAGTTCACCCTCTTTGTCTTGGGTTAAAACCTCTGGCAAAATTGGTGCACAATTTTCTAGGTCAACAGAAGGTCATTGAATTAAATCATAAGTATTTGAATTTGGGCATTTAAATACTATAAAATAAATTAAATGCTCAAATAATTCTGGAAATAAATGTTTGCTGTTGGAAATATTCTAACAGAGCCCACAATTATTTTCAGGATTTTTGGAAACGTTTTAGTATTTTTAATAAAGCCCAACAGTTGCAGTTAAATAGAAAAAAAGAAACAAATAAAAAAA
Organism: Triticum urartu; assembly: GCF_056163025.1. Classification (NCBI taxonomy): domain Eukaryota; kingdom Viridiplantae; phylum Streptophyta; class Magnoliopsida; order Poales; family Poaceae; genus Triticum; species Triticum urartu. The sequence continues at coordinate 300,795,809 of NC_141879.1, forward strand.
AGAGAGAGGGAAGCCCGCCTGGGCCTTACCTGTGCTGGCCAGCCCACCTGGCTCGGCCCAGCCGACTGGCCCTGCCAGTCGTCGTCCTCCTCGCGCCAGAAGGACGCAGAGCGCGTGGCCAGCGCCCGCGGCCACACGCCGGCCACCTCCTGCTTCTACCGACGCATGGAGACGCCTAGGGGTGCCACGCGACCCCCCCACGTCCCCTCTCATCCTCTCGCACTCTCCCCCTCGCCTCCCTCACTCTCTCGCGCGATGGCCGAGCGCGTCCCTCGCCGCCGATCACCGTAGTTGCCACCAGAGCCACTCCCTCGCCCCTCCGACGAGCCCAATCGCTCCGCCTCGTCACCCTGGACCTCTCCATCGACCCACGCAAGCTTGGACGACCCCAAGACGACGTGGTGCCCTTCTTCCCCGTCCACGGCCGCCGAACGCCGTCATTCGATTCGCCGGCCTCAAGTCCTCCCCGAGCTCGCTGACCCCCTCTCCGACCCTACTGTGAGCTCCTCTTCCTTTCTCCCTAGCTTCTATGCTCGTTCGGCCTCCGTAGCCGCCATTCCCACCGCACCCGAGAGCTCCCCGCCGCCGACCATGGCACCGTCGTGGCTAGAGCCACAGTGGCTCGAGGCCAAGCTCGCCGGTGTGCTCAGCGCAACACCAGGAACCCATAGCCACCACCAGCTCCTTCTCCCGTGCACCGTAGCGTCGAATCCATCCACGCCCGAACTCCGGCGACCGCCAAGGTCGTCGCCGGCGTCGTTTCGGGCGTCCCCGTGTCCAACCACTTGCACCACTGGATGCGGTAGCTCCCCAGCTACGCGTAGCACGTCTCCGCCATCGATTTGGTCACCGGAGGACCAAATCCGAAGCCCTCCACCGTCCCGGGCCTCGCCGGCGTCGAGTCGCCGGCGAGTTTGACCCAGTTTGACTCCTGGGTGGGCCCAGGTAGACCCCCCTGAGTCTATGACAGGTGGGGCCGGTCTGCTAACTAATTTGGGATTAGTTTTAATTAATTTTAATTAAATCAGTCACTGACATTTGGGCCCAGGCCCCATTGACAGCTAATTAGTGTTAATCTAATCCTGTTAATTAGCTGAGAGGCTGACAGAAGGGGCCCACCAGTCAGGTTTGACCTGGGCTGGCGCCTTTGACCTGCTGAGGTCAGCATGACACAATGCTGATGCAGTAATGCATTTTCTGGATTTATTTTTATTCAGGAATTTCCAGAAAATAGTTAAAACTTCTGAAAATCATAGAAAATCAACCATAGCTCCAAATGAAATAATTTATATATGAAAAATTATCAGAAAAATTCAATCTATCCATCTATAATGGTTTGATGGATGACAAAACAAGTTTACCATGCTGTTTAAGAAGAATAAGGAAATGCACTATTAAGGCCATGTTTAATGAGCTAATATTTGAATCTTTGATTCAAATGAGTTCATTCCTTTCTGTTATAACTTGCATTAGGCCAAGACACAATCATATTGCCATGTCATAGCATGCATCATATTGTTGCATATCGCCATGTGTTGATTGTGTTCCGATGTGTTCTTCGTGGTAGGTTCTGCCTCCGAGGATATTCACGAGTATCCAACTGAAGGGCAGTATCCCACTACTACTCCATCAGGCAAGCAACCATTGATCATTCCGATACAACCCATGTTCTCGCTTCTGCTCTTATTTACTGCATTAAGACAACGCGATTCAAACTGCTGTGTGCTACGGTAGTTGAACCCTTATCCTCTGCATGACCTGTCATTGCCACAGTAACTAGATGAAACCCACTAGCATGTGTAGGAGTTGATTGAGCCATGTATGTGATTCCTACCTTGCTATGCCTGCTATGCTTAGAGTTGTGTCAGGTCTGGTTCATCTGGGTGATGGGCCAGAGTGAAATGCTTATGCCGGTAATGTGAGGGATGTGTTGAACATGTTTTGGTAAAGTTATCGATGAGAGGCCATGTAGGAGTACATGGTGGGTTGTTTCATTGAGGCCGTCCCTAAGAACTGAGATCTGTATGTGTGATTTAAGATTCAGCTACTACCATGCATTGGGATCCTTAATTGACCCTCTCGGCTTCTTAACCACCCTAGTACTCTGTCCAGGAGTTGCAACTAGTTTTTGGTGTTTGTAGGTTACGTGTTGGCGGCCGTGCGTAGCGCTGACCCTAGGGGTGGGCTATGTTGCGGTAGATACACCGTGGCACGGTGTACCGAGTCACCCGTTTGGTGTCTCGGGAACCCTGTTCACATCGTTCGGGTCCGTATGTGGAAACCTCGGCTGGACTCCCTGCGGATGGAACCTGGATAGGCGATAAACCTGGACTAGAGACTTAAGTGTTTAGGTAGGCCGTGGCCGACACCCTCACTGGGCTTCCGCTTGAAGGTTGCCGAGTACATGTCGTGTAAACGGCGGTAAGTGGTGAAAGCGTGTATGAAGAAGTACACCCCTGCAGGGTATAAAACTATTCGAATATCCGCGTCCGCGGTAAAGGACTACTTGGTTGCCTATACAGTTCATAGACAAGTTAATGGGTACTAATAAAAGACTCAAGATAAGTGTGAGTACCGAGGATGGCCCTCTTGTAGGATGACGAGGGAGGATCCCCGGTGGAGTATTGTGTTGGTGAGTAGTGGACTCGTGTGCGAAAACTATTGTACTGGTGAAGTTCCGTAGGATAGCTTAGCCAAGAGTCAAAGCTGGCTTGCTGCATTTAACCCCACCACCTTCTTGAGAATAAGCATGTATAGTAGGTTCTGATGTAAGACTTGCTGAGTACCTTTGTACTCATGTTTGCCTAATTACTGTTTTCAGACGACAACACCGCCCCCTCCGATGGGTTCTACGTAGACCTTGACGTCGACGAGTGACTAGCCACCCAGGTGGTGATCCTGGCCATGGAGGGCCCTATGTAGATAGACAGGCTTCGAAAAGCCTTCTTTCTTTCTAGAGTCTGTACTCAGACTAGTTGCTTCCGCATGTGCTTGTATGATTGTATGACTTGAGTGTCGGGTCATGTGACCCCTATCTGTATGAACATGTTATGTATGGCTCTCTGGAGCCTTTAAATAAAGTACTTGAGTTGTAGAGTTTTGTTGTGATGCCATGTTGTATGTACTCATATCGGGCATATTGTGTGTATGATTGAAATGTTTGGTATGAGTGGGATCCGACAATCTAGTTGTTTATCCTTGGCAGCCTTTCTTATGGGGAAATGTAGTCTAGTGTTACTCGAGCCATAGTAGTCCGCTACAGCCCGGTTCACCGGAGTCCTGCTAGCCCAGCACTACTGCTCAGGACATTTGACTGGCCGGCATGTGTTTCACTTTGTTCCTATGTCTGTCCCTTCGGGGAAATGTCACGCGGTGATATTCGGAGTCCTGCCTAGCCTGCTACAGCCCGGGTTCCCCGGAGTCCTGTTAGCCCAGTGCTACAGCCCGGAATCACTCGCTGATGACCGACATGTTCGATGTGATTCATGTATGCCTGTCTCCATAGGTCTGTGCCGCTTTGGGTTCACGACTAGCCATGTCGGCCCGGGTTCTCTGTCATATGGATGCTAGCGACACTATCATATACGTGAGCCAAAAGGCGCAAACGGTCCCGGGCCATGGTAAGGCGACACCCATGTGATACCGTGCGTGAGGCCGCAAAGTGATATGAGGTGTTACCGGCTAGATCAGTGTGACTTGGAATCGGGGTCCTGACAAGTGACGATCAAGAACAAGTACCCACTACCAATGATCAATGATTTGTTTGACCAGCTGCAGGGAGCTAAAGTATTCTCCAAGATCGATCTTAGATCAGGATACCACCAGCTAAAGATCCGAGAACAGGATATACCTAAAACAGTTTTTACCACAAGGTATGGGCTATATGAGTACACTGTCATGTCTTTTGGATTGACTAACGCCCCTGCCTATTTTATGAGTATGATGAATAAGGTGGTCATGGAGTTCTTGGATAAGTTTGTTGTGGTGTTCATTGATGACATATTGGTGTACTCGAAGAATGAAGAAGAACACAAGGAACATTTGCGCTTAGTTCTCGAGAAGCTCAGGGCACATCAATTATACGCCAAGTTCAACAAATGTGAGTTTTCGTTGAAGGAAGTTGGATTTCTCGGACATGTTATATCAAGAGAAGGTATAGCAGTAGACCCTACCAAGGTTCAGTCTGTCACTGAGTGGTTGGCACCCACCTCGGTTGGAGAGATATGCAGTTTTCTTGGACTCGTAGGATATTGCTAGAGATTCATTGAGAACTTTTCCAAGATTGCAAAGCCCATGACGGAATTGTTGAAGAAGGACACTAGGTTCAAATGGACCGAAGAATGTGAGGCCAGTTTCCATGAGTTGAAGAAATGTTTAGTTACAGTCCCAGTGCTAATTCTTCTGGATATACGCAAGGACTTCCAAGTATATTACGACGCTTCTCGCCAGGGACTTGGAGGTGTACTTATGCAAGACGGAAGAGTTGTTTCATATGCCTCACGATAGCTTCGACCTCATGATTTGAATTATGCTACGTATGATTTGGAGCTAGCAGCCGTAGTGCATGCGCTCAAGACCTGGAGACATTTCCTTATTGGAAACCGTTGTGATGTATACACAGATCACAAGAGTTTGAAGTATATCTTCACGCAGAAGGAGTTGAATCTCAGGCAAAGGAGATGGTTGGAGCTCATAAAGGATTATGATATGAAGTTACACTATCATCCAGGAAAGGCCAATGTTGTAGCAGACGCTTTAAGCCGCAAGAGTTATGTAAATACTATCGTAACCGGAGGATTACCACAGGAGTTGGCCGACGATCTCAAGGAACTACGGATGGAGATAGTTCTGAGAGGTTTTGTTGCAGCTTTGGAAGTATAGTCCACGTTATTGGGAAAGATTCGAGAAGCCCAAAAGATTGACAAAGAGATTGCAGAGATAAAGGAGAAGATGAATAAAGGAAAAGCCAAGGGTTTTCGTGAGGACGAACATGAAACCTTATGGTTTGAGGATCGTATTTATGTGCCTAGTGACCCAGAGATCGGGAAGTTAATACTTCAGGAAGCTCATGACTCGCCATACTTGATTCACCCCGGAAACAACAAGATTTACTTGGATTTGAAGGAACGTTTCTGGTGGACAGGTATGAAGAAGGATATTGCCGAGTATGTAGCCGTGTGCGACGTCTGTCAAAGAGTTAAGGCAGAACATCAGAAGCCAGCAGGATTTCTACAGCCTATGCTGATACCCGAATGGAAGTGGGATAAGCTTGGCATGGATTTTATCACCGGATTACCCAGGACAAGATTAGGTTATGACTCCATCTGGGTAGTAGTTGATCGCTTAACCAAAGTGGCTCACTTTATCACCGTGAAAACCACTTATACGAGCACGGAGTTGGCCAAGATATATATGACCAGGATCGTATGTCTGCATGGAGTTCCTAGAACCATCGTATCAGATAGAGGAACATAGTTTACCTCGAAGTTTTGGAATCAGTTGCACCAGACTTTGGTTACCGGGCTAGAGTTCAGTATAGCCTTTCATCCGCAGACAGATGGACAGACTGAGAGAGTCAATCATATCCTGGAGGACATGTTGAGAGCTTGTGCGCTAGATTATGGATCTAGTTGGCATGATAATTTGCCTTATGCAGAGTTCTCATATAACAACAGTTACCAGGCTAGTTTGCAGATGGCCCCTTTGAAGCCTTGTATGGAAGGAGGTGCAGGACACCATTGATGTGGGATGAAGTGGGAGACTGTCAGTTGTTCAGACCAGATTTAATCAAGGAGTCTGAAGAGAAGGTTAAGTTAATTCATGATAGACTAAAGGTAGCTCAGTCCAGGCAAAAGAGTTATGCCGATACTAAACGCAAGGAGGTAGCCTACGAAATCGGAGACAGAGCATATCTACGTGTATCATCACTTCGAGGAGTTAAAAGATTTGGAGTCAAGTTAAAGTTAGCCCCTAGATTTGTAGGACCATACCGAGTTTTGGAACGTATGGGAGAAGTGGCCTACAAGTTGGAATTACCCGAAGGTTTGTCAGGAGTTCATGATGTGTTTCACGTTTCCCAGTTAAAGAAGTGCCATGCAGAGATGACCGATATTCCTCTGAGAGATACAGTGCCCCTGGAAGCAATTTAGTTGGAGAGTGATCTAACCTATGAGGAGAAACCCGTCAAGATTCTCGAGTTTGCCAGCCGAGTTATACGCAGCAAGGTCATCAAATTTTGCAAAGTTCAGTGGAGCCACCATACGGAGGAGGAAGCCACCTGTGAGAGAGAAGAAGACCTACGGAAAGACCACCCACACCTATTTGCTAACCAGCCTGAATCTCGAGGGCGAGATTCATCTTAAGGGGGGTAGGTTTGTAACATCCTAATTTTTCAATTTGGATGTTAATCATTAGGTCATCATATGCATCCATGCTCTTTGCATTTTTATTTGGTTTTATTTGAACAGTTTGATCCTAAAGACCTTAAGCAACTCAAGGACCATTTGAGAGAGTTGGAGTGAGGGAGTCTTGGATTAGGGGGTATCCGGACAGCCAGATTATATCCTTTGGCCGGACTGTTGGACTATGAAGATACAAGATTGAAGACTTCGTCTCGTGTCCGGATGGGACTCTACTTGGCGTGGAAGGCAAGCTAGGCAATACGGATGTGTATATCTCCTCCTTTGTATCCGACCTTGTGTAACCCTAGCCCCCTCTGGTGTCTATATAAACCGGAGGGTTTTAGTCCGTAGGACAACATACAATCATACCATAGGCTAGCTTCTAGGGTTTAGCCTCTCCGATCCCGTGGTAGATCAACTCTTGTAATACTCATATCATCAAAAATAAATCAAGCAGGACGTAGGGTTTTACCTCCATCAAGAGGGCCCGAACCGGGGTAAAACATCGTGTCCCCTGCCTCCTGTTACCATCCGCCTTAGACGCACAGTTTGGGACCCCCTACCCGAGATCCGCCGGTTTTGACACCGACATTGGTGCTTTAATTGAGAGTTCCATTGTGTCGTCGCCAGAAGGAAGGATGTCTCGCCTCGTCTTTAAAGACGGTACTACTGTGGGGGGAGCTTTGGCTGTCGGCCAAACTCTCCGGCTAGGCGATTTCATCATGACCTCCTGTTCGGCCGCCGCGCCGACGATGACTTCTCGGGTCATCGAAAACAACCTCCACGTCAAATCGGCACTCGCCGAACAGATGGATCCAATGGAGCTCGCCTCCCTAAACGAGCTCTTGGATCGCATCGCGACCCTGGGAGTCGCTACAGACTATGATCGGATTGGGCTTAAACCCGATCAAAGGGAGATTAACTCTTCGCCGATCACCCATCATATTGTAGTGGTGGAGGAACAATGCGGTGACCTCTCCTCTATATTGAGGACCAACTATGTCCAGATTCCTGAGCTCTCCGAGCCAGATACCCGTTCGCGGGAGGACAACATCCAATCCCTGAACTTAGAGTCAGGCAGTGGGCCAGGATTATCGGGTAACACCCCGGAACCAGAATTTCCAAAATTGTAAATTCCTCGGCCCCTGGATCCCAGATCGGGTAAGGGTTCGGATTCAATTCCACCCACCCACCCAAACATAAGCGATCTTTCCCACATCAGGCAAGAGCCCCAGGAAACAGTACATCACTATTGGGCCAGATTCCTCCTTGCGATGAACAATGTCAAGGACTGTCGCGAGGAAGATGCAATCTTATTTTTCTGCAATAATTGCACGGACAAGGGAATCCTTAACGCCATAAATCGCCATGAGATATCACGCTTCGCTGACTTGGCGTCCATAGTACGAAAGTACTGTGCGATGGAAAGTGCCTGGAAAACCGAAACAAACTTTTGGGATAATCCGGCCCTAAATACAAACCCAGTCCAAAATAAAAGGGTGCACTATCAAAAGACACCCGGGTCAACTACCAAAAAGCAAAAACCCTCTATAGGGCATGGAACCGTACTGGAGGGATGGCTCAATGGACCCTGCAAAATTCATAGTACAGCGGATACAATACCAACGCACAGCCTTAGAGCATGTTGGATACTCCAGCAGGTGGCCAAAAGTGGTGAGGATCTTCTTATCCCAAAGGCCACAGAGCACCATCCTGTGGATAACAATACGGTATTAACAGTCTTTGAGACATTTGCGTCAAATAATAGGCGCAAGCGAACACTCCGTAGCATGGCCGAAATCTGCCACGTAGCAGCAATAAATCCATGGAGTGACACGACTATTACCTTCAATGCCAGTGATGAACCTAAATTCCGAACAACCCGAGCACCAGCCGCAATGGTCCTCAGTCCAATTGTGGACGGCTTTCGACTCACCAAAGTACTCATGGACGGCAGCAGTGGATTAAACCTCATCTACGAGGAAACTCTTCAAAAAATGGAAATAGACTGGAACCGCATTGAGCAAAGTAGCACAACCTTCAGAGGAATCATACCCAGTCGGGAGGCACGATGCGCTGGGGAAATCACACTAGATGTGGTATTCGGTACGCCAGAGAATTATAGGTCCGAAGAAATTACATTTCAAGTGGCCCCGTTCAGCAGTGGATACCACACCCTTTTAGGACGTGAGGCATTCACGATCTTCCAAGCTATACCCCATTATGGGTACATGAAGCTCAAAATGCCCGGGCCCAACGGAATCATCACTCTCGCCAGTGATCCGGACACAACACTCCGCGCCGAAAACAAAACAGCCGCACTGGCCCTCGAGGCATTATCTGAAGCCCTCTCAGCCGAGGAATTAACCATGCTATGCTCCACAGTGGACAGGGACGACGTGATACTCGATAAGAGATCCAAGTCCACCTCTTTTAAACCAGCGGATGAAATAGTCAAATTCCAAGTCCACCCAATGGACCCTACAAAAATAGCCTCCATCGGGGCACAGTTAAACCCCGCCGTGGATGCCGCACTACGAGAGTTCCTGCGCGAGAATTGGGACATATTCGTCTGGCACCCCTCAGACATGCCAGGAATCCCATGCAGGCTGGCCGAGCATAGCCTCAATATCCTAAAGGGATTCAAGCCGGTCAAGCAAGCTCTTCGGCGTTTCTCCGAACCTAAGAGACAGGCCATGGGAGAGGAACTAGCCAAGTTATTGGAGGCCGGATTCATCAGAGAGATAAAACACCCGGACTGGCTAGCAAACCTGGTGATGGTACCAAAGAAGGATAAATCCTGGCGCCTTTGTGTCGATTTCAAGGACCTCAATAAAGCTTGCCCAAAGGATCCCTTCCCCCTCCCCCGCATCGACCAAATTATCGATGCTACCGTAGGACACGAGTCATTGTGTTTCCTCGACGCATACTCCGGTTACCAGCAAATCAAGATGGCAAAGTCCGACCAAGCCGCAACGACATTCATCACACCATACGGTCCCTTCTGTTTCAACACAATGCCTTTTGGGCTCAAAAACGCTGGTGCAACATATCAGCGCGTGATTGAAACATGTCTGGAGAAACAAATCGGCAAAACAGTAGAGGCATACGTAGACGATGTGGTCGTCAAAACCCAACACGTCGACTCTTTGATAGACGACTTGAGGCTCACATTCGACAACCTCCGAACATACGACATTAAGCTCAATCCGGAAAAATGTGTTTTCGGCGTACCAGCCGGAAAGCTCCTGGGTTTCATTGTCTCCAGTAGAGGTATTGAAGCTAACCCGGCCAAAATCCGAGCTTTGTCACAGTTGGCTACCCCAACAGACCTGAAACAAATCCAAAAGTTAACAGGATGTGTGGCGGCTCTAAGCCGCTTTATCTCTCACTTTGGAGAAAAAGCTTTACCCCTTTATCGCCTCCTCTGGCGCACCGAACACTTTGAGTGGACGGACGCTGCCACAGCCGGATTGGGAGAAATAAAGGCCATTTTGGCAACCAACCCAATCCTGGCCGCGCCAAACATCGGCGAACCAATGTTGTTGTACATTGCAGCAACCCATCAAGTTGTAAGCGCAGTGCTCGTCATCGAACGAGAAGTTGACAGACATAAATTCCCTCTTCAAAAACTGGTATACTATGTATCCACTGTCCTCACTCCATGCAAATCACGGTAACCACATTATCAAAAGATAGCCTACGTGGTATTCATTGCATCCCGGAAGCTGCGACACTACTTTCAAGAGTGTTCGATTACAGTAGCCTCGGAAGTGCCACTTAATGATATTATAAACAACCGCGACGCTACGGGCTGGATTGCCAAATGGGCTATTGAGCTCCTCCAGTTCGACATAACATACAAACCTCGACGAGCCATTAAGTCGCAAGTATTGGCCGACTTTGTCGCTGAATGGACGGAGGCCGAACTCCCTAAAGAGTACGGCGCATACTCCAATTGGATCATGCACTTCGGCGGTTCTAGAATGCTGGCTGGTCTAGGGGCTGGCGTCGTCCTGACGTCCCCAACCGGAGATACCGTTCAGTATGTACTGCAAATATTGTACACAGACTCCAAGAACGCAGCCGAATATGAAGCCCTGTTGCATGGTCTTCGGATGGCAGTCTCCATGGGCATTCAACGCCTGGAGGTGCGTGGGGATTCAAACCTTGCAATATCTCAAATAAATGAAGACTTTGATGCCAAGGATCCGAAAATGGCGGCCTACCGAAACACCGTCCTAAAAATGTCAGCTCGGTTCGAGGGGCTCAAATTTCATCATGTGGCTCGGGAAAACAATCAGGCGGCGGATATCCTCACCCGCATCGGCGCAAAACGCGACGCGGTCCCCCCCAACATTTTTCTGGAGAGGCTATTCAAGCCATCCGTAGTATGGGAAGGGGACACCGGTAACAATAATCCGGAACCGGCCAAAATACCCGATACCAAACACTCTGACACAATCGGAGGCTCCGCCACCGAAATAACACCTTCGGCCCACGTAATAATGGCCATCATAGCCCTGTGGACAGAACCATTCCTGGCCTACCTAACTAGGCAGGAACTTCCGGAGGACCACAATGAGGCACGCTGCATAGTGCGGCGATCTAAGGCCTACAGGGTACATGAGGGAGAATTGTATAAAAAAGCACTACCGGAGTCCTTCAAAGGTGTATCTCCGAAGAGGAAGGGCGGAACCTTTTGGCAGAAATTCACGCCGGACTCGGCGGTCACCATGCTGTAGCCCAGGCTCTTGTCAGCAAGGCCTTCCGTATAGGATTCTATTGGCCAACGGCCCGGGCAGATGCACAGGACTTGGTCCAACGTTGCGCCGGTTGCTAGCTCTTTGCAAATCAAAGCCACATGCCACCCACCGCCCTCCAAACAATCCCCATTATGTGGCCCTTCGTGGTCTGGGGGCTTGACATGGTTGGACCCCTTAAAGGGGGAACCCACAAGAAAAAATACTTACTGGTCATGGTGGATAAATTCACCAAATGGATAGAGGCCAAACCTGTTAAAACAGCCGAATCCGGACCAGTGATAGACTTCATATATGGGGTCGTACACCATTATGGCGTCCCCCACAGCATCATTGACAATGGCACAAACTTCACAGCCGATGAGGTAAAACTCTGGTGCAGCAAAATGGGCATCAAGCTCGATTATGCTTCAATCTATCACCCACAAACCAACGGTCAAGTCGAGCGAGAAAACGGTCTTATAATGAGCGGCATTAAACCCAGATTAGTGCGTTCCTTAACGGAGTCTAACACGCACTGGGTAGAGGAGCTCGACTCCGTACTGTGGGGGCTGCGGACCACGCCGAATCATAGTACCGGATATACACCCTTCTTTATGGTGTACGGCGCAGAGGCAGTCTTGCCCTGTGACATAATTCATGACTCACCTCGAGTGCACATGTACGAAGAAAGAGAAGCCGAGCTCGATAGGCAGGACAGTCTGGACACCCTGGAGGAGGAGTGCGACGTAGCCAAAGCCTGTTCCGTATTTTATCAGCAATAGGCTCGCAGATACCAAAGCAGAGAAGTACGGGCCAAAACTTATAATGTTGGCGAACTAGTTCTACGTCTGCCGGATAAGAAAAAGAACAAGCTCGAGCCCAAATGGGAAGGTCCCTTCATTATTTACCAAGTTCTGACCGGTGGAGCGTACCGACTACGGGATGCACCGACTAATCTACTCGAGCCGAACCCATGGAACGCGACCAGGCTCTGAAGATTCTACGCCTAGCAGCGGACCCTGTGTTCGTCCCCTTCTTCTGTCCGTTTTTTATACATTATCTGTCTTGTTTTTCTTTCTTTCTTTTATTCTTTCTGCAGGCCTTCAAAGGCCAACTTGCGCCTCGTTTTCACATTACAGATGTGCTAGCCGCACTCATCATACCTGGGGGCTTCTTTCACAGAAGCTTGATTATTTATTTGGGCCTCGTGCCCCGCACATGTGTTATGCTTCCACATGTACCTTTTTTCGCCATTATATGCATCGATATGACTTAAGTTTTGGCCAAGCTGGGTTGCCTGGCTCTTGTATTTATGCCCTACGTTCCCGTTAATTCCGCTAGGGCATAAGGGGAGCACCTCTGCGATTGTTACTGCCGGGTCAGCCGGATGTGTACCTCAGACTAGGTGAAGCCGAAAGCTAGCGTTCTTAAGGGAATACTCGGTCGGTGAACAAAAGATGATTTTTATCTATTTTCCATATCTGCCCCTGATACGTCTCCAACGTATCTATAATTTTTGATTGCTCCATGCTATATTATCTACTGTTTTGGGCAATATTGGGCTTTATTTTCCACTTTTATATTGTTTTTGGGACTAACCTATTAACTGGAGGCCCAACCCAGATTTGCTGTTTTATGCCTATTTCAGTGTTTCGAAGAAAAGGAATATCAAACGGAGTCGAAACGGAACGAAATCAACTGGAGAAGTTATTTTTGGAACGAAAGCCATCGAATAGACTTGGACTCCACGTCAAGAGATACGGGAGGTACTCACGAGGGTGGGGGCGCCCCCCTAGGGCATGCCCCCTGCCTCGTGGGGCCCCCGTGGATCCTCCGACGTACTTCCTGCACCCATATATATCGTCGTACCCTAAAACTTCCAGAGAGCACAATAGATCGGGAGTTCTGCCGCCAGAAGCCTCCGTAGCCACCGAAAGCCAATCTAGACCCGTTCCGGCACCCTGCCGGAGGGGGCAATTCCTCTCCGGTGGACATCTTCATCATCCCGGTGCTCTCCATGATGAGGTGGGAGTAGTTCTCCCGCGGGGCTGAGGGTATGTACCAGTAGCTATGTGTTTGATCTCTCTCTCTCTCTCTCTCTCGTGTTCTTGATTTGGCACGATCTTGATGTATCGCGAGCTTTGCTATTATATTTGGATCCTATGATGTTTCTTCCCCCCTATACTCTCTTGTAATGAATTGAGTTTCACCTTTGAAGTTATCTTATCAGATTGAGTCTTTAAAGATTTGAGAACACTTGATGTATGTCTTGCCATGGATATCTGTGGTGACAATGGGATATCACATGATACACTTGATGTATGTTTTGGTGATCAACTTGCGGGTTCCGCCCATGAACCTATGCATAGGGGTTGGCACACGTTTTCGTTTGATTCTCCGGTAGAAACTTTGGGGCACTCTTTGAGGTTCTATGTGTTGGTTGAATAGATGAATCTGAGATTGTGTGATGCATGTCGTATAATCATACCCACGGATACTTGAGGTGACATTGGAGTATCTAGGTGACATTAGGGTTTTGGTTGATTTGTGTCTTAAGGTGTTATTCTAGTACGAACTCTAGGGCTGTTTGTGACACTTATAGGAATAGCCCAACGGATTGATTGGAAAGAATAACTTTGAGGTGGTTTCGTGCCCTACCATAATCTCTTCGTTCGTTCTCCGCTATTAGTGACTTTGGAGTGACTCTTTGTTGCATGTTGAGGGATAGTTATGTGATCCAATTATGTTAGTATTGCTGAGGGAACTTGCACTAGCGAAAGTATGAACCCTAGGCCTTGTTTCAACGCATTGCAATACCGTTTACGCTCACTTTTATCACTTGCTACCTTGCTGTTTTTGTGATTTCAGATTACAAATACCTTTATGTACTATCCATATACCACTTGTTTCACCATCGCTTCGCCGAACTAGTGCACCTATACAATTTACTGTTGTATTGGGTGTGTTGGGGACACAAGAGACTCTTTGTTATTTGGTTGCAGGGTTGCTTGAGAGAGACCATCTTCATCCTATGCCTCCTACGGATTGATAAACCTTAGTTCATCCACTTGAGGGAAATTTGCTACTGTCCTACAAACCTCTGCACTTGGAGGCCCAACAACGTCTACAAGAAGAAGGTTGTGTAGTAGACATCAAGCTCTTTTCTGGCGCTGTTGCCGGGGAGGTGAGTGCTTGAAGGTATATCTTTAGATCTTGCAATTGAGTCTTTTAGTTTCTTGTTTTATCACTAGTTTAGTTTATAAAAGAAAACTATAAAAAAGTAATTGAGTTTGTCTCATATGCTTCACCTTTTTAATATCTTTCGTGAGTATGATGGAAAGGATAATTGTGCTCAAGTGCTAGAAGAAGAAATATATAAAATGTTCGGCACTAAATATTTGAATGATGAGCATGATTGCAATGTTGTTAGTATGAATTCCTTGAATATCCATGATGCTAATGATATGCAAAGCCACAAGCTTGGGGAAGCTATGTTTGATGAAGATGATATTTTTTGTCCCCCAAGCTTTGATGAGCAAATTTATTATGATGAAAGCATGACTCCTATATACGATGATTATTGTGATGACACGTATGCTTTAAAGAATAATGATAACCATGAAACATGTCATCTTGATCTTAATTTTCAATCACATGATAGTTATTTTGTTGAGTTTGCTCCCACTATTATTCATGAGAAGAATTTTGCTTGTGTGGAGAGTAATAAAATTTCTATGCTTATAAATCATGAAAAGAATGCTTTAGGTGCTGGTTATATTGTTGAATTTATTCATGATTCTACTGAAAATTATTATGAGGGAGGAACATATGCTTGTAGGAATTGCAATAATATCAAGTTTCCTCTCTATGTGCTTAAAGTTTTGAAGTTATGCTTGTTTTACCTTCCTATGCAAGTTGATTCTTGTTCCCAAAAGTTGTTTGCTCACAAAATCCCTATGCATAGGAAGTGGGTTATACTTAAATGTGCTAGTCATATTCTTCATGATGCTCTCTTTATGTTTCAATTCTTATCTTTTATGTGAGCATCATTGACATCATCATGCCTAGCTAGGGGCGTTAAACGATAGCGCTTGTTGGGAGGCAACCCAATTTTATTTTTGTTCCTTGCTTTTTGTTCCTGTTTAGTAATAAATAATTCATCTAGACTCTTTTTAGATGTGGTTTTATGTGTTTAATTAGTGTTTGTGCCAAGTAGAACCTTTGGGAAGACTTGGTGAAAGTCTTGTTGATCATGCTGTCAAAAACAGAAACTTTAGCGCTCACGAGAATTGCTGCCAATTTTATTTGGAGAGTGCTATTTAGTTAATTCTTTTTGCATATGATTAATAGATAAATTCCTCAGGTCCATAAATTTATTTGAGAATTTTATGAGTTCCAGAAGTATACGTTTGATCCAGATTACTACAGACTGTTCTGTTTTTGACAGATTCTGTTTTTGATGTGTTGTTTTCTTATTTTGATGAATCTATGGCTAGTAAAATAGTTTATAAACCATAGAGAAGTTGGAATACAGTAGGTTTAACACCAATATAAATAAAGAATGAGTTCATTACAGTACCTTGAAGTGGTCTTTTGTTTTCTTATACTAACGGAGCTTACGAGTTTTCTGTTAAGTTTTGTGTTGTGAAGTTTTCAAGTTTTGGGTAGAGATTCGATGGACTATGGAATAAAGAGTGGCAAGAGCCTAAGATTGGGGATTCCCAAGGCACCCCAAGGTAATATTCAAGGATAACCAAAAGCCTAAGCTTGGGGATGCCCCGGAAGGCATCCCCTCTTTCGTCTTCGTTCATCGGTAACTTTACTTGGAGCTATATTTTTATTCATCACATGATATGTGTTTTGCTTGGAGCGTCAATTTATTTTGTTAGGATTTGCTTGCTGTTATTTAGAACAATGTTTTGCATCTTTTATTTCAATAAAAGTGGCATTGATAGCCTTTACTATGCCTATTTTAGAAGTCCACATGTTTGAAAACAGAAAGTTTACCGCTGTTGCAATAATTCCCTAGAAAATTCAGAATGTGATAAAATGTTGAAACCTTTTTAATATTAAGATCTGATAAATTTACTATAGTGGTAATTTTATTTCATAATTTTTGGAGCTAGGGAAGTATTGATGTTGCAGCATTCTTTACAGACTATCCTGTTTAGGCAGATTGCTGTTATGTTTGCATTGTTTGCATATGTTTGCTTCTTTAATGATTCTATTTGAGGATAGGACTATTAAATATGAAGAGGCATTTAGTATGCAATGTTTAATAATAATTTTAGTGATTTTCTACAGTAGAGTATGATAAGGTTTTTGCAATGGTTTATACTAACTTATCTCATGAGTCCTTGTTGAGTTTTGTGTGGATGAAGCTTTTGAGATTTAGGGAGACCATGATATGAGAGGAATTAAGGAGACACAAAAGCTCAAGATTGGGGATGCCCAAGGCACACCAAGATAATATTTCAAGAAGTCTCAAGCATCTAAGCTTGGGGATGCCCCGGTTGGCATCCCACCTTTCTTCTTCAACAACTACCGGTTAGTATCGGTTGATCCTAAGTTTTTGCTTCTTCACATGATGTTTGCTATTCTTAGATGTCATTTTCTTTTGTTTTGCTTGCTTCTTGAATAAAATACCAAGATATGAAATTATTAAATGTTAGAGAGTCTTCACATAGTTGCATAATTATTCGACTACTCATTGATCTTCACTTATATCTTTTGGAGTAGTTTGTCATTTGCTCTAGTGCTTCACTTATATCCTTTTAGAGCACGGTGGTGGTTCTATTTTATAGAAATAGATGAACTCTCATGCTTCACTTAGATTATTTTGAGAGTCTTAAATAGCATGGTAATTTGCTTAAAATCCTAATATGCTAGGTATTCAAGAATAATAAAATTCTCTTATGAGTGTGTTGAATACTATGAGAAGTTTGATACTTGATAATTGTTTTGAGATATGGAGATGGTGATATTAGAGTCATGCTATTTGAGTGGTTATGAATTTGAGAAATACTTGTGTTGAAGTTTGTGATTCCCGTAGCATGCACGTATGGTGAACCGTTATGTGATGAAGTCGGAGCATGATTTATTTATTGATTGTCTTCCGTATGAGTGGCGGTCGGGGACGAGCGATGGTTTTTCCTACCAATCTATCCCCCTAGGAGCATGCGCGTAGTACTTTGTTTCGATAACTAATAGAATTTTGCAATAAGTATGTGAGTTCTTTATGACTAATGTTGAGTCCATGGATTATACGCACT
The DNA here is from genome assembly GCF_056163025.1 of Triticum urartu. Taxonomy (NCBI): domain Eukaryota; kingdom Viridiplantae; phylum Streptophyta; class Magnoliopsida; order Poales; family Poaceae; genus Triticum; species Triticum urartu. Next base: position 300,813,227 of record NC_141879.1, read on the forward strand.
CTCACCCTTCCACCATTGCTAGCCTCTCTAGTACCGCGCAACTTTCGCCGGTGCCATAAACCCACCATATACCTTCCTCAAAACAGCCACCATACCTACCTATCATGGCATTTCCATAGCCATTCGGAGATATATTGCCATGCAACTTTCCACCGTTCCTTTTATTATGACACGCTTCATCATTGTCATATTGCTATGCATGATCATGTAGTTGACATCGTATTTGTGGCAAAGCCACCGTTCATAATTCTTTCATACATGTCACTCATGAGTCATTGCACATCCCGGTACACCACCGGAGGCATTCATATAGATTCATCTTTGTTCTAGTATCGAGTTGTAATCATTGAGTTGTAAATAAATAGAAGTGTGGTGATCATCATTATTAGAGCATTGTCCCAAGTGAGGAATAAATAAAAAAATAAAAAAAGAGAAAGGCCATAAAAAAGAGAAAGGCCATAAAAAAAGAGAAGGCCCCAAAAAAGAGAAGGCCTAAAAAAAGAGAGAGAAATGCCATAAAAAAGAAAAGGCCCAAAAAATGAGAGAAAAGAGAGAAGGGACAATGTTACTATCCTTTTACCACACTTGTGCTTCAAAGTAGCACCATGATCTTCATAGTAGAGAGTCTCTCATGTTATCACTTTCATATACTAGTGGGAATTTTTCATTATAGAACTGGCTTGTATATTCCAACGATGGGCCTCCTCAAGTGCCCTAGGTCTTCGTGAGCAAGCAAGTTGTATGCACAACCACTAGTTTCTTTTGTTGAGATTTCATACATTTATAGCTCTAGTGCATCCGTTGCATGGCAATCCCTACTCACTCACATTGATATCTATTGATGGGCATCTCCATAGCCCGTTGATACGCCTAGTTGATGTGAGACTATCTTCTCCCTTTTTGTCTTCTCCACAACCACCATTCTATTCCACTTATAGTGCTATATCCATGGCTCACGCTCATGTATTGCGTGAAGATTGAAAAAGTTTGAGAACATCAAAAGTATGAAACAATTGCTTGGCTTGTCATCGGGGTTGTGCATGATTTAAATATTTTGTGTGGTGAAGATGGAGCATAGCCAGACTATATGATTTTGTAGGGATAACTTTCTTTCGCCATGTTATTTTGAGAAGACACAATTGCTTTGTTACTATGCTTGAAGTATTATCATTTTTATGTCAATATGAACTTTTGTCTTGAATCTTATAGATCTTAATATTCATACCACAAGTAAGAAGAATCACATTGAAATTATGCCAACTAGCATTCCACATCAAAAATTATCTTTTTATCATTTACCTACTCGAGGATGAGCAGGAATTAAGCTTGGGGATGCTTGATACGTCTCCAACGTATCTATAATTTTTGATTGCTCCATGCTATATTATCTCCTGTTTTGGGAAATATTGGGCTTTATTTTCCACTTTTATATTGTTTTTGGGACTAACCTATTAACCGGAGGCCCAGCCCAGATTTGCTGTTTTATGCCTATTTCAGTGTTTCGAAGAAAAGGAATATCAAACGGAGTCGAAACGGAACGAAATCAACTGGAGAAGTTATTTTTGGAACGAAAGCTCCCAGATAGACTTGGACTCCATGTCAGGAGATACGGGAGGTGCTCACGAGGGTGGGGGCGCCCCCCCTAGGGCACGCCCCTGCCTCGTGGGGCCCCGTGGCTCCTCCGACGTACTTCCTGCACCCATATATATCATCGTACCCTAAAACTTCCAGCGAGCACAATAGATCGGGAGTTCTGCCGCCAGAAGCCTCCGTAGCCACCGAAAGCCAATCTAGACCCGTTCCGGCACCCTGCCGGAGGGGGCAATCCCTCTCCGGTGGACATCTTCATCATCCCGGTGCTCTCCATGACGAGGAGGGAGTAGTTCTCCCGCGGGGCTGAGGTTATGTACCAGTAGCTATGTGTTTGATCTCTCTCTCTCTCTCTCTCTCTCTTGTGTTCTTGATTTGGCATGATCTTGATGTATCGCGAGCTTTGCTATTATATTTGGATCCTATGATGTTTCTTCCCCCCTCTACTCTCTTGCAATGAATTGAGTTTCGCCTTTGAAGTTATCTTATCAGATTGAGTCTTTAAAGATTTGAGAACACTTGATGTATGTCTTCTCGTGGATATCTGTGGTGACAATGGGATATCACGTGATACACTTGATGTATGTTTTGGTGATCAACTTGCGGGTTCCGCCCATGAACCTATGCATAGGGGTTGGCACACGTTTTTGTCTTGATTCTCCGGTAGAAACTTTGGGGCACTCTTTGAGGTTCTATGTGTTGGTTGAATAGATGAATCTGAGATTGTGTGATGCATGTCGTATAATCATACCCACGGATACTTGAGGTGACATTGGAGTATCTAGGTGACATTAGGGTTTTGGTTGATTTGTGTCTTAAGGTGTTATTCTAGTACGAACTCTAGGGCTGTTTGTGACACTTATAGGAATAGCCCAACGGATTGATTGGAAAGAATAACTTTGAGGTGGTTTCGTACCCTACCATAATATCTTCGTTCATTCTCCGCTATTAGTGACTTTGGAGTGATTCTTTGTTGCATGTTGAGGGATAGTTATGTGATCCAATTATGTTAGTATTGTTGAGGGAACTTGCACTAGCGAAAGTATGAACCCTAGGCCTTGTTTCAACGCATTGCAATACCGTTTACGCTCACTTTTATCACTTGCTACCTTGCTGTTTTTATAATTTCATATTACAAATACCTTTGTCTACTATCCATATATCACTTGTTTCACCATCTCTTCGCCGAACTAGTGCACCTATACAATTTACCGTTGTATTGGGTGTGTTGGGGACACAAGAGACTCTTTGTTATTTGGTTGCAGGGTTGCTTGAGAGAGACCATCTTCATCCTATGCCTCCTAAGGATTGATAAACCTTAGGTCATCCACTTGAGGGAAATTTGCTACTGTCCTACAAACCTCTGCAATTGGAGTCCCAACAACGTCTACAAGAAGAAGGTTGTGTAGTAGACATCAGCCCCCAGATGTTTTTTCCTGCGTTTCCTATCGCAGTCTGGACATGCACTTTAGGGCATGCTTACCCAGGGAAAGGAACCCTTAACGGAACTATTCTCCCTGGAAGATGTTTCTTACTACCCATGTAATATAACATAACTAGTTGGGCACTTGTCTGTTCAAGCACCAATGACCGCTACGCCTGGTCTCCACGTATACCCCGGTTCTTATATAACTGAGTGGGTATTCGGATACACTCCGGACTATCGGGTCCCGAGGTTGAAGCGAAAAGGTCCGCCATGACAAATGATCTACAATCCGGCTAGAAGGCATTATACATGTCACTTTAATTACATAGTCATGCAGACTGACTAAATTCCTCCTCTATACCATCCAACAGGCGGTCTAGCCTACAATCCTGTTGGGAATACTTTGCGGCTAATTCTACTTGCCCATAAACTAAGCTAACGGGGATCTCTTTTCCGTCGGGCCCCACAAGTCCGACCTCGGCCATGTGATTTGGGTCTGACTTGGTATACCGCGTCTTCACCATGGCCCAGGCTTCTCTGGCACCCTGTCGGCAGGCTGATATCTTCCATAATCGAAAGCGCTGCCGTGCTCCCTTGAGCTTCTCCGCAAGCTCTGCAATGCCCTCTGGCAGGGAGACGGACGGCCACAAGGCCTGGGCAACACCCTGCATCACCTGCCGAACTTGTTCGTGCAGATGTGACAGCTCGGATAGAAGATCACCCGCAGACCCGGGCATTTCCTCCACGGGACGACCCGTCAGTATACCTACAGACATAACGCTGTTAGTCGGCTTCTTCGCCGAACTCCTTTAAAAGGATTCGTTCAAGCACTTACTGAAAATGCCACGCCGAAGCCGCTTATTCTCCTTCTCGGAGTCTGCAAGCTGGCCCCGAACGTCTTTTAGTTCCACACTCACCTTAATATTGGCATCTTGGACATTGTTTTTCTCCCGCCTAACCTTAGTCAGCACGCGTTTGCCAGCCTCTAGCTGTCGCATAACATGCTGGTCCTCCGGATTTTCTCCGGATTCATCTGCAACATTGGTTGTTAGATCTGTAGCCATGCCGCACATTATATGGTAACCATCATTCTTTAAAGTAAATGTTACCAGCAGGTGACTTTTTCGGTTCCTGCAATGCGGCCACAGCGGCCCGCAGTTGGGTCTTGCATTCCTCTAGCTCCTGTGACAGCCTAGTATTCTTCTGTGTAAGAACCTGCACAATAAAGATGATCCTTAAATCAGTTCTGCTAACTGTTTCAAGTCTCAGGGGCTACTGATACATATAAATCGTCAGATTACTTACCCGTACATCCTTTACATACTGATCCGTGGCTCTGGCTAGACCATCTTGAGCAGCTCGGAGGTACGCCTCTCTAGAATTGAAGGCATCAAATGCCTCTGGTGAGAAACAAGCATCACGGAGTACGGCCTGGCGATGCCTATGATTCATGGCGCTTTCCACCTCTGAGTTTGTAGCGGATAATCTATCTGCATCCTCTGCAGGGGGATTATCCGGCGCCGCCCCATATCGGCTTCCGCCTCTATGTCCGGTCCTAGCGTCCGACTAGCGGAAGCGTGATTAGTAACATCGCCAGACATATTCCGGCGAGCGTTTTTCTGTTAAAGAAACACGAGCGTCATTATATTTCCAGAAAGACGACAACCACGGAGCGGGGTTTGTTATACCTTTGCGCCAGCGTCTCCGTCCTGACCACCTTCCTTTTTGGCCTACCCGGCCTCGCTGCCTCCCGTTGGCGCATTGCTGCGGGTTCGGCAGGGCGTCCCGAATGCCTTCCCTGTAAAAATGCCATGTGTATATGGTGGGTGAAGTGTCTAAAAGGGGATCCTAGTTTTGGAGTTGGGATTTTTGGTTTTTCTTACGTGCGATGCAGGGAGCAGTCCGGGGTAGTCGGCCGTAATGGCCACCATGGCATCGTCGCAGCTTAACTGATAGAACTGCTCGTCTATCAGCTCCACGAATATAACCGAATCTTCTTCAAGTCCAGAGTCGAGGGCCCGGTCAGGGTCCTCTGGAGAAGGGCTGCTGACCTCCTTTATGGCTTTTCGTAGTTCCTGCCGCAAGGTGGCAAGGTGAATACTTACGACAAAGAATGTGGGAAAAATGGGAGCAGGGAGATATAACTTACCCAGCTTGGAGGATTGTACATGGAGAATCCATCCCGTGGCTTGATGCGGGTGAACTCCTCTTCCTCACCCTTGAACAATTCGGACAGAATTTTCGCTAAAGCGGCAACATTGTCTGGACCCTTACGCCCGCAGCGGGTGGCGTCGTCCGCCCCGTTATAACACCACAAGGGGTGCCCATGATATTGAAGTGGTTGCACTCCCCGCATTATGCAAATTGACATAACTTCGGTTACTGTCAATCCTGATCGAGTCAGTGCTTTAATTCGGTTCATCGGATAGAGGACTTCTCCATTGTCTTCCACCTGGGGGCTCCGTGGGTGCCAACTTTGGCGTTTGTTCAGAGGAGCATTGTTGAACTCAGGAAGACCCTGCCGAATAGGGTCCGGAAGGGGAATGTCCTCCATATAAAACCATTCTAAAGGCCAGTCTTCAGACGACTTCTTCGGGGTACCGGACAGGTATCCGGTATCGGCGATGCGCCATTTTTCGGCTCCGCCCACTTGATAAAGTGATCCCCTCTGTGTGCGAGGGACGAGGCAAAATAGCCTTTTCCACAACTCAAAGTGAGCCTCGCAGCCCAGGAACAACTCGCAGAGAGCCACATAGCCGGCGATATGTAGGATGGAGGCGGGGGTGAAATTGTGTAATTGGAGGCCGTAGAACTCCAGGAGCCCGCGGAGGAACGGATGAATTGGAAATCCGAGTCCTCTTAATAGATAGGGAATAAGGCAGACCCGTTCCCCCATAGAGGGACAGGGAAAGCTCTCCGCTTGCTTCCCGCCATTATAGGTGGCAAGCCCGGCTCGAACGGGCACCATGTACGCCGGAGGGAGAAATCCCTTAGTCTGCAGTTCGACTAAATGACTGTGTGGGACTGAACACCTCTCCCAATCACCGGGCTTAGGGCTTCGGGGGCGGGAGGAGGAGCTGCGGAGGTCGGCCATGCTGGAATGGATCTTTTCGGAACACGCTCTGATGGACACTCGCTGGGGGAGGATAGTATGGATCGGATCTAAGGATCCCCATCCCTTTAATAGAAAATTTATTTATCTGGCTAGGGGGGCGAATGTAAAAACGCCCTGGCGCCTCGTATTCATTCGACGCGTGGGAGAAAGCCCTTATTGGGCACAGAAGCCAAGAGGCCCAAACATTTATGGGACCGGACACTGCTTTACAAACGTTCGAAAGATGGAAAAGAACCCGCCTTGCAATGCCGAAGACAATACTGCGCGCCGGACGCATCGTCATTGAAGCCTGGTTCGGGGGCTACTGAGGGAGTCCTGGATTAGGGGGTATCCGGACAGCCGGATTATATCCTTTGGCCAGACTATTGGACTATGAAGATACAAGATTGAAGACTTCGTCTCGTGTCCGGATGGGACTCTACTTGGCGTGGAAGGCAAGCTAGGCAATACGGATGTGTATATCTCCTCCTTTGTAACCGACCTTGTGTAACCCTAGCCCCCTCTGGTGTCTATATAAACCGGAGGGTTTTAGTCCGTAGGACAACATACAATCATACCATAGGCTACCTTCTAGGGTTTAGCCTCTTCGATCCCATGGTAGATCAACTCTTGTAATACTCATATCATCAAGAATAAATCAAGCAGGACGTAGGGTTTTACCTCCATCAAGAGGGCCCGAACCTGGGTAAAACATCGTGTCCCCTGCCTCCTGTTACCATCCGCCTCAGACGCATAGTTCGGGACCCCCTACCCGAGATCCGCCGGTTTTGACACCGACATGGAGGTTTTCATAAAATTCCATTTTTGAATTTTCAAAATTGGTAAATTGGATCAAAGTGGATTTTTATTTGAAATTATTTTTTCCAAATTATTTCCAAATAAATAAATAATGAGAGAAGATAATATGACTTCTTCAAAATAGAGGAAATAATGGAAATTTAATTTTAAATAAAAATATTTGTTTTAGTTGAATTTTATTTGAGTTTTTATTCGAGAAAATTAGGGAAATTTTGTATTTTAGCCCAGAAAAATGTTCATGTTGTCCTAAATATTAGGAGAGGACCGTGAAAATTATTTCTGAAAATTTTAGGATTTTGATTTATTTTATTTTTGTATTTTTCCGTTCGGGCGAAATTATTTAAATAAAAAAGTTTTGGACCGAACTGGGCCAAAGGCCCAGCCGGCCCACGCGACCACCGCCGCCTTCCTCGCGTGGGAGTCCGCCCCGCCGCCACCGGTAGATTCCGAGCCGGACTCCGCCTCCGCGTCGTGCCCCCTCCTCCAAGCCGCCTCGCCCCCCCCCTTTAAAAGCCCCCCGGCCCCTCTCCTTCACAGCCCGCCGCCCACCGCCTCTCACCGCTGCTCCCGCCGAGCCGAGCCACCGCCGCTTTGCGCTGCCGCCGCCGCAACCCACCGCCGCTTCACTCGGTCTTCTCTGTTAGCGAACGTATTCGTTTGTTAGATTCTGTTAACGAACGTTCGTTCATTAGGTTTTTCTTTTTAGTTTTATTTTGGCCAGGGACCTATCCGTGAATACTTTTCTCACAGATTAGTCCCCGATCTTCAAACCTTTGCTACTTTTTGCTCGTTTCTCCAAATCCAGTGAAACCAACGCCAAAATTTTCGTCTTCTTTCTCTCTATCCAAATAATCAATTTAAACATGATTTTGGAAATTTAAAATTTGGTTTAAAGCAGATTTGAATTTGAACATCTTTTGATCGTAGTTTGAGTTTCGCATCTCCGATTTGATTGATTCTTTTTGCAAATCAAAGCTTTTCACTTGAATTTTTATTTTAGATCTTTTCTCTTGGTTTACCTTTGCATATTATTCTTGAGTTCTTATGTATGCTATTGTTTGTTCGCGATAGAGTTTCCGGAGTGCGAGGCTTGCTACTACTAATCTCTAGGGTTTTCCGATCGTCGGCAAAGCAAGTAACACTTTGATGATATCCCTTTATTACCCAGTTTTTATGCATTAGTTTCAACCCTCAAACATTGCATGAGTAGGATTGATCACATGTGGGAATTGGGAAGTAGTTGATGAGGTAGAACCTACTATTTTATATCAAACCCTGGGTATTTACTACGTTATGCTTATACTCTGTAGCGCCCCGGACACACCCGCCGGTGGTTGTTACTCCTGGCGGGATCTAGACTGGCCCCACAGATCAATACTAGTCTTTTCTGCGCACTTTGTCCTCACTCGTGCTCACCCGGGAGAAACTTCCCAGTCGGTCACCCATCCTGAAACTACTCCAAGCTGAGCACACTTAACTTTGGAGTTCTGTCCGAATGGGCTTCCGGAAAAGAAGGAATTCCTTATTGATATGAGTAGTCTATAATCCCTATAAAGCCAGGCTACCACATCCACCCCAACTCAGAGGAACCCACGTCCTCGTCGGGCAACAGGAACGTTCCCTCTTGGCACATACGTCTGTGCTTCCAGTTCGGCACATGTGTCATGCCGTGTGCCACGACGGGTCACAAACATCATGCACAACATGACCGCGCACCTGTCCTCAAACATCCGTGTAACCGCAAGGGTCAGATCTGATACCAACTTGTAATGCTCCGGACACACCCGCCGGTGGTCGTTACTCTTGGCGGGATCTAGACTGGCCCCACAGATCAATACTAGTCTTTTCTGTGCACTTTGTCCTCACTCGTGCTCACCCAGGAGCAACTTCCCGGTCGGTCACCCATCCTGAAACTACTCCAAGCTGAGCACGCTTAACTTTGGAGTTCTGTCCGGATGGGCATCCGGAAAAGAAGGAATTCCTTATTGATATGACTAGTCTATCATCCCTATGAAGCCAGGCTACCGCATATTGCTATGCTATGCTCGTAGACGTGGTTTGGTTTTGAGAGAATTTATGCTGGAAACTTCCGTGTGCAGCCACAAGCCATTATGGGCTCCGACATAGTTGAGTATGTTGTGTGACCTCTTTCAGTGGTAGACTAGCAGATGTAGGGGATGTAGGTGGTACTATATACCCATCGTAAAGAGTTAAGGCTTCTGAAAGACTGTGTCTCGGTCATCCGTTTCTCAAACATCATGTAGTGCGAGAAATTTAACGGAGGAGATCGAGTCTTGTGGGGAAAAGTGTGCAAACCTCTGCAGAGTGTACAAACTAATCATGATTAGTCATGTCCCCGGTTATGGACATCTTGAGTATCTGGTGCTTGAATTATTATGTTGATCTCATCACTTTGCTTAATTAATTTGTTGGGTTATAACTTTTAATTTTGGGATTGAGTTGGGGTTACCTTCTCAATGTTTTCAAAAAACTTTGTAGTTAAATAAAATATGTTCCTTTGTTGTAGAGAAAAACTAGCTTTATGCAAATGAAAACCATAGAGCCTCCACCAGCTATATATGCATGTAGTGTTAGCTGTTATTCTGTTCTTTGCTCTATAGTGTTATCTTGCCAGCATATTGCATGTGCTGACCTACACAGGCTACAACGTATTATGTTGCAGAATTTTCAGATGAGGAGTAAGGTGCGCTAGGTCATTGTCGTGCACTCAGTTTTGCCATGGAGTTGGATGGACTCATTTATCTTCAAAGCTTCCGCAGTTATCTTATTTAGATGGCCTTCAACCTTATTATTGTAATAAGTTCTCTTTTTGAGACTCTCAATGTAATAAGTGTGTGATTGAAACTCTGCAATAAATCCTCAAGTACTGTGTGTGTCAGCAATACCGATCCAGGGATGACACTTAAGCACAGAGACTTGACCGTCCGAGGTCCGGTCGCTAAATAAACTTGACGAGCCTAGCGTATGCAGATATGGCCTTGGAACACTGAGACCGAAAGGTCGAACGTGAATCGTATAGTAGATGTGATCAACATAGAGATGTTCACCATTAAAAACTACTCCATCTCACGTGATGATCGAACATGGTTTAGTTGATATGGATCACATGATCATTTAGATGACTAGAGGGATGTTTATATAAGTGGGAGTTCTTAAGTAATATGATTAATTGAACTTAAATTTATCATGAACTTAGTCATGATAGTTTTTTGCATATCTATATTGTTGTAGATCAATGGTCCGTGCTACCGTTCCCTTGAATTTTAATGCGTTCCTAGAGAAAGCTAAGTTGAAAGATGATGGTAGCAACTGCACGGACTGGGTCCTTAACTTGAGGATTATCCTCATTGCTGCACAGAAGAATTACGTCCTGGAAGCACCGCTAGGTGCAAGACCCGCTGGAGGAGCAACTTTGGACGTTATGAACATCTGGCAAACTAAAGTTGATGACTACTCGATAGTTCAGTGTGCCATGCTTTACGGCTTAGAATTGGGACTTCAAACACGTTTTGAACGTCATGGAGCATATGAGATGTTCCAAGAGTTGAAGTTAATATTTTCAAGCAAATGCCCGAGTTGAGATATATGAAGTCCCCAACAAGTTCTACAGCTGCAAGATGGAGGAGAACAGTTGTGTCAGTGAACACATACTCAGAATGTCTGGGTACCATAACCACTTGACTCAGCTAGGAGTTAATCTTCCTCATGATAGTTTCATTGACAGAGTTCTTCAATCACTGCCACCAAGCTATAAAGGCTTCATGACGAACTATAACATGCAAGGGATGGAAAAGAAAATTCCCGATCTCTTCGCAATGCTAAAGGCTGTGGAGGTAGAAATCAAGAAGGAGCATCAAGTGTTGATGGTTAACAAGACCACTAGTTTCAAGAAAAAGGGCAAACAGAAGAAGGGGAACTCCAAAAAGGATAGCAAGCAAGCTGCTGCTCCCCGAGAAGAAGCCCAAGTCTGGACCTAAGCCTGAAAATGAGTGCTTCTACTGCAAAGGGACTGATCACTAAAGCGGAACTGCCCCAAGTATTTGGCGGATAAGAAGGATGGCAAAGTGAAAGGTATATTTGATATACATGTTATTGATGTGTACCTTACTAATGTTTGTAGTAGCGCCTGGGTATTTGATACTGGTTCTGTTGCTCATATTTGCATCTCAAAACATGGGCTACGGATTAAATGAAGATTGGATAAGGACGAGGTGTGCGCGTCAGAAATGGTTCCAAGGTTGATGTGATCGTCGTCAGCATGCTACCTCTACATCTACCTTCGGGATTAGTTTTAGACCTGAATAATTGTTATTTTGTGCCAGCATTAAGCATGAACATTATATCTGGATCTTGTTTGATGCGAGACTGTTATTCATTTAAATTAGAGAATAATGGTTGTTCTATTTGTATGAGTAATATCTTTTATGGTCATGCACCCTTGATGAGTGGTATATTTTCTTAAATCTCGATCGTAGTGATACAGATATTCATAATATTGAATCCAAAAGATGCAAAGTTAATAATGATAGTGCAACTAATATGTCTGCAACGTATGTATAATTTTTGATTGTTCCATGCTATTACAGTCCAAATGCCACGAAACTTTACGGAGATTTTTTTGGACCGGAAGGAACATAATGGGCCCTAGCTGCGCCTGGGGGTGCCCCGAGGGGAGCACAACCCACCAGGGCACGCCTGGGCCTAGCGCGCCCTGGTGGGTTGTGCCCACCTCGGGTGCCCCCGGACCGCCTCTTTGCTCTATAAATACCCCAATATTCCCAAAACCCTAGGGGAGTCGACGAAATATTCATCCAGCCGCCACAGAGTCCAGAACCACCAGATCCAATCCAGACACCATCTCGGATGGGATTCACCACCTCCATTGGTGCATCTCCGATGATGTGTGAGTAGTTCTTTGTAGACCTTCGGGTCCATAGTTAGTAGCTATATGGCTTCCCCTCTCTCTTGATTCTCAATACAATGGTCTCTTGGGGATCCATATGATGTAACTCTTTTGCGGTGTGTTTGTTGGGATCCAATGAACTTTGAGTTTATGATCAGATCTATCTCTTTTTATACCCATGAAAGTATTTGAGTTTCTTTGATCTCTTTTATGCATGATTGCTTATAGCCTCATATTTCTTCTATGATATTTGCGTTTTGTTTGGCCAACTTGATCTATTTATCTTGCAACAGGAAGAGCTGCATTGTAGTGGGTTCGATCTTACGGTGCTTGATCCCAGTGATAGAAGGGGAACCGACACGTATGTATCGTTGCTACTAAGGATAAAATTATGGGGTCTATGTCTACATAGATAGATCTTGTCTACATCATGTCATTGTTCTTATTGCATTACTCCGTTTGTCCATGAACTTAATACACTAGATGCATGCTGGATAGCGGTCGATGTGTGGAGTAATAGTAGTAGATGTAGGCAGGAGTCGGTCTACTAATCTTGGACGTGATGCCTATGTAATGATCATAGCCTGGATATCATCATGAGTATTTGAAGTTCTATCAATTTCCCAACAGTAATTTGTTCACCCACCGTTTTCTATTTTTCTCGAGAGAAGCCACTAGTGAAACCTACGGCCCCCGGGTCTCTTTCTCATATATTTGCCTTTGCAATCTACTTTTATTTGCCTTTTATTTTCAGATCTATTAAACCAAAAATACAAAATACTTTGTTGCACTTTATTTTATTTGCGATCTATTTATTCAATCTATTACAACTTTCTCCCATCAATGCACCAATTTCTGGCACCGTTACCCAAAAGGGATTGACAACCCCTTTAACACGATGGGTTGCGAGTGTTTGTTATTTGTGTGTAGGGGTTGTTTACGTTGTTATGCTTGGTTCTCCTACTGGTTCGGTAACCTTGGTTTCATACCTGAGGGAAATACCTATCGCCGTTGTGCTGCATCATCCCTTCCTCTTTGAGGAAATACCGACGTAGCTTCAAGCGACAACAAAAGGAATTTCTAGCGCCGTTGGCGGGGAGGATCTAAAACATATACCAGGTTCCCAATTACAAATCTCATCTCCTCGCAATTTACATTATTTGCCATTTGCCTCTCGTTTTCCTCTCCCCCAATTCACAAAAATTTGCCGTTTTATTCGCCCCTCTTTTTCCGTTCGCCGTTTTCTTGCCAGATCTGTTTTTCTGTGCAACTTTGTTTGCCGTTATTATCATCATGAATAGTCCTTCCTCTATTGCGTGCACTTTCGAGAACGAAGTGCGCAATATTAAACAAAGGGGAGGAGAAAATTTCAAAGATCCTTGGTATAGAATTTGCAATGATCATAATAGATCTATCCGAAAGCAATCTACCGTTGTTCTTCTTCGTTGTTTTTATGTGGGCATCACCACTTGGTATAGATTCGTCCTTGATACAATTAACGGTGGAAATTTCTTGATGTGTCCCTCTCTTGATGCTTTTAATTCTATGGGAAATTTAGTAGGGTCACCACCTCTTATGATTAATGAAACAACTTTGACTCTTGAGCATGTCATGGAAAGATTAGATGCTATTGAAAAGAAAATGCTCACCAAAGATCATACGGAAATTGTAGATAAAAATATGCATAATTTTTCCACCAATATTGGGTCAAAAGCGGGATATATTTTTAAGTTGTTAAAAGAAAAGGGTACCGTAATCCATGAAATAATAGAAGAAAGCCCGTCTCGGATCGATAAATTAGAATAAATTTTTAGTAATCTAAGCACAGCTTTCGCTTCCACTATAACTATGGAAAAAACCATAAAGATTGGAAAATCTACCCAGAACAAGGGTGCAACCTCTAGTAATAGTAATAAAGAAGATCTTAAGATGATTGGTATTCACCCGGATTTTGTTGAAATGATAAGAGATGCTTTTTGCAAGAATGAAATCTTTGAATTTATTCCTAGAAGTGTTGTTATTGAAGATATTTATGCTAAATCTTTGAAGGATTCTAAGTGTTTGATTGAAGAGTTGGACAAAGATGACAAAACTGAGATCCTTGCTTTATGCATAGCTAAGGGCGTAAAATTATAGCGCTTGTTAGGAGGCAACCCAATGAATAAAATTTATTATCGCTTGTTGCTTCCTGTTTTTGAGAGATAGCACAATTATGCTACTGTTATGATTGTGTTTTTTATGTTTTAATTAGTGTTTGTGCCAAGTAAAGCCTTTAGGATCTTCTGGGGTGATAGTTGTTTGATCTTGCTGAAAAAACAGAAACTTTGCGCTCACAAAAATAATTCTCATTTTTTACCAGAGAGCGATAAAATACCGATTCCACTTGCAGTAGATCAATATACAAATTTCACAGGTCTTCCTATCTTTTCAGAAGTTTTGGAGTTATAGAAGTATTCGAAATAGTCAGATTGCTACGGACTGTTCTGTTTTGACAGATTCTGTTTTCTTTGCATTGTGTGCTTATTTTGATGGCTCTATGGTTTTATTTGATGAGTTTTGCCATAGAAAGGTTGGAATAAAGTAGATATAATGCAAGAATGAAATATAAATTGGTTTGATACAACACATATAGTAGTAATTTATTATTTTCTTATACTAACGGATATCACGAAGGTTTTGTTGAGTTTTGTGTGATTGAAGTTTTCAAGTTTTGGGTTATCTTACGATGGATGAAGGAATAAGGAGTATAACAGCCTAAGCTTGGGGATTCCCCGGCATCCCAATCTATTATCCAAAAATGAGCAACCAACTAAGCTTTGGGCTGCCCCCGAGTGGCATCCCCTCTTTTTTCTAACGACCATCGGTATTTTACTCGAAACTATATTTTTATTCGTCACATACTATGTGTTTTGCTTGGAGCCTCTTGTATGATATGAGTCTTTGCTTGTTTTATTTTGTGTTTTAAGTCTTGATCCCTGGCTGGACACACCTATTTGAGAGAGCCAAAATTATGTCATGACTTGTTAGAATTGCTCTCTTTGCTTCACTTAAATTTTTTATAAGCTATGGACTTGCTCTAGTGCTTCACTTAAATCTTTTTAGCACGGTGTGCTTTAGTATTTTTGAAGGAATGCTCTCTTGCTTCACTTAGATTTATTTGAGAGTTCGTAAAGTTTTCAAGAAATTATCTCTTGCTTCACTTAAATTAATTTGAGAGAAAGAAAAATTATGCTCATGATCTTCACTTATATTTGTTTGAGCTTATGAAAAGCAACAGATGAAAATTAGTCCCAAAGTGATAGATATCCAAGAAAGATATAATAAAAACTTTCATGAAGATCAATGGAAAAAATAAACTTGATTCTTAGTAATATTTTTGAGATATGATGATGTGATATGTGAGTCATCTTGATGAGTAGTTATACTTTAGTAAGAATATTGGTGTTAAGGTTTGTGATTCCCTATGCAAGCACGAAAGTCAATAGTCATGCAATGAAATTATATCATACTTGTGGTGCATTATTCGGTGTTAGTTATGCTTAATGCTTGCTTATGAGATTATTTGTTTCTTGCTTGGTCGCTTCTCAATCTTTTGCTAGCCTTCATTTTGCACTAAGTACGGTCACTACTTGTGCATCCGAAAATCTTTAAACCAGTTTTGCCACATGAGTCCACTATATCTACCTATATGCGGTATTCTTTTGCCGTTCTAAGCAAATTTGTATGTGCCATATCTAATTTTCAAAATAAACTTCTCTTTTGTGTGTTCATTTTGCTCATGGAGCAGTGAGGGGTGGCTAATATTTTCCATGCTAGATGTGTTATTCTCATGATGAGTGTTTATTCACTTGTCATTGCACGAGCGTAAGGCAAAGGTATTAGGGATGCCCAGTCCCTAAATGAAAAATGAATATACTTTATGTTGTCAAATAATAAATTCCTTGGAAAGTGTTGGTATGGAGGGCAACCGTGGATACGGCTAGCCATGGAAAGTGAAAGTATGGTGGAAAAGGAATAAACTTTATTTTTTGTTTGGGAACCACCTATGATATATCTAAGCATGGAAAGTATTGAGAACTCTAAGTCATTTTCGCTGGTGGGATGGATACACCTCCCAAAATGTTTTAATCTCTAAGTTTTTCGCTTTCAGCTCTGGCACCTCTACAAATCCCTACTTCCCTCTACGAAGGGCCTTTCTTTTACTTTATGCAATTTTTATTTTTGAATTTGTGTCTCCATCTTCTCTTATAAAAGCACCAACTAGGAGGCAATATGATCGTACTTGAGTATTGGGTGTAGCTAATATGCGAGTGTGTTTCATGAATGGATCAATGGTTGAGCATGATGGGCTAGGGATAACTTACTTTAGCGTTGATATTTTGGAAGACATGGTTGCTTATTGATATGCTTGTGTATTTAAATTATCATGTCAAAACTAGACTATTGCTTTGAACAATATAAAAGTCCAAATGTCCATGCTATAAAGAAAAGAATATGATATGACATGTTAGGCAGCATTCCACATCAAAAATTCTGTTTTTATCACTTGCCTACTCGAGGACGAGTAGGAGTTAAGCTTGGGGATGCTGATACGCCTCCAACGTATCTATAATTTTTTTATTGTTCAATGATGTTATATTATCAATCTTGGATGTTTTATAATCATTTTATAGTCATTTTATATCATTTTTTGGGTACTAACCTATTGACATAGTGCCAAGTGCCAGTTGCTGTTTTTTCCAAGTTTTTTACATCGCAGAAAATCAATATTAAACAGAGTCCAAATGCTGAGAAACTTTACGGAGATTTTTTTGGGACCAGAAGGAACATAATGGGCCCTGGCTGCGCCTGGGGGTGCCCCGAGGGGAGCACAACCCACCAGGGCGCGCTAGGAGGCCCAGGCGCGCCCTGGTGGGTTATGCCCACCTCGGGTGCCCCCCAGACCGCCTCTTTGCTCTATAAATACCCCAATATTACCAGAACCCTAGGGGAGTCGACGAAATATTCATCCAGCCCCCGTAGAGTCCAGAACCACCAAATCCAATCTAGACACCATCTCGGATGAGATTGATAACCCACAAGTATAGGGGATCAATTGTAGCCTCTTTAGAAGTAAGGGTGTCAAACCCAACAAGGAGCTAAAGGTAGAAATAATATCCCCTGAAGTTCTATCGACCACCGATACAACTCTACGCACGCTTAACATTCGCTTTACCTAGAACAAGTATGAAACTATAAGTACTTTGTAGGTGTAACGGGATAGGTTTGCAAGAATATAAAGAGCACGTAAATAAAAACTAGGGGCTGTTTTAGGTAAAGAAGCAATAAAGTTAGTATAGCGAGTGTGGAAAAGTGGTGGTAGGAGTTGTGAAATTGTCCCTAAGCAATTGACTACTCTACTAGACCGATAGCAAGTTTTATGTGGGAGAGGCCACTGCTAGCATGTCATTCCTGACTTGGAATTCTATGCACTTATGATTGGAACTATTAGCAAGCATCCGCAACTACTAACGTTCATTAAGGTAAAACCCAACCATAGCATTAAGATATATTGGCCCCCCTTCAATCCCGTATGCATCAATTTCTATGCTAGGTTGAAGCTTCTGTCACTCTTGCCCTCCAATACATAGTCCTATCAACATACAACTAACACTATGGTGTGATCCACGTGCGTGCTCATATGATGGGCACCAAAGGAAAACAACATAACCACAAACAAATTAAGGCAATCATAGCAATTCACCCTTTACAGATAGGACAATGAAAATCTACTCAGACATCATAGGATGGCAACACATCATTGGATAATAATATGAAGCATAAAGCACCATGTTCAAGTAGAGGGTACATCGGGTTGCGGGAGAGTGGACCACTGTAGATAGATGGGGGGAGGTGATGAAGATGTTGGTGAAGATGACGAAGGTGTTGGTGTAGATCGCCGTCACATGATGATGGCCCCGGCGGCGTTCCGGCGCCACCGGGAGAGAGGGGGAGAGGGGCCCCCTTCTTCTTCTTCTTCTTCTTCTTCTTATTCATCCTTGACCTTCTACCTAGATGGGAGAAGGGTTTCCCCTCTGGTCCATGGCCTCCATGGCGGCGGAGGGGCGAGAGCCCCTCCGAGATTGGATCTGTCTCTCTGTCTCTCTCAGTTTCTGCGTTCCAGATTACGGCCTTTCACCGTTTCTTATATTCCTGGAGATCCGTAACTCCGATTGGGCTGAAATTTTAACACGATTTCTATCCAGATACTGGCTTTCCTGTGGCGAAAGAAGGGCACCAACCGCCTTAAGGGGTGGACACGAGGGCCTAGGGCACGCCTGACCCCCAAGGGCACGCCCCCTACCTCGTGCCCCCCTCAGGCATCGTCTCGCGTTGATTCTTCTTCCCAAAAATCACATATATTCCAAAAAAATCTCCGTCAGTTTTTATCCCGTTTGGACTCCGTTTGATATGGATTTTCTGCGAAACAAAAAACAAGCAACAAACATGAACTGGCACTGGGCACTGGATCAATATGTTGGTCCCAAAAATAGTATAAAAAGTTGCCAAAAGTATGTAAAAGTTGTAGAATATTGGCATGGAACAATCAAAAATTATAGATACGACGGAGACGTATCAGCATCCCCAATCTTAATTCCTGCTCGTCCTCGAGTAGGTAAATGATAAAAAAGTTAATTTTTGATGTGGAATGCTACCTAGCATAATGTTGATCATGTAATCTAATCATGGCATGAATATTAATACACAAGTGATTCAAAGCAATAGTCTATCATTTGACATTAAGGCAATAATACTTCAAGCATACTAATAAAACATGGCCAAAGAAAGTTATCCCTACAAAATCATATGGTCTGTCTATGCTCCATATTCACCACATAAAGCATTCAAATCATGCACAACCCCGATGAAAAGCGAAGCAATTGTTTCATACTTTTGACGTTCTCAAACCTTTTCAACTTTCACGCAATACATGAGCGTGAGCCATGGACATAACACTATATGTGGAATAGAATATAATGGTGGATGTTGTGTGGAGAAGGCAAAAAGGAGAAAGTCTCACATCGATGAGGCTAATCAACGGGCTATGGAGATGCCCATCAATTGATGTCAATGCGAGGAGTAGGGATTGCCATGCAACGTATGCACTAAGAGCTATAAGTGTATGAAAGCTCAAACTGAAACTAAGTGGGTGTTAATCCAACTTGCTTGCTCATGAAGACCTAGGGCATTTGAGGAAGCCCATCGTTGGAATATACAAGCCAAGTTCTATAATGAAAATTCCCACTAGTATATGAAAGTGATAACTCAAGAGACTCTCTATATGAAGAACATGGTGCTACTCTAAAGCACAAGTGTGGTAAAAGGATAGTAACATTGTCCCTTCTCTCTTTTCTCTCATTTTTTATTTTTTCTCTTATTTTTTTTTTCTCTTTTTAGGCTTCTTTGGCCTCTCTCTTTTTTTGGGGGCTTCTTTGCCACTTTTATTTTGATAACCTCACATGGGACAATGTTCTAATAATGATGATCACACACTTTTATTTACTTGCAACTCAATATTACAACTCGATACTAGAACAAAGATATGACTCTATATGAATGCCTCCGGTGGTGTACCAGGATGTGCAATGATCTAGCGTAGCAATGACATCCAAAAATGGACAAGCCATGAAAACATCATGCTAGCTATCTAACGATCATGCAAAGCAATATGACAATAAATGCCCAAGTCATGTATATGATGATGATGGAAGTTGCATGGAATATATCTCAGAATGTCTATGGAAATGCCATGATAGGTAGGTATGGTGGCTGTTTTGAGGAAGATATAAGGAGGCTTATGTGTGATAGAGCGTATCATATCACGGGGTTTGGATGCACCGGCGAAGTTTGCACCAACTCTTGAGGTGAGAAAGGGCAATGCACGGTACCGAAGAGGCTTGCAATGATGGAAGGCTGAGAGTGCGTATAATCCATGGACTCAACATTAGTCATAAAGAACTCACATACTTATTGCAAAAATCTAGAAGCTATCGAAACAAAGCATTAGACGCATGCTCCTAGGGGGATAGTTTGGCAGGAAAAGACCATCGCTCGTCCCCGACCGCCACTCATAAGGAAGACAATCAATAAATACCTCATGCTCCAACTTCGTTACATAACGGTTCTCCATACATGCATGCTACGGGAATCACAAAATTCAACACAAGTATTTCTACAACCACAACTACCCACTAGCATGACTCTAATATCACCATCTCTATATCGCAAAACTATTGCGAGGAATCAAACATATCATATTCAGTGATCTACAAGTTTTATGTAGGATTTTATGACTAACCATGTGAATGACCAATTCCTGTCATCTCTCTAAATAGATATACGTGAAGCAAGAGAGTTTTATTCTTTATACAAAATATATGCCCATGCTCTAACAAATATAAGTGAAGCAAAAGAGCATTCTACAAATGGCGGTTTTCTATTTGAAGAGAAACAGGCAATCCAAACTTCAAATGATATAAGTGAAGCACATGAAGCATTCTATAAAGCCATACTCAAAAGATATAAGTGAAGTGCAAAGAGCATTCTACAAATCAACCATGGACTATCTCATACCAGCATGGTGCATCAAAGAAAAGTGAAAACTAAATGCAAAAGGCGCTCCAAGATTTGCACATATCGCATGAACGAAACGAATCCGAAAACATACCGATACTTGTTGAAGAAAGATGGGATGCCTTCCGGGGCATCCCCAAGCTTAGACGCTTGAGTCTCCTTGAATATTTACTCTGGGTGCCTTGGGCATCCCCAAGCTTGAGCTCTTGCCTCTCCTCCTTCTCCTCATATTGTGACCTCCTCTATCTTTGATCACTTCATCCACACAAAACTCAACAGAAAGCTCGATAAGATCCGTTAGGATAACAAAGAAAATCACTACTCTAAGTAATGTTGCAAACCAATTCATATTTTGTTTTTGCATTGTAGATACTGTAATATAGCTTTTCCATGGCTTAATCCACTGATAGAAATCGATAGTTTCATCAAAACAAGCAAACTATGCATCAAAAATCAGAATCTGCCTTAAACAGGACAATATGTAGTAATATGAACATTCACCATACTTATGGTACTCCAAAAATTCTGAACAAAATAGTAAAAATAAACAATTTGTATAGAAAGACATTGCAAAAAGTTTCAGAACCGTTTGACGTTCCAGTAAAAAATGTAAAATCCCACACTACAGCCAAAGTTTCTGCATTGCACCGCACAAACCAACAAGCAATGTAAACATCCTAAAGGCAAATCTTGGCACATTATTCTTGTTTTTAAACTTTATAAAAGCACACAACATAAATAAATGACTCTCTAAAACTTCCGGGTTGTCTCCCTGGCAGCGCTTTCTTTAAAGCCATTAAGCTAGGCATATAGTGCTCAAGTAATGGATCCACCCGGATCCCAAGGTATATCAAAGCCAATTTTAATTAACAATGATTTGTGATTTAGTAGTGAGCACAAAGTAACATATATCATGCAACAACGAAGTCTAACTCTCTTCCTATGTATCGGCATGTCATAAAAGAACAATTCATGCACACATAGTAAAGGCCAATGCATAGTATAAACAGTTTCTTGCAATTTTATCATATTGGAAACATGGAGAGGCGGAGATGTAGTTCCTCTCTCATAATAATTGCAAGGAGGAGAAGCATGCACATGCATATTATATCTATCAAAATCATCATGTGTAGTAGTAAAACGCAACCCATCAATATAATCCTTAATAAGGGCAAACTTCTCCGATAGTGTAGTCGGGAGAATTCAAAAAGATAATCGGACTATCATGTGCGGGTGCAATAGCAACAATTTCATGTTTCACATAAGGAACTATAGTAAGGTCATCTCCATAAGTGTAATTCATATTGGCATCTTGGCCACAAGCATAGCAAGCATCATCAAAAAGGGATATTTCAAAAGAATCAACGGGATCATAACAATCATCATAGCAATCATCCTTCAGTAAGCACGAAGGGAAATTAAACAATGTATGTGTTGAAGAGTTACTCTCATTAGAAGGTGGGCATGGGTAGCTAATCCGCTCTTCCTCCTTTTGTTCTTCGCTCTCATCATCATCTTTTTCCTCCAATGAGCCCACAGTTTCATCAATTCCTTCTTCCATAGACTCCTGCAAAATATTAGTCTCTTCTTGGACAGTGGAGGAGTCCTCAATATATGTTTTAACATAGGCATTAGAAGCATAATTATCGTAACAATATTTAAGTATGGCAACATTTTCAGATTTGTAAAGAGTAGCATCATACTTTCCAATCAAAGAAGCAACTTCATAAGCACCCTTAAAAGCAACAAATTTTTCAATTTGTTGAACATCATAGTAATTATAAACACCATTAGCATACGAAGATATGATTCCATTATCACTAAACTCACATTGGTAGGGAAGGTGTTTCTTAGGGTCTTCAGAACAACAAGCAAAATCATATATTTCACATAAATTCTAAGCATAGCATTGCAAACGATGAATTTAATCCAGTAAATGTTTCCCTTTTTCAGATATGCGGTGTCGCACATAATAAGCATGCTCATCTAAAGATTTGACCTCAACTAAGCTAGTTGGGGTTTCAGCCCGAGCACATAGGGATCGAAGATAATCCAAGTAAAAAGTTTCAGGAGTGTGATAGATTTTGAGTGGTTCTTCAACCATTGGTGTAGTAGGTACAACTAATTTTTTTGGTATTTTTGCGTTTCCTACCCATAACTAAATATAGAAAACAAGAGCAGAAAATAAAAACTACTTAGTGATAAAGCAAACAAGCACACACGAGAATATTCACCCCACGCTATAACTCCCCGGCAACGACACCAGAAAAAGGTCTTGATAACTGATGACCCACAAGTGTAGGGGATCTATCATAGCCTTTTTGATAAGTAAGAGTGTCGAACCCAACGAGGAACAAAAGGAAATGATAAGCGGTTTTTAGCAAGGTATTCTCTACAAACACTAAAATTATCGGTAACAGATAGTTCTGTGATAAGGTAATTTGTATCGGATAACAAGTAATAAAAGTAAATAAGGTGCAGCAAGATGGCCCAATCCTTTTTGTAGCAAAGGACAAGCCTGGACAAACTCTTATATAAAGGAAAGCGCTCCCGAGGACACATGGGAATTATTGTCAAGCTAGTTTTCATGACATTCATATGATTTGTGTTCGGTACTTTGATAATTTGATATGTGGGTGGACCGGTGCTTGGGTACTGCCCTTACTTGTACAAGCATCCCACTTATGATTGAACCCTATTGCAAGCATCCGCAACTACAAAATAAGTATTAAGGTAAACCTAACCATAGCATGAAACATATGGATCCAAATCAGCCCCTTACGAAGCAACTCATAAACTAGGGTTTAAGCTTCTGTCACTCTAGCAACCCATCATCTACTTATTACTCCCCAATGCCTTCCCCTAGGCCCAAACAATGGTGAAGTGTCATGTAGTCGACGTTCACATGACACCACTAGAGGAAAGACAACATACATCTCATCAAAATATCGAACGAATACCAAATTCACATGACTATTTATAGCAAGACTTCTCCCATGTCCTCAGGAACAAACGTAACTACTCAAAAATCATATTCATGTTCATAATCAGAGGGGTATTAATACGCATAAAGGTTCTGAACATATGATCTTCCACCGAATAAACCAACTAGCATCAACTACAAGGAGTAATCAACACTACTAGCAACCCACAGGTACCAATATGAGGCTTTGAGACAAAGATTGGATACAAGAGATGAACTAGGGTTTGAGATGAGATGGTACTAGTGAAGATGTTGATGGAGATTGACCCCCTCCCTATGAGAGGATTGTTGGTGATGATAATGGTGATGATTGCCCCCTCCCGGAGGGAAGCTTCCCCGGCAGAACAGCTCCGCCGGAGCCCTAGATTGGTTCCGCCAAGGTTCCGCCTCGTGGCGACGGAGTTTCGTCCCGTGAGCTAGCTTATGATTTTTTCCTTGACGAAAGACTCCATATAGCCAAAGATGGGTATCAGAGGGCCACCAGGGGGCCCATGAGGCAGGGGGAGCGCCCAGGGGGGTAGGGCGCGCCCCCACCCTCGTGGACGGTGGGTGGCCCCCTTCTGGTACTTCTTTTGCCCAATATTTTTATATATTCTGAAACGTGCTTCCGTGAAGTTTCAGGACTTTTGGAGATGTGCAGAATAGGCCTCTAATATTTCTCCTTTTCCAGCCTAGAATTCCAGCTGCCGGCATTCCCCCTCTTCATGTAAACCTTGTAAAATAAGAGAGAATATGCATAAGTATTGTGACATAATGTGTAATAACAGCCCATAATGAAATAAATATCGATATAAAAGCATGATGCAAAATGGACGTATCAACTCCCCCAAGTTTAGACCTCGCTTGTCCTCAAGCGAAAGCCGATATCGAAAAATATGTTCACATGTTTAGAGATAGAGGTGTCGATAAAATAAAATACAAATATGAGGGCATCATGATCATTCTTAGAGCATCAACATATATATATATATACATATTGTCATATGATCTCTTATGTTAAAGTAACAATTCATTCACAGTTTCAAGTATGAATCATAAACTTCATTGAAAACTAATCAAACTATAATCTCAGTCATTGAAGCAATTGCAATTTATCATAACATCGGAAAGAGTCAATATAAGAGCTTTTCAGCAAGTCCACATACTCATCTATCATTAGTCTTTCACAATTGCTAACACTCACGCAATATTTATGGGTATGAAGTTTTAGCCAGACACAGAGAAAGATAGGGGCTTATAGTTTTGCCTCCCAACTTTTTACCTCAAGGGTAATATCAACAATAATAGTTCATGAAAACTCACATCCAATTAGCTATATATATCCAGATCTTTCCCACACATTGTGCTTGCCAAAGGGTAAAATGTAAAAAGGAAAGGTGAAGATCACCGTGACTCTTTGCATGAAGTATAGGACAAGAATAAAAGATATGACTTTCGTAGAGGGAAGCAGAGGTTGTCATGTGTTTTTATGGTTGGATGCACAAAATCTTAATGCGAAAGAACGTCACTTTATATTGCCACTTGTGATATGGACCTTTATTATGCAGTCCGTCGCTTTTATTTCTTCCACATCACAAGATCGTATGAAGCTTATTTTCTCCACACTAATAAGTCATACATATTAGAGAGCAATTTTTATTGCTTGCAACGATGACAACTTACTTGAAGGATCTTACTCAATCCATAGGTAGATATGGTGGACTCTCATGGCAAAACTAGGTTTAAGGATATTTGGACGCACAAGTAGTATCTCTACTTGGTGCAAGGAATTTGTCTAGAATGAGAGGGAAAGGCAAGCTCAACATGTTGGATGATCCAAGGCAATATAATTTATTTTAGATGTAAGAAAACATAACCAATTACGTTGTCTTCCTTGTCCAACCTCAACTCTTTAGCATGTCATATTTTAATGAGTGCTCACAATCATAAAAGATGTCTAAGATAGTATATTCATATGTGAAATCTATCTTTCTTTATTACTTCCTATTAATTGCAACGATGACCAAAACTATGTTTGCCAACTCTCAACAACTTTTATTCATCATACTCTTTATATGTGAAGTCATTACTCTCCATAAGATCCACATGATCCCTTTATTTCTTTTTATTCTTTTTCTTTTATTTTATTCCCTCAAGATCATAGCAAGATAATCAAGCCCTTGACTTAACACTAATCATTATTATATATAGCTCACGGACTCGATTACATAGAAGGATCATAAAGCAAAACTCAAAACTAGATCATACTAAAACTTTATTCTACTAGATCAAGATATAACCAAAATGATCAAACTAAGAAAAAAGGTAAAGATAAAAGTGATGGTGATACGATACCGGGCACTCCCCCAAGCTTGGCAGTTGCCAAGGGGAGTGCCCATACCCATGTGTTTATGTCTCCTTCCTCAGAGGTCGTGATGATGGAGTTGTTGATGATGTGGGCTTGTCGTCCATCTTCCAAGGCATAGGTTCACCATCATAGAAGGATGATCGAGTCTCCGGGATCCTCAAATATGCAGCCAAACTCATCCACTTGAATCTATATTCATACTCACAGTTTTGGTTTTGCAGGTCATAGATCTGGGCTTGGAGGTGCTCAATTTTCTCGTGAAGATTGAAGATGGCCTCCCCAATGTTCTTGTCATCTAGCTTGTGGTCGTTGGTGAACTCCGTGATCATTATATGATTGGAGTCGAGTCCATATTCCACCATCTCCTGGCACTTGAAAACTTGTTGCTCCATTGCCTCGAGCCTTGTCTCCACGCTTTCGGTCCTCCTTGGTCCCTCAACATCACGGATGTGCAGCAACCCCTCACGCATCTCGATGGTTTAAGGGTGTTGCAGCACCTCTGTGAGGTAGGGGTTGATGACCTTCTCGAAGAACTTGTCCTTGGGGGCACTTGAAGACGCCATGGCGATCTAGATCTGTCAGAAAAACAGCTCGAAACAAAGACATAAAATATTTGCGTGATACAGTGGTCAAAACCTTCGGGAGATTATATAATGAATTTTTACCGACCAAAAGAAGTATCATGCAAGAAAACGGAGTCCGGAGAGCACATGCGGTGCCCAGGAGGCAGGGGGCGCGCCCAGGGGGGTTGGGCCCGCCCTCCACCCTTGTGGACGCCTCGTGTCCTTCCCGGACTGCTTCTTATTTTCCTATTTTCTTAAATATTCCAAAACAGAGAAAAATTTCTATTAGAACTGTTTTGAAGTCGGTTTACTTACGGTACCACATACATATTCCTTTTCGGAGTCGGAAACGTTCTGGAAAGTGTCCCTTATGTATACCTCCGGGGTTACGGTTTCAATAACATTAGTTTCAACATTTATGGGATTACCTGAGATATAATGTTTGATTCTTTGACCGTTCACCACCCTCGGATTTTTTCCTTTGAAGTTGTTGATTTTATAGCACCGGAACGATAGACCTCCTCGATGACATAAGGACCTTCCCATTTAGAGAGGAGTTTGCCTGCAAAAAATCTTAAACAAGAGTTGTATAACAATACATAATCACCTACATTAAACTCATGTTTTTGTATCCTTTTGTCATGCCATCCTTTAACTTTTTCTTTAAATAGTTTGACATTCTCATAAGCATGGATTCTCCATTCATCAAGTGAGCTAATGTCAAAAAGCCTCTTCTCGCCAGCAAGTTTGAAATCATAATTGAGCTCTTTAATGGCCCAATATGCCTTATGTTCTAGTTCGAGAGGTAAGTGACAAGCTTTACCATAAACCATTTTATACGGAGACATACCCATAGGATTTTTGTATGCAGTTCTATAGGCCCATAATGCATCATCAAGTTTCTTAGACCAATTCTTCCTAGATCTATTAACAGTCTTTTACAAAATTAATTTAAGCTCTCTATTACTCAATTCTACTTGACCACTAGACTGTGGATGATATCGAGATGCAATTCTATGGTAAACATCATACTTAGCAAGCATTCTACGAAAAGCACCATGAATAAAATGTGAACCACCATCAGTCATTATGTATCTAGGGACTCCAAACGTCGGAAAAATAACTTCTTTAAGCATCTTAATAGAGGTGTTATGATCAGCACTACTAGTTGGAATAGCTTCTACCCACTTAGTAATGTAATCAACAGCAACTAAAATATGTGTGTACCCATTAGAGGAAGGAAACAGTCCCATATAATCAAAGCCCCAAACATCAAAAGGTTCAATAACAAGTGAATAATTCATAGGCATTTCTTGACCTCTACTAATATTACCAATTCTTTGACATTCATCACAAGATAGAACAAACTTACGGGCATCCTTGAAGAGAGTAGGCCAATAAAAACTGGATTGCAATACCTTATGTGCAGTTCTATCTCCAGCATGGTGTCCTCCATAAGCCTCGGAGTGACACTTGCGTAGGATCAGTTCCTGTTCATGCTCAGGTACACAACGTCTAATAACACCATCTACTCCCTCTTTATAAAGATGTGGGTCATCCCAGAAGTAATGTCTTAAATCATAGAAGAACTTTTTCTTTTGCTGATATGTGAAACTAGGTGGTATAAATTTAGCAACAATGTAATTAGCATAATCAGCATACCACGGAGCAGTACGAGAAGCATTTATGATAGCTAATTGTTAATCATGAAAGCTATCATCAATAGGTAGTGGGTCATCAAGAACATTCTCTAACCTAGACAAGTTGTCTACAACGGGGTTCTCAGCTCCTTTTCTATCAATAATATGCAAATCAAATTCTTGTAGCAAGAGAACCCATCTAATAAGTCTAGGTTTAGCATCTTTCTTTTCCATAAGATATTTAATAACAGCATGATCAATGTGAACAGTTACTTTAGAATCAATAATATAAGGTCTGAACTTATCACAAGCAAACACAACTGCTAAAAATTCTTTTTCAGTAGTAGCATAATTTCTTTGAGCATTGTCTAGAGTTTTAATAGCATATTGAATAACATTTAATTTCTTGTCAACTCTTTGTCCTAGAACAACCCCTACAGCATAATCACTAGCATCACACATGATTCCAAATGATAAATTCCAATCAGGAGGCTGAACAATAGGTGCAGAAATCAAAGCTTTCTTAAGTATCTCAAATGCTTCTACACAGTCATCATCAAAAACAAAAGGAACTTCCTTTTGTAAGAGATTAGTTAGAGCCTAGAAATTTTATAGAAGTCCTTAATGAACCTCCTATAAAAACCGGCATGACCAAGGAAACTTCTTATACCTTTAATGTCCTTTCAATAGCATCAACTTTAGTTTTATCAACTTTAATACCTCTTTCAGAAATTTTATGCCCCAAGACAATACCTTCAATAACCATAAAGTGGCACTTCTCCCAATTCAAGACAAGATTAGTTTCTTCACATCTCTACAAAACTCGATCAAGGTTGCTTAAGCAATCATCAAAAGAAGTTCCGTAAATGGAGAAATCATCCATGAAAACCTCAACAATCTTTTCACAAAAGTCAAAGAATATAGCAGTCATACATCTTTGAAAAGTAGTAGGTGCATTACATAAACCAAAAGGCATACATCTATAAGCAAAGATATCGAAAGGGCAAGTAAAAATTGTCTTTTCTTAATCCTCTTTTGACACAGGTATTTGAGAGAAACCAGAATAACCAACTAGAAAGCAAAAATGTGTATGTTCAGATAATCTTTCTAGCATTTGATCAATAAAATGTAAAGGGTAATGATCCTTTTTATTAGCTTTATTTAATTTGCAGAAATCAATTACCATTCTATAACCTGTAACAATTGTTTGTGGGATCAATTCATCTTTATAATTAGGAACAACAGTAATACCTCCCTTCTTAGGGACATAATGGACAGGACTTATCCACTGACTATCAGCAACGGGGTAAACTATACCTGCCTCCAGAAGCTTTAGTATTTCTTTTTCTTACCACTTCTTTCATCTTAGAATTTAACCATCGTTGGTGATCAACAACCGGTTTCGCGTCTTTCTCCAATTTTATTTTGTGCTGGCAGAGAGTGGGACTAATGCCTTTAAGATCATCAAGAGTATATCCAATAGCAGCACGGTGCTTCTTCATAGTTTTCAATAATTTCTTTCCTTCATGCTCTGAATGGTTAGCACTAATAATAACAGGATATATCTCTTTCTCATCAAGATAAGCATATTTAAGAGTATCAGGTAAAGATTTAAGCTCAAACACGGGATCACCCTTGGGTGGAGGAGGATCCTGTCGGGGATATACCCCGCGGCGTAACCCGGCCGGACTTGGCGATTCACCGGCGACCCGCACTGGCCAGACGGTTTACAAGCAACCTGACTGAACATTATGATTCACTGGTAACTCGGCGGGCGGGACAGACGGATGACAAGGCCCAAGGCCCAGAAGGCTGGTTTATGTTAATGGTGGTCCCGTTTAAGAAGAAAGGTGTAAGGAATATTTCCCTTATAAGGAATCAAGATCTGGACTTGTATCCGCTTTGTATTAGAAGATAGGCTAGTCCTAATCCTAATAGGACTCCACATGTAACTCGCCCCTTCAACATATATAAGGAGGGGCAAGACTCCCCAAAGAGGGACAAGTAACAAGAAACAATCTTAGGGCTATACATAACTAGGAGCGCCGGTTTACGGCGACTCCCTCATGAGCATAATGAGACCTAGCCACAAACAGCATGTAGGGCTATTCCGGATGATGTTTCCCGAGGCCCGAAGCTGTCTAAATCCTTGTCTTGCGTGTTGCGTCTCTCGATTCTGATCAACCCCTTCAAGCACCGCATAGATGCGTTGGCCTCACGACTAAGTCCTCACACTAGGACATCTGTCGTGACAATTCCACGACAGTTGGCGCCCACCGTGGGGCCTGCGGATGGTGGTGCTGAGTTCTTGGAGGGCGCTATCCCAGGGATCGAGAAGCTCCCTCCGGCTTATTGAAGAAGTTTCGGCCGGTTCATTAGAGAGTTCAGTTGGCTCGCCGAAAAAGTTCCGTCAGGCTCATCGAAAGGTTCCGCCGGCTCGTGGGAAGGTTCTAGCCGGATTATTGAAAAGTTCCGAGCACTTCGACATAAGGTTCCGTCTGAATCACCAAAAGGTTCCTATTGCCTCGACGAAAAGTTCTGTCCAAATCACCAAAGGGTTCCAGCCGAATCGCCGAAAGGTTCCGTCCGAGTCGATAAAGAGTTCTGACCTAGATTATGAAAAAGGTTCTGGCTGGATTATCAAGAGGTTCCGGTTCAAAAGTTCCGTATTATCAAAAGTTCCAGACGGATTATCAAGAGGTTCCGGTTCAAAAGTTCTGGATTATCAAAAGTTCCCGTCGGATTATCAACAAGTTCCGGTTTCAAAAATTTCAGCTCAACAAGTTCCTGCCGGGTTATGTGGAGACCTCAGGCACTAGAAGACACAGAACCAATCAACTCTTCTATCAAAAACAAAAGCAACACTATGCATTATCCAACGCCAGCATCCGGCAAAAAATACCAGGTGTTATTTTTCCTATGTATTTTATCAGTACATGTTAATTCATCCGACAATAATACTCTGGTCTGTAATGTCTTTACGCATGGCAACTATTAAAAAAGGGTGGGAGTATACCACGGATGCATGTTCGGCTGTGCCGCACGGCTTCACGGACAGGCGTGTCATGGTCCGGTTTACATCAACGCACCGGCCGACTCGCCTGTCCGCGCCGCATTACGGTGCCACAGATGAGTCGCACACCCGCCCTCGCGACCGATTCACGCGTCCGCATCGGCTTACAATGAGGAGGACAATTTGTTCGTCCGCACCGGCTTATAAATGCCGTGGCCGATTCATCTGTCTGCTCCCGCGGCCGATTCACCCATGAGGGATTTCAGTTTCACCTAGTGATCATCAACTTCATGGCGGATTATTTTCCGGCCTAAACACATCAGGTGATGTCCATCTAAAATATATTTTATTAGCACATATTATTTTTGTCAAAGATCAGTTTATCTTTACCTTGGTCTGCAATATTGTTTATGCAGGACAATTATTCAATGCAAAAGCTATGGTTGTGTCATGGATGTATAACTCACGCCACCGTTATAATGCGCTAGTATCTTACCATGCCATCAAGATCAATGAACATATGTGCAAGCCGCCATTCTACAGACCAGTTTAAATCAATATGATGTGGTTAACTCGCCCATCCACGCCGGTTTACAACGCCACGGACGATTCATGTGTCTGTGCCGCCTCCGAAGCCGCGGCCGTCTTTGTCGTCTGTCTCTCACGGCCTAGTCTATATCAACACACTGGGCCGCACATGTCTGCATGAGCTGTTTATTGACCGCTGTTTGCGATGGATGACTCAATGGACATGCGCACAAGTCGCCGCCACTACAGTTTGGTTAGACTTCAAACAACCAGCTGGGATGAACCATTGGCCGGATTATTGACACAAATCATACGGAGTCATTTATGACCCGCCACGATTGGCCTCAAGCTTCTGTGGATTTGCATTGCGTTATCAACACTAAGGATATACAATGAGTGTTTCTAAGATCATTAACTCGCCACCTTGCTTCCAGCTTCAACATATGACAGCGGTCGACTATTCAGCTATATGCCGGTTTATATCAGGGCCAAGTATGAAGAATCTCAAGACAACTCCTCGAGTCATCTTAAGACTTGGGGGCTACGATTGTTGGAAATATGCCCTAGAGGCAATAATAAAATGATTATTATTATATTTCCTTGTTCATGATAATTGTCTATTATTCATGCTATAATTGTGTTATCCGGAAATCATAATACATGTGTGAATACATAGACCATAACATGTCCCTAGTGAGCCTCTAGTTGACTAGCTCGTTGATCAACAGATAGTCATGGTTTCCTGACTATGGACATTGGATGTCATTAATAACGGGATCACATCATTAGGAGAATGATGTGATGGACAAGACCCAATCCTAAGCATAGCACAAGATCGTGTAGTTCGTTTGCTAGAGCTTTTCCAATGTCAAGTATCATTTCCTTAGACCATGAGATCGTGTAACTCCCGGATGCCGTAGGACTGCTTTGGGTGTACCAAACGTCACAACATAGTTGGGTGACTATAAAGGTATACTATAGGTATCCCCGAAAGTATCTGTTGGGTTGACACGGATCGAGACTGGGATTTGTCACTCCGTATGACGGAGAGGTATCTCTAGGCCCACTCAGTAATGCATCATAATAATGAGCTCAATGTGACCAAGTGTTTGGTCACGGGATCATGCATTACGGTACGAGTAAAGTGACTTGCCGGTAACGAGATTGAACGAGGTATTGGGATACCGACGATCGAATCTCGGGCAAGTAACGTACCGATTGACAAAGGGAATTGAATACGGGATTGATTGAATCCTCGACATCATGGTTCATCCGATGAGGTCATCGTGGAACATGTGGGAGCCAACATGGGTATCCAGATCCCACTGTTGGTTATTGACCGGAGAGTCGTCTCGGTCATGTCTGCGTGTCTCCCGAACCCGTAGGGTCTACACACTTAAGGTTCGGTAACGCTAGGGTTGTAGAGATATTAGTATGCGGTAACCCGAAAGTTGTTCGGAGTCCCGGATGAGATCCCGGACATCACGAGGAGTTCCGGAATGGTCCGGAGGTAAATATTTATATATATGAAGTCCAGTTTCGGCCATCGGGAAAGTTTTGGGGGTAATCGGTATTGTATCGGGACCACCGGAAGGGTCCCGGGGGTCCACCGGGTGGGGCTACCTATCCCGGAGGGCCCCATGGGCTGAAGTGGGAGGGAAACCAGTCCCTGGTGGGCTGGTGCACCCCCCATGGGCCTCCCCCTGTGCCTAGGGTTGGAAACCCTAGGGGTGGGGGCGCCCCACCTGACTTGGGGGGCAAGTTCCCCCTTGGCCGCCGCCCCCCTTGGAGATGGGATCTCCTAGGGCCGGCGCCCCCCCTAGGGGCCCTATATATAGTGGGGGGAGGGAGGGCATCCGCCCCCAAGTCCCTGGCGCCTCCCTCTCCCCTCGTAACACCTCTCTCTCTCTCTCGTTAGAGCTTGGCGAAGCCCTGCTGAGATCACCGCTGCTTCCATCAGCACGCCGTCGTGCTGCTGGATCTCCATCAACCTCTCCTTCCCCTTGCTGGATCAAGAAGGAGGAGACGTCTTCCCAACCGTACGTGTGTTGAATGTGGCGCTGCCGTCCGTTCGGCGCTCGATCATCGGTGATTTGGATCACGACGAGTACGACTCCATCAACCCCGTTCTCTTGAACGTTTTCCTTTCACGATCTATAAGGGTATGTAGATGCACTCCCCTCTCCCTCGTTGCTAGATGACTCCATAGATTGATCTTGGTGATGCGTAGAAAATTTTAAAATTCTGCTACGTTCCCCAACAACGATGACATGACTCAACAAATCTTGCGAGTTTCAGCAAAGTTTAAGAACCTCAAGACGATGGAGGGAAAGATAACCCAGTCCCGGAGGCTACTACCATATTGATGAAAATTTAAAGGCCGTTAGAAAATTTCTGGTTCAAAATGAAGAATTCCGGTTTAAAATCCAGCTCAAGGGAAGTCAGTCTCACTGAAGATCTCAAATCCAGTTTAAAAATTTCCGATTCAAAAAGAATTAATTTCTCGCAAGTTCGAGTTTAAAGGCTGTCAAAATATTTCCAACTAAAAATGAAGATTCTGGTTTAAAATCCGGCTCAAGGGAAATATGTCTCCCACAAAGCTTGGAAGCTCCGAATATCCGGTTCAAAATCCTGGTTCAAGAAGAATTTATCTCTTACAAAAAGTTAAAGGTTGCCAAAGAGGACATGTTGCCATGACACGCCGTTCAAACATGGGTTATCCTGCATTATTGTCTTATCATATTATTGATCACATGGGGGCTTCTGTTTATAAAGCGGAGTTCTGATTACATATTGATCCGACTATCAAGCTAATATTATCATAAGAGCACAGCTCTGGTTACTTCGGTAATCCGGCTATCAAGCCAATATTATCACAAGGGGCCGAAGAGAGTCTGTTGCATAGCACAGCTCAAACATGGGTATCCCTTGAGCACAACTCACAATATCACTTGGGGGCTATGTTCGAACCATAGTCACACCTCTTGATAGGCTTAAGGCCACTAGGGAAATCATTTGGGGGCTCTGGTCGTATCCGAACCATAGTCACACCTCTTGATAGGCATAAGGGCACCAGGGAAATCACTTGGGGGCTTGGTCGTATCCGAACCATAGCTACACCTCTTGATAGGCATAAGGCCACCAGGGAAATCACTTGGGGGCTATGGGTTCAAACCATAGTTACACCTCTTGATAGGCATAAGGGCACTAGGGAAATCACTTGGGGGCTTGGTCGTATTCGAACCATAGCTACACCTTTTGATCGGCGCAATGCCACAATTATGACTACATGGGGGCTCTGGTCGTATCCGAACCATAGCTTAAACCCTCTTGATCATACATATACATCATCATATATTGCACCATACATTGCATCATCATTACATCATCATAGCATATATCATATGTGCATGGATATATCGGCGTTCATTAACCCGGCTTGACTTTCAATGGCAAGTTGTTTATACATGATCACTTATAATTTGGCGCTTATTAACCCGGTCTGGTTTTGACTATAAGTCGCCAGTGCTATATATGGATAATCCGTTGTTTATCACAACCCGGTATGGTTTTATCATAAACCGGCACAATATGGAAAGAGTTATCAGTACTCATGATTAGGGTTATCGCCCTTGCTACAAAAGTTGGCCAACCAACACTGTGATTCAATGTCACAGAAACAGGTTGAATAAAGCATGATTATAAATCACCGACGTTTATTAACTCGGCCTGGCTTTCGACTATAAGTCGCCAGTATGATGATAAATTATCTGGTGTTTATTAAACCGGCCTGTCTTGGGACTATAAGTCGCCAGTATATATCTGGATTGCGCCATTGGAATCATGCGCTCATAAATCATTGGATTATATTATTCAAATCTTCAAATAGCCAAACATGGCTGGATTATTATTATTATTATGGTTATCAATAAACATTATTATGATTAAGGTTTTCAAAGTCGCTTCAGCGCGATGGTTATTATTTATCAATGGATATGATTTATTCTACAAAGGAATAGTCCCAAGTCGCTGCAGGCTTACGACCCGACACTTGGGGGCTACATTATTCAAGTTGAGATTACATCAAAATATGCAAGTCTCATGTCGCTGCAAGCATGCACCATGACACTTGGGGGCTAATGCAAAGTCATTTTGACTGGCCTTATTGAAGACCTGACTCATCACATCATAATGAGCCGGCCCTTGGGGGCTACCAATTGCTCCTATCAATGATTCAAGGTACATAAGTCTTAATCCGTTATATTCAAGGGTCCACTGCTCAATTGGTAAAACACAAAGCTCTTAATCTTGTGGACGTGGGTTCAAGCCCCATGGTGGAGTTACATCATATGATGTTATTTTCAATGTAGCATGATTATATTTATAAAGTCCCTGCTCATTATTGCATAATGACCCGGCCCTTGGGGGCTACACTGGTTGAAGTTTTGTGAGCATCAAGCAATCACAAGTCCCGG
This sequence comes from Triticum urartu, assembly GCF_056163025.1. Classification (NCBI taxonomy): domain Eukaryota; kingdom Viridiplantae; phylum Streptophyta; class Magnoliopsida; order Poales; family Poaceae; genus Triticum; species Triticum urartu. The sequence goes on from NC_141879.1 coordinate 300,849,242, forward strand.
GTTGCTGCAAGCGTGACAACCCGGCACTTGGGGGCTACATGATATGGAGTATTCAGTTTTTACTAAGTGACTGGGATGAACAACATGGCTTTCTTCTTAAGTGGCAGTATTTATATTGAAGCAAGTCTTAAGCCATCACTTTGTTCTACTCAGGACTTGGGGGCTACAGGTAATATGAATATAAGGGAGAAAAATCTTCAAATTCTCAGTTTTGAATAAACCAGATTGTCCCATGTTTGCACAATCATAATCCAGTGTCATCAATAATCATGAACCGGCGTTGGCAACAATCATGAACCAGCATTGGCAACAATCATGACCCAGAATTATCAGTTTTTATAACCCGCCGATTTGGGAAATTACAGCTTGGCAAGTGCTACATTTTCAAGCTGTCTGAATATTAGTTGAATATTTGAAGACCAATATTTTTGTCAAGTCAGAGCATTGAAGGCCGACTCAAATGGATTCTTTATTTACAATATTTATTTTACAAGCAAATTGATTATGAAGCTGATGTATTGACTCGGATTTTCTAGAAGAAGGAAATGACAAGGACTTAAGGATGATCAACATAAGTTTACTATGGATAAATCCAAGCTAAACTTGGGGGCTAATGTCGGGGATATACCCCGCGACGTAACCCGGCCGGAAGTATAACCCGGTCGGACTTGGCGATTCACCGGCGACCCGCACTGGCCAGACAGTTTACAAGCAACCTGACTGAACATTATGATTCACTGGTAACCCGGCAGGCGGGATAGACGGATGACAAGGCCCAAGGCCCAAAAGGCTGGTTTATGTTAATGGTGGTCCGGTTTAAGAGGAAAGGTGTAAGGAATATTTCCCTTAGAAGGAGTCAAGATCTGGACTTGTATCCGGTTTGTATTAGAAGATAGGCTAGTCCTAATCCTAATAGGACTCCACATGTAACCCGCCCCTTCAACATATATAAGGAGGGGCAGGGCTCCCCAAAGAGGGACAAGTAACAAGAAACAATCTTAGGGCTAGACATAACTAGGAGCACCGGTTTACGGCTACTCCCTCATGAGCATAATGAGACCTAGCCACAAACAGCATGTAGGGCTATTCCGGATGATGTTTCCCGGGTCCCGAAGCTGTCTAAATCCTTGTCTTGCGTGTTGCATCTCTCGATTCTGATCAACCCCTTCAAGCTACCGCATAGATGCGTCGGCCTCACGACTAAGTCCTCACACTAGGACATCTGCCATGACAATTCCACGACAGATCCCCTAGAATTTCAACAGGCAAGTTGTGTTTCAAAATAGGTCCCTGTTTAAAGAATACTTCATATATTTCCCTTCTTTCATTCATAAACATATCATTTTCATGGTCTAGCAAATATTGTTCTAAAGGATCACTAGGAGGCACGGCAATAGAAGCAGGACCAATAATTTCATCTTTACTAGGAAATTCTTTATCATGGGGTTGTCTACAAAACTTAGCAAAATAAACTAATGAGATATATCCCCTAAACCAACAGAAACAATATCCTTATTGCAGTCTATGTTAGCATTAACAGTATTCAAGAAGGGTCTACCAAATATAATGGGACAAAAGTTATCTTGTGGGGAACCAAGAACAAGAAAATCAGAAGGATATTTAACTTTCCCACTCAAGACTTCAACATCTCTAACAATCCCAACTGGTGAAATAGTGTATCTATTAGCAAGCTTAATAGTAACATCAATTTCCTCTATCTCAGCAAGTGCAATGTCATGCATAATTTCTTTATATAGGGAATGAGATATTGCACTTGCACTAGCACCCATATAACATAAGCCATGATAGCAATGATCTCCTATTTTAACAGAACTAACAGGCATGCCTACAACAGGTCTATGTTTATTTTTAGTATTAGGTCTAGCAATTCTAGCAGCTTCATCACAGAAGTAAATAACATGCCCATCAATATTATCGGCCAAGAGATCTTTAATCATAGCAACACTAGGTTCAACTTTAATTTGCTCAGAGGGAGTAGGTGTTCTAGTATTACTCTTACGAACCACAGTTGAAGCTCTAGCATGATCCTTTATTCTAGCAGGGAAAGGTGGTTTCTCAATATAAGTGGTAGGAACAACAAGATCATTATAAGTGATAGTCTTTTCTTCAACTTTAATAGGTGCAACTACTTTTACTTCAATGAGAGGATTATATTTAAACCACTTCTCCTTAGGGAGATCAACATGAGTAGCAAAGGATTCACAGAAAGAAGCTACTATCTCAGAGTCAAGTCCATATTTAGTGCTAAATTCACGGAAAGCATCAGTATCCATAAAAGATTTAACACAATCAAACTTAGGTGTTATACCTCACTCCTTACCTTCGTCGATATCCCAATATTCAGAGTTGCATTTAATTCTTTCCGATAAATCCCATTTGAATTCAATAGTCTTCATCATAAAAGAACCAGTACAAGAAGTATCGAGCATGGAGCGATTATCGAGAGAAAGCCGAGCATAAATTTTTTGAATAATAATTTCTCCTGAGAGCTCATGATTGGGACATGAATATAACCTTGACTTAAGCCTCCCCCAAGCTTGAGCGATGGTTTCTCCTTCACGAGGCCAAAAATTATATATATAATTACGATCACGATGAACTAGATGCATAGGATAAAACTTCTGATGAAATTCCAATTTCAATCAGTTGTAGTTCCATGATCCCATATCATCACATAGCCTAAACCATGTCAATGCATTTCCCTTCAAAGATAAAGGGAAGACCTTCTTCTTGATAACATCCTCGGGCATACCTGCAAGCTTAAATAATCCACAAACTTCATCCACATAGATTAAGTGCAAATCGGGATGTAATGTTCCATCACCTGTGAAAGGATTAGCTAGCAGTTTCTCTATCATACCCAAAGGAATTTCAAAGTAAACGTTTTCAGTAGGTCCAGTAGGTTGAGGAGCAACTCTTTGCTCTACTGGTCGGGGTGAAGATACCCCAAACAAGCCCCTCAAGGGATTATGTTCCATAGTAACAAGTGACAGTAAATTTTAGCACACTATATACATTTTTCCTTACCAAATTCCACCTACCAAAGGCACTTCACTCCCCGGCAACGGCACCAGAAAAGAGTCTTGATTACTGAGGGAGTCCTGGACTAAGGGGTCCTCGGGCGCCTGGCCTGTTATCCATGGGCCGAACTGATGGGCTGTGAAGACATGAAGACCGAAGATTGTACCTGACTCCGGATTGGACTCTCCTTGGCGTGGAAGGCAAGCTCGGCGATCGACTATGAAGATTCCTTCTTATGTAACCGACTCTATGTAAATCCTAGATCCCCCCGGTGTCTATATAAACCGGAGGGGTTAGTCCGGAAAGGACATATTCATTACCATAGTCATATAGGCTAAGATCCTAGGGTTTAGCCGTCACGATCTCGTGGTTGATCAACTCTTGTAACACCCATATTCATCAATATCAATCAAGCAGTACGTAGGGTATTACCACCATAGAGAGGGCCCGAACCTGGGTAAACGTTGTGTCCCCTGTCTCCTATTACCATCGATCCTAGATGCACAGTTCGGGACCCCCTACACGAGATCCGCCGATTTTGACACCGACATTGGTGCTTTCATTGAGAGTTCCACTGTGCCGTCCACGAAAGGTTCGATGGCTCCTTCAATCGTCTATAGCGACGCTATCCAAGAAGAAACCTTCCTCGCCGGACAGATTTTCGTGTTCGGCGGCTTCGTACTGCGGGCCAACTTGCTTGGCCATCTGGAGCAGACCGATAGCTACACCCCTGGCCACCAAGTCAGATTGGAAGCTTGAACTACGTTGCGGATATCCGTGGAGACTTGATCTTCAATGGATTTGAGACCGCAGCGATCGCTCCCCTTCCCTCCGAGGAACATGACTTAAATCTGTCATCGGATCACATCCAGGAGATGGTTCCTGTCGCTGCAACGGCCTTAGAACCGGAGCAGATCGTGCCATCCGAAGCCATAGAGTCGGCGGCATTGGAGCCGCACACGGACTTGGCACCTCGCAATATTTGTGCCAATAGAACTCCGGATTCGTCTCCGGCTATGAGTCCCAGACCGGATACGCCTGCGGACACCGAGCTGGATCTGTTATCGATTTTTGAATCTAGCACCGCAGACATCTTCCAGCACTCACCCTTGGGTGATGTGCTAAACTCTTTAAAGAACTTGTCCTTGGAGAAGGACTCACAGCCAAACTATGTTCAGTTCGAGCCAGAGGCTGATGATGGGAAATTTTGTTTCCCACCCGCCACCCACTTCATAGTCACCGTCGATGATTTAACCGATGTGCTCGATTATGGATCCGAAGACATCGACGGTATGAACGACGATGCTGACCAGGAGCAAGGCCAAAACCCGCCATTTACTGGACGTTGGACGGCCACCTCTTCGTATGATGTGTACATGGTCGACACACCTAAAAAAGCTAGCGACGACGACAAAGGAGATCCAGTTGTGAATAAACCTTCTGAGACACAGTCCAAGCGCCGGCGCCCTAAACGCCGCTCTAAGCCTCGTCGCTCAAATGACGGAAATACTGGCACCGGAGAGAATAGTACTCTGGGCAACACCGGAAACAATGAAGACCCTGTCGGGGCTGCATCCGAACAGGAGGAACAAGAAAACGAGCAAGACAACCCTGATAATCAGACCATGCCCAATGACCCGGACGATGATAGTTATCGTCCAGTCTCCGAGGATGACGAGAGCCTCGGCAATGAGGACTTCATCCTGCCCGAGGCACCCCTCGAGCAGGAGTGCTTCAAGCGCCAGCTAATAGCCACCACAAGAAACCTGAAGAAGAAGCAGCAGCAGCTTCAAGACGATCAAGACCTGCTCATTGATAGATGGACTGATGTCCTGGCAGCCGAAGAATACGGCCTCAAGCGCCCAACCAAGAGTTACCCAAAGCGTAGACTGCTACCTTAGTTCGATGAGGAGGCACTAAATCCCATACCTCCCTCACGCAATGCGGACCGACCACCACGCGGTCGGGATAGTGCGGCGGACCGACCACCCCGCGGTTGGGATAAAGCGGCAACTCAGGCCGAACAACAACCCGCCCCACTACCTCGCAAAGATCGGGACAAAACAACTCGGGACCATACATACGACCTTCGGCAGGAGCTGGACAGTAGATCAGAACATACCAGATCAATCTACGGATCGCGAGGACGCTTCCCAACTCGAGATGACGGCTACCTATTCGGGCGTGACAAACCTAGTCACACCCAGGCCGATAACTGTAGACGCACTCCATCGGAGGTGCGCCGTGATGCGGCCCAATATAGAGGCACCGCACACCTTCTCTGCTTCACAGATGAGGTGCTGGATCACGAATTCCCCGAGGGGTTCAAGCCCATCAATATTGAATCATACGACGGAACAACCGACCCCGCAGTATGGATTGAGGACTTTATTCTCCATATCCACATGGCCCGGGGAGACGACCTCCACGCCATCAAATACGTCCCACTGAAACTCAAAGGGCCAGCTAGACACTGGCTGAATGGCCTGCCCAAGAATTCCATCGGCAGCTGGGAGGATCTGGAAGAGGCCTTTCTTGCCAACTTCCAAGGTACATATGTCCGGCCACCCGATGCCGATGACTTAAGCCAGATAGTTCAACAACCTGGAGAATCAACCAGAAAATTCTGGACTAGGTTCCTAACCAAAAAGAAACAGATCGTTGACTGTCCGGATGCCGAAGCCCTAGTGGCCTTTAAACACAGCATCCGTGACGAATGGCTAGCACGCCGCCTCGGCCAAGAAAAGCCGAAGTCCATGGCAGCCCTTACAACACTCATGACCCGCTTTTGCGCGGGAGAGGACAGCAGGCCGGCTCGTAGCAAAAACACAGACAGCGAGACAGGCCCCTTCGAGGCCAAGAACAGCTCCGGAAAGATCCGGCGCAACAGACACAAATGCCGAAGCAATGGCGACAACACCGATGACACCACCGTTAACGCCGAATTCAGTGGCTCCAAGGCCGGACAGCGAAAGAAGCCCTACAAAAGGAACAGCGAGGGACCATCCAGCCTGGATCGCATACTCGATCGTCCGTTCCAGATACATGGTACCCCAGACAAACAAGCCAATCACACCAACAGAGACTGTTGGGTTTTCAAATAGGCTGGCAAGTTAAATGCCAAAAACAAAGAAAAGGGATCACAAAGTGAGGATGAGGACGAAGAGCCCTGGCAGCCGAACACCAGAGGGCAGAAGAAATTTCCCCCTCAAGTCAAAACGGTGAACATGATATACGCTACACACATCCCCAAAAGGGAGCGCAAGCGAGCACTTTGGGACGTATACGCGGTAGAGCCAGTCGCCCCAAAATTCAATCTGTGGTCATCATTACCGATCACCTTCGATCGTCGAGATCACCCAACTAGTATCCGGCATGGAGGTCCAGCCGCACTGGTCCTCGACCCAATCATCAATGGATTTCACCTAACACGAGTCCTAATGGATGGCGGTAGCAGCCTCAACCTGCTCTATCAGGATACAGTGCGGAAGATGGGCATTAACCCCTCATGAATCCAACCTACAAAGACTACCTTTAAAGGAGTCATACCATGCATTGAGGCCCGCTGCACGGGCTCAATCATGCTGGAGGTGGGCTTCGGTTCCCCGGACAACTTCCGAAGCGAGGAGTTAATCTTCGATATCGTCCCCTTTCGTAGTGGCTACCACGCATTACTCGGACGAACCGCGTTTGCTAGATTGAACGCGGTACCACACTATGCTTATCTCAAGCTGAAGATGCCCGATCCGCGCGGCATCATAACAGTCAACGGAAACACAAAACGCTCCCTCCGGACAGAGGAGCACACCGCCGCCCTAGCAGCAGAGGTACAAAGCGGCCTTCTCAAGAAGCGGCATAGTCTGGCTGCCGAGCCCATGGACATCATTAAGAGGGTCCGGACCACACTGCAACAGGACAGCATGGCTCGTCAAGAGATTGATTAGCAGTTCGGCCTCTGTCCCAATCCCGATGAGGTAGTGGCATTCATACCACGCGTCCATAACTACGCACTCAAAATTCCATGGGCATCGACGGAGGCACAAGCTATCCCGGGATCCACGGTTTGGCCAGACCGATCCCGGACACACATATAACTTTACTATCTCTTCTTCCCTTGTTTCAGGTTTCTCCTATGGGGCCCTCCTTCGACGGCCTGATTAATGATCCCATCAAAGGAAAAACACACCGGATTGACATGGAGCACATGCATACATGGGAAGCCCTAGAGGCTAACCATTTTATGGACCCACACGCAATCCGCCTTCGGGTATGGCATGTCAAATAGCCAGTTGCTTATCGCATTATCTTATACCAATGTGCTTGGACGCATAAACCCAACTATAATGGAAACAGTCCATGATCCAAGTTCACGGGCTCCGGATCCTATCTTTGTTCTCCCTCTGTTTTCCTTTATATTACTTATTTCCTAGCAGTCGTACACCCTGGTATGATTCATATTTGCCAGGGGCTCCCCATTGCCCCACGATACCGCAACAAAGTCTGAACAATCCCTAAAGATAAGTTCGGCACCCCGAATTTAGCATTATATGCATTGGCTCCGAATCATGTCTTTGGTCAATAGTTGGATTGCCCGGCTCCTGTGCTTGCTACCCTACGTTCCACTAAATCGGCTAGGGTAGTAAAGGGAGAACTATTGCGATTGTGCCCTAGCCTTGACCAGATGAGCACCTCAGTAGAGAAAGCCGAAAACTGACTGTCATGATACAGCGAGAGCCGGTCAGCTGTTCGAGGGTCACAAATCATTGGAGATTTTTTCCGCATTATGCGAAGAATCGGCACTTCCCGATCAGATGCTGACAGCCCCCTGGCTCAAACCAGGGGCTGCACCCATGCTTTATTATAAAACACCTATGGCTAAGTGAAGGTGTTTAAGCCGTACAATCTGATTGCCTTGTTAGTTGCGCTAAACAACTCCTTCAAGGACCATACAATTGGATCAAGATTGTTTAGATTCCATCCTGAACACCTCCATACTACCTACGTGAGGGCAGAAGCGGACGACTGGCCAACCCTCAGCTTACATACAAAACGGCCGCACAGGAGGAAACAATTCAAAGCATAACAATATTACATTACAAAACAGGCTCTGTTCCCATAATACAAAGCAAAGGTAACATGAATACATTTATTCAAATACAACGTCATGCGAACATTGTGTTGCCGCAAGGTGAGAACCCTCCAAAACATCCGCAAAATACCGTTCAGGTGTGTGGTGCTCCTTGCCCTCCAGTGGCCCTCTGGCCACCTCGACAGCGTCCATCTTCGCCCACCACATCTTGCAACGGGCGAAGGCCATGCGCGCACCTTCAATGCAGGCCGAGCACTTGACGACACGCAGCCGAGGACAGGCGCTCACCATTCACCTCACGAGTCCGAAGTAGCTGCTTGGCATAGCTTCGACTGGCCATAGCCGGATTATGAAATCCTTCATGGCTAGTTCGGCCACCCTATGCAGCTCCACCAGCTGTTTTAGCTGATTGTTGAAGGACGCGGGATGCTCTGGCGCCACATACTGCGACCAGAATAACTTCTCTGTAGAACCCCCTCCTTCGGATCGGTAGAACTCTGCGGTTTCTGATACACTTCATGGTATATCCGCAAATGCTCCTGGGGAACTCCGAACCCGGGTTAGTAAAAGGTACTGCTTGTCCGCATACTTGCTTTGCATCTTAAACACCTTACCCACCGTGATCTTCTTGGCCTCCTGGATCTCCTGGAGGGCAGCCTGGGCCTCATTCCGTGCGGTCTCCATGCTCTGACGAGCCCTAGCGAGTTTGGTCCTTTGAACCGATGCATCATGCTCCAAGGCTTTGCATTTCTTGACCGCATCCTGGAGCTCCTGCTTGATTTCTTTGACCCGGGCCTTGGACTTCTTACGGGCGGCTTGCTGCTGGACAGCCTTCTCCTCGGCCTCGCCCAGGGCCTTCTTCAGGGCCTCAACCTCGGTCGCGGCTCCTGCACATATTATGACACAGCGGTCAATATACAACGCCTATCCTTTCTAAACACACAGCAAGTCATCACTCACCTTGCTTCTCCTGGAGCTAAACCTTAACCTCGTCGAGCTCGTTCTCGGTCCGCTCCGGCCTCTGCCTCAGCTCAGAGACTTCGGCAGCATGGGAGGTCGCGGCCAACAGCGACGCCTGCTTATTTGCACATATTACGTTAGTCTCCTACAACAGAAGAATTGATCCTCTGTCCGGTTCTTCTTGACGAACACTAGACAGTGTCTCAGGGGCTACTGGCTACACGAGGTTTTTCTCTTTCTTACCTCGAAACCTGTCAACAGGCTGCTGCAGGCTTCATTCAGTCCACTCTTGGTGAACTGAATCTTCTCGATCACCGCACCCATAAGGACACGGTGCTCGTCCACAACAGAGGCGCCTCGAAGCGCCTCCATCAGGTTATCCAGCGCCCCTGGATGGACAAGGGCCACCGGTGGAAGCGGCGCACCTCCGTCCTTTAAAGGGGGCCGCTCGCCCGACTCCAGAGCCATATGGGCCTCCGGAATCGTATTTGGCTGAGGGCCGAACTGGATACAGCCTTCTCCACCAATCTCCATGGGGATCGGCTCCCCCATGTGTCCCGCAGTGGAGGTCTCGCCTTGTGGCACCTCCCGGACAACATCCTGGGCTCCTCCCCGCTTTGGAGCGGTCCTCCGGGATAACACCTCGGTGTTGCCCCTGGCCCCGGGCGAATAAGCAGGCGGTGGCGACATGCTCGCCATCTTCGACGGAGCCAACGAACCTCCAGATGAGGATCGCTGGGTAAGGTCGCGGGCCGGACTACAATAGCACAATTAACTATGTCATAATAAGAAAGAGAAATGGCCGGATGTACGCATGAGAGAGTCGTGTCACTTACGATGCGGCATGGGGCTTAGTGCGGGGGAGTCTCTTCGGACTGCTATCAACGTCCCACGCGGTGTTGACCGCTGGGACGTTCTTCCCCTTCTTGGGCGTCTCCGCCTCCGGATGCGCCGAAGCTGCCCTCTTCTTCTTCCTCTCCTCAGGGGGAGGGTTGTTTTCCTCCTCCTCCTCTTCCTCGCCATTGTCCTCAGGGACAGAGGAATGGGCTTCGTCGTCTTTGGACGTCACGTCCGAAGTGCCCTTGCGATGGGGGCCACCCTTGGCCCCCTTGGCCTTCTTCTCCGGCGCCTTATAAGGCACCGACACCAACATCTCCGCTAGACGCGGGATGACCGGTTCTTCAGGTAGCGGAGCCGGACACTGGATCCGCTTCGCCCTCCCCATCCAGTCCTGGAAATGCAATAACAAGCTCAGACATCATCCTTGAAATGATTAAGTTGGGGATACGTCGAAAAATAGCATACCTCACTGGCGAGGTGTTTACAATCGTGACCATGGTTTGAATCCGTGGCCGGTGGCTTCTCGTTGCCCTTAAAGAGCAACTTCAATGTGCCTTCGTGAGTAGTCTCGAAGAGCCTCACTAGAGTCTGATCCTTCTTTGGGTTGAATTCCCACAGAGGACGGCTTCGGCGCTGGCATGGAAGGATCCGGCGAACCAGCATCACCTGGATCACATCAACGAGCTTGACCTTCTTGGTTGACATGCTCTGAACGCGCGTCTGCAGCGCTATCACCTCGTCAGGGGAACCCCAGTCCGGACTCTTCTCGACCTAGGAGGTGAGTCGCGTGGGGGCGCCAGAGCGGAATTCGGCAGCAGCGGCCCAGGTGGTGCCGCGAGGTTCTGTGATGTAGAACCACTGCTTCTGCCACTCCTTCACTGTGTCCACAAAAGTGCCTTTGGGCCAGGATACGTTGGACAACTTGCTCACCATAGCTCCTCCGCACTCCGCGTGCTGGCCATCCACCACCTTCGGCTTCACGTTGAAGACTTGTGAGACATAGCCCGAAGTGGGGTTGGATGCGGAGGAAGGCATCACACACGACGATAAACGCCGAGATGTTGAGGAAGGGATTCGGGGACGGCTCATGGAAATCTATCCCGTAATAGTACATCAGCCCGCGGACGAAAGGGTGGAGTGGAAACCCTAGCCCGTGGAAGAAATGGGGGAGGAACACCACCCTCTCGGTGGGCTTAGGCATAGGGACGACTTAACCCTCGGCCGGCAGGTGGTGAGTGATCTCCTTCGCCAAGTATCCGGCCGCCCGAAGCTCCGTAATGTTCTCCTCCTTGACGGAGGAAACCATCCACTTGCCCTGACCTCTGGATCCGGACATGGTTGCTTGGGTGGAAAGGACATGAGAACTAGGGCGTTGGAGCTCGAGATTGGAAAGGCGGAGACAGAGAGAGGGCGTGAGAGAGGAAGAGGGAATCCTTATCCCCTTATAAAGGTAATGACTATTGAACACCTCCTCGCTCGCCTTAAGATTCGCCTATTCCCAAGGGCTGTATAAACGGCACGGTTGGGTTACCCACGCCCATATTGATGAGAATCCCGTAATAAGGGGGCACGATCTCTGCTTCGACAAGACGTTCCAATGGCGACCGCGTCTCGAAACACGGAGCGGTAGAGGAAAAACGGTCCGAAATTATGACCGGACAGACATGCTGTCATATTGTAAAAGCTGTCAGCAGATTAGACTTGTGTAAGAATATATACTCTCTCTACGGTTATGAATGGTGTGATAGGTCTGGATACTATCATTGCATCCGAAGACTGTCTTGAAGTTCGGATAAAAGGGAACCCGACTTGCAATGCCGAAGACAATCTGCGTGCCGAACTCCTCGTCATTGAAGCCAGGTTCAGGGGCTACTGAGGGAGTCCTGGACTAAGGGGTCCTCGGGCGTCCGACCTGTTATCCATGGGCCGGACTGATGGGCTGTGAAGACATGAAGACCGAAGATTGTAACTAAGTCCGAATTGGACTCTCCTTGGCGTGGAAGGCAAGCTCGGCGACCGACTATGAAGATTCCTTTTTATGTAACCGACTCTATGAAAACCCTAGACCCCCCGGTGTCTATATAAACCGGAGGGGTTAGTCCGGAAAGGACCTATTCATTACCATAGTCATATAGGCTAAGCTCCTAGGGTTTAGCCGTCACGATCTCGTGGTAGATCAACTCTTTTAACACCCATATTCATCAATATCAATCAAGATGGACGTAGGGTATTACCTCCATAGAGAGGGCCCGAACCTGGGTAAACATTGTGTCCCCTGTCTCCTATTACCATCGATCCTAGACGCACAGTTCGGGACCCCTACCTGAGATCCGCCGGTTTTGACACCGACAATGACCCACAAGTGTAGGGGATATATCGTAGCCTTTTCGATAAGTAAGAGTGTAGAACCCAACGAGGAGCAGAAGGAAATGATAAGTGGTTTTCAGCAAGGTATTCTCTACAAGCACTGAAATTATCGGTAATAGATAGTTTTGTGATAAGGTAATTTGTATGGGGTAACAAGTAATAAAAGTAAATAAGGTGCATCAAGATGGCCCAATCCTTTTTGTAGAAAAGGACAAGCCTGGACAAACTCTTATATAAAGGAAAGCGCTCCCGAGGACACATGGGAATTATCGTCAAGCTAGTTTTCATCATGTTCATATGATTCGCGTTCGGTACTTTGATAATTTGATATGCGGGTGGACCGGTGCTTGGGTAGTGCCCTTACTTGGGCAAGCATCCCACTTATGATTAACCCCTATTGCAAGCATCTGCAACTATAAAACAAGTATTAAGGTAAACCTAACCATAGCATGACACATATGGATCCAAATCAACCCCTTACGAAGCAACTCATAAACTAGGGTTTAAGCTTCTGTCACTCTAGCAACCCATCATCTACTTATTACTCCCCAATGCCTTCCTCTAGGCCCAAACAATGGTGAAGTGTCATGTAGTCGACGTTCACATGACACCACTAGAGGAAAGGCAACATACATCTCATCAAAATATTGAACGAATACCAAATGCACATGACTACTTATAGCAAGACTTCTCCCATGTCCTTAGGAACAAACGTAACTACTCACAAAGAATATTCATATTCATAATTATAGGGGTATTAATATGCATAAAGAATCTGAACATATGATCTTCCACCAAATAAACCAACTAGCATCAACTACAAGGAGTAATCAACACTACTAACAACCCACAGGTACCAATCTAAGGTTTTGGGACAAAGGTTTGATACAAGAGATGAACTAGGGTTTGAGATGAGATGGTGCTGGTGAAGATGTTGATGGAGATTGGCCCCCTCCCGATGAGAGGATTGATGGTGATGATGATTGATACGTCCATTTTGCATCATGCTTTTATATCGATATTTATTGCATTATGGGCTATTATTACACATTATGTCACAATACTTATGCCTCTTCTCTCTTATTTAACAAGGTTAACATAAAGAGGGAGAATGCCGGCAGCTGGGATTCTGGGCTAGAAAAGGAGCAAATATTGGATACCTATTCTACACAGCTCCAAAAGTCCTGAAACTCCACGGAAGATATTTTCCAAATATATAAAAAATACTAAGAGCAAGAACTTCACTAGGGGGGGCACACCCTGCCCACGAGGGAGGGGGGCACGCCCTACCCCCCTGGGCATGCCCCTACCTCGTGGGCCCCCTGGTGGCCCTCCGGTGACCATCTTCTGCTATAGGAAGTCTTTCGATGGGAAAAATAATGAGCCATCTTCTCGGACGAAACTCCGCCGGCACGAAGCGGAACCTTGGCGGAACCAATCTAGGGCTCTGGTGGAGCTCTTCTGCCGGGGAAACTTCCCTCCCGGAGGGGGAAATCATCGCCATCGTCATCACCAATGCTCCTCTCATCGGGAGAGGGCAATCTCCATCAACATCTTCATCAGCACCATCTCCTCTCAAAACCCTAGTTCATCTGTTGTATCCAATTCTTGTCTCTAAGTCCGGGATTGGTGCTAGTAGGTTGCTAGTAGTGTTAATTACTCCTTGTAGTTGATGCTAGTTGGTTTAATTGGTGGACGATCATATGTTTAGATCCTATATGCATATTAATACCCCTCTGATTATGAACATGTTTATGCTTTGTGAGTAGTTACGTTTGTTCCTGAGGACATGAGAGAAGTCTTGCTATTAGTAGTCATGTGAATTTGGTATTCGTTCGATATTTTGATGAGATGTATGTTGTCTCTCCTCTAGTGGTGTTATGTGAACGTCGACTACATGACACTTCACCATTATTTGGGCCTAGAGGAAGGCATTGGGAAGTAATAAGTAGATGATGGGTTGCTAGAGTGACAGAAGCTTAAACCCTAGTTTATGCGTTGCTTCGTAAGGGGCTGATTTGGATCCATATGTTTCATGCTATGGTTAGGTTTACCTTAATACTTTTGTTGTAGTTGTGGATGCTTGCAATAGAGGTTAATCATAAGTGGGATGCTTGTCCAAGTAAGGGCAGCACCCAAGCACCGGTCCACCCACATACCATATTATCAAAGTACTGAACGTGAATCATATGAACGTGATGAAAACTAGCTTGGCGATATTCCCATGTGTCCTCGGGAGCGCTTTTCTCTATATAAGAGTTTGTCCAGGCTTGTCCTTTGCTACAAAAAGGATTGGGCCACCTTGCTGCACTTTATTTACTTTTGTTACTTGTTGCTCGTTACAAACTATCCTATCACAAAACTATTTGTTATCACTTATTTCAGTACTTGCAGAGAATACCTTGCTGGAAACCGCTTATCATTTCCTTCCGCTCCTCGTTGGGTTCGACACTCTTACTTATCGAAAGGACTATGATAGATCCCCTATACTTGTGGGTCATCAAGACTCTTTTCTGGCGCCGTTGCCGGGGAGTGAAGCGCCTTTGGTAGGTGGAATTTGGTAAGGAAAAATTTATATAGTGTGCTGAAATTTATTGTCACTTGTTACTATGGAAAGTAATCCTTTGAGGGGCTTGTTCGGGGTATCTTCACCCCGACCAGTAGAGCAAAGAGTTGCTCCTCAACCTACTCAACCTACTGAAAATGAAAATGAAAATGTCTGCTTTGAAATTCCTTCGGGTATGATAGAAAAACTGCTAGGTAATCCTTTTTTAGGAGATGGAACAAAACATCCTGATGAGCATCTAATATATGTGGATGAAGTTTGGGGATTATTTAAGCTTGCAGGTGTACCCGGAGATGTTGTTAATAATAAGGTCTTCCCTTTATCTTTGAAGGGAGACGCATCGACATGGTATAGGCTATGTGATGATATGGGGTCTTGGAATTACAAACGATTGCAATTGGAATTTCATCAGAAGTTTTATCCTATGCATCTTGTTTATCGTGATCGCGATTACATATATAATTTTTGGCCTCGCGAAGGAGAAAGCATCGCTCAAGCTTGGGGGAGGCTTAAATCAATGTTATATTCATGCCCCAATCATGAGCTCTCAAGAGAAATGATTGTTCAAAAATTTTATGCTCGGCTTTCTGATAACAATCGCACCATGCTTGATACTTCTTGTGCTGGCTCTTTTATGATGAAGACTATTGAATTCAAATGGGATTTATTGGAAAGAATTAAACGCAACTCTGAAGATTGGGACCTCGACAAAGGTAAGGAGTCAGGTATGACACCTAGTTTTGATTGTGTTAAATCTTTTGTGGATACCGATATTTTTCGTAAATTTAGCACTAAATATGGACTTGACTCTGAGATAGTAGCTTCTTTCTGTGAATCTTTTGCTACTTATGTTTATCTCCCCAAGGAGAAGTGGTTTAAATATCATCCTCCCATAGAAGTAAAAGTAGCTGCACCTATTAAAGTTGAAGAAAAGATTGTCACTTATAATGATCCTGTTGTTCCTACTTCTTATGTTGATAAACCACCTTTCCCTGTTAGGATAAAGGATCATGCTAGAGCTTCAACTGTAGTTCGTAAAAGCAACATTAAAACATATACACCTCCTGAGCAAGGTAAAGTTGAACCTAATATTGCTATTGTTAAAGATCTCTTGTCTGATAATATTGTTGGGCATGTTATTTATTTCTGTGATGAAAGTGCTAGAATTGCTAAACCGTGTGCTAAAGACAAACCTAGACCTGTGGTAGGCATGCCTGTTATTTCTATTAAAATAGGAGATCATTGTTATCATGGCTTATGTGATATGGGTGCTAGTGCTAGTGCAATACCTTATTCGTTATACAAAGAAGTTATGCATGATATTGCACCTGCTGAGATGGAAGATATTGATGTCACAATTAAACTTTCCAATAGAGATACTATTTCACCAATGGAAATTGTTAGAGATGTTGAAGTCTTGTGTGGGAAAACTAAATATCCTGCTGATTTTCTTGTTCTTGGTTCCCCACAAGATAGCTTTTGTCCCATTATATTTGGTAGACCCTTCTTGAACACTGTTAATGCTACCATAGATTGCAATAGAGATGTTGTTACTATCGGTTTAGATGATATGCCTCATGAATTTAATTTCTCTAAATTTAGTAGACAACACCGTGAAGAAGAATTACCTAGTAAGGATGAAATTATTGGTCTTGCTTCTATTGCCGTACCTCCTAGTTATCCTTTAGAACAATACTTGGTAGACCATGAAAATGACATGTTTATGAATAAAAGAAGGGAATTAGATGAAGTATTCTTTAAACATGAACCTATTCTGAAAAACAATTTACCTGTTGAAATCCTAGGGGATCCTCCTCCACCCAAGGGTGATCCCATGTTTGAGCTTAAACCGTTACCTGATACTCTTAAATATGCTTATCTTGATGAGAAAAAGATATATCCTGTTATTATTAGTGCTAACCTTTCAGAGCATGAGGAAGAGAGATTATTGAAAACTCTGAAGAAACACCGTGCTGCTATTGGGTATACTCTTGATGATCTTAAGGGCACTAGTCCCACTCTATGTCAACATAAAATTAATTTGGAAGAAGATGCTAAACCAGTTAATGATCATCAACACCGGCTGAATCCTAAAATGAAAGAAGTGGTAAGAAAGGAAATACTAAAGCTCCTTGAGGCAGGTACAATCTATCCTGTTGCTGACAGTCAGTGGGTAAGCCCTGTCCATTGTGTCCCTAAGAAGGGAGGTATTACTGTTGTTCCTAATGATAAAGATGAATTGATCCCTCAAAGAATTATTACAGGTTATAGGATGGTAATTTATTTCCGCAAATGAAATAAGTCTACTAAAAAGGATCATTACCCCTTACCTTTTATTGATCAAATGCTAGAAAGATTATCCAAACATACACATTTTTGCTTTCTAGATGGTTATTCTGGTTTCTCTCAAATACCTGTGTCAGCCAAAGATCAATCAGAGACTACTTTTACATGCCATTTTGGTACTTTTGCTTATAGACGTATTCCTTTTGGTTTATGTAATGCACTTGCTACCTTTCAAAGATGCACAATGGCTATATTCTCTGACTTTTGTGAAAAGATTTGTGAGGTTTTCATGGACGATTTTTCCGTCTATGGATCTTCTTTTGATGATTTTTGAGCAACCTTGATCGAGTTTTGCAGAGATGTGAAGAAACTAATCTTGTCTTGAATTGGGAAAAGTGCCACTTTATGGTTAATGAAGGTATTGTCTTGGGGCATAAAGTTTCTGAAAGAGGTATTGTAGTTGATAAAGCCAAGGTTGATGCTATTGAAAAGATGCCATGTCCCAAGGACATCAAAGGTATAAGAAGTTTCCCTGGTCATGCCGGATTTTATAGGAGGTTTATTAAGGACTTCTCAAAAATCTCTCAGCCTCTGACTAATTTATTACAAAAAGATATACCATTTTTTTATGATGATTGTGTAGAAGCATTTGAAATACTTATGAAAGCATTGATCTCTGCACCTATTGTTCAACCACCTGATTGGAATTTTCCGTTTGAAATTATGTGTGATGCTAGTGATTATGTTGTAGGTGCTGTTCTAGGACAAAGAGTTGATAAGAAATTAAATGTTATCCAATATGCTAGCAAAACTCTAGACAATGCTCAAAGAAATTATGCTACTACTGAAAAAGAATTCTTAGCGGTTGTATTTGCTTGTGATAAGTTCAGACCTTATATTGTTGATTCTAAAGTAACTATTCACACTGATCATGCTGCTATTAAATATCTTATGGAAAAGAAAGGTGCTAAACCTAGACTCATTAGATGGGTTCTCTTGCTACAAGAATTTGATTTACATATTGTTGATAGAAAGGGAGCTGAGAACCCCGTTGCAGACAACTTGTCTAGGTTAGAAAATGTGCTTGATGACCCACTTCCTATTGATGATAGCTTTCCTAATGAGTAATTAAATGTCATAAATGCTTCTCATACTGCTCCATGGTATGCTGATTATGCTAATTACATTGTTGCTAAGTTTATACCACCTAGTTTCACATACCAGCAAAAGAAAAGGTTCTTCTATGATTTGAGGCATTACTTTTGGGATGACCCACATCGTTATGAAGGAGTAGATGGTGTTATTAGACGTTGTGTACCTGAGCATGAACATGAACAGATCCTACGCAAGTGTCACTCCGAAGCTTATGGAGGACACCATGCAGGAGATAGAACTGCACATAAGGTATTGCAATCTAGTTTTTATCGGCCTACTCTCTTCAAGGATGCCCGTAAGTTTGTCTTATCTTGTGGTGAATGTCAAAGAATTCGTAATATTAGTAGACGTCAAGAAATGCCTATGAATTATTCACTTGTTATTGAAACATTTGATGTTTGGGGCTTTGACTATATGGGACCCTTTCCTTCCTCTAATGGATATACACATATTTTAGTTGCTATTGATTACGTTACTAAGTGGGTAGAAGCTATTCCAACTAGTAGTGATGATCATAACACTTCTATTAAAATGCTTAAAGAAGTTATTTTTCCAAGATTTGGAGTCCATAGATATTTAATGACTGATGGTGGTTCACATTTTATTCATGGTGCTTTCCGTAAAATGCTTGCTAAATATGATGTTAATCATAGAATTGCATCCCCTTATCACCCTCAGTCTAGTGGTCAAGTAGAATTGAGTAATAGAGAACTAAAATTAATTTTGCAAAAAACTATCAATAGGTCTAGAAAGAATTGGTCCAAGAAACTTGATGATGCATTATGGGCCTATAGAACTGCATATAAAAATCCTATGGGTATGTCTCTGTATAAAATGGTTTATGGAAAAGCATGTCACTTACCTCTCAAACTAGAACACAAGGCTTATTGGGCTATTAAAGAACTCAATTATGATTTTAAACTTGCTGGTGAGAAGAGGTTATTTGATATTAGCTCACTTGATGAATGGAGAACCCAAGTCTATGAAAATGCCAAGTTGTTTAAAGAAAAAGTTAAAAGATGGCATGACAAAAGGATACAAAAGCGTGAGTTTAATGCAGGTGATTATGTATTTCTATACAAGTCTCGTTTAAGATTTTTTGCAGGAAAACTTCTCTCTAAATGGGAAGGCCCTTACGTTATCGAGGAGGTCTATCGTTCCAGTGCCATAAAAATCAACAACTTCGAAGGCACAAATCCGAAGGTGGTGAACGGTCAAAGAATCAAACACTATATCTCAGGTAATCCCATAAATGTTGAAACCAATGTTATTGAAACCGTAACCCCGGAGGAATACATAAGGGACACTTTCCGGAACGTTTTAGACACCAAAAAGGAATAGGTATGTGGTACGGTAAATAAACCGACGCCAAAACAGTTTTTAAGGCAATATGTCTCCGTTTTGGAATATTTAGAAAAATAGAAAAATAAGAAGCAGTCCGGGAAGGACACGAGGCCTCCACGAGGGTGGAGGGCGCGCCCTACCCTACTGGGCGCGCCCCCTACCTCGTGGACACCTCGTGTGCTTTCCGGACTCTGTTTTTGTACACGACACGTATTTTGGTCGGTGAAAAATCATTATATAATCTCCCGGGGGTTTTGACTCCCGTATCACGCAAAAATCTCCTGTCTTTGTTTCGAGCTATTTTCTGTCAGGGTTGTCAAGGCCAGGCACTATGTCATCTCCCTCCTCCTCCCACCATGAGGGAAACGATGCTTGGCTAATGAAGATAGAGCCGAAGAGAGAAGAACCTATGGAGATCAACAAGGATGAAGGGATCAAGAAGGCCATGGAGTACCAAGTTCCGGCAACAGAAGACACCCTTCAACTAGATCACAATCTTCTTACCCCAACAGAAATCGAAGCTTTCAAGATGATTGAGTTAGCTCGTATACAAAATAAGTATCTCGCACGTGAAAATATTTTGTTGAAGGAGCATATCATCGCACTCAAGGGCATTATCCGCAAGTTAGAAGACTTCCTATGCTCGATGTGCGACTATCCATCATCAACAACTCAACCTTATTCACCAACAAAGGAGACATAACCACCTGGGTATGGGCACTCAACTTGGCAACTTCCAAGATTGGGGGAGTGCCCTGGTATCGTATCACCATCACTTTTATCTTTACCGTTTTTCTTAGTTCGATCCTTTTGGTAATATCTTGATCTAGTAGAATAAAAGTTCTTAGTATGATCTAGTTCTGAGTTTTTCTTTATAAATCCTTCTATGTAATCGCGTCCATGAGCTATATAATAAAGATTAGTGTTGAGTCAAGGGCTTGATTATTTTGCTATGATCCTAAGTGAATAAAAGAAAACAAAAAGAAATAAAAAGAAACAAAGAGATCATGTGAGCCTTATGGAGAGTAATGAGCTCACATAGAAAAAGTATGATGAATAAAAGTTGTTGAGGGTTGACAAACATAGTTTTGGTCATCGTTGCAATTAATAGGAAGTAATAAAGAAAGAGAGGTCTTCACATATAGATATACTATCTTGGACATGTTTTATGATTGTGAGCACTCATTAAAATATGACATGCAAAAGAGTTGACGTTGGGCAAGGAAGACAACATAATGGGTTATGTTTTCTTACATCTGAGATAAATTATATTGTCATGGATCATCCAACATGGTTGAGCTTGCCTTTCCCCCTCATGCTAGCCAAATTCATTGCACCAAGTAGAGATACTACTTGTGCTTCCAAATGCCCTTAAACCAGTCTTGCCATGAGAGTCCACCATACCTACCTATGGATTGAATAAGATCCTCCAAGTAAGTCGTCATCGGTGCAAGCAATAAAAATTGCTCTCTAAATATGTATGACTTATTAGTGTGGGAGAAAATAAGCTTTATACGATCGTGTGATATGGAAGAAATAAAAGCGACAGACGGCATAATAAAGGTCCATATCACAAGTGGCAATATAAAGTGACGTTCTTTCGCATTAAGATTTTGTGCATCCAACCATAAAAGCGCATGACAACCTCTGCTTCCCTCTGCGAAGGGCCTATCTATTACTTTTATCTCCTACTTTGCATAAGAGTCATGGTGATCTTCACCCTTCCCTTTTACATTTTGTCCTTTGGCAAGCACGGTATGTTGGAAAGATCCTGGTATATATGGCTAACTGGATGTGACTTTTCATGAACTATTATTGTTGACATTACCCTTGAGGTAAAACGTTGGGAGGCAAAATTATAAGCCCCTATCTTTCTCTATGTCCGATTAAAACTCCATACCCATAAGTATTGCGTCAGTGTCAGCAATTGTGAAAGACTATATGATAGTTGAGTATGTGGACTTGCTGAAAAGCTCTTATATATTGACTCTTTCCTATGTTATGATAAATTGCAATTGCTCCAATGACCGAGATTATAGTTTGTTAGTTTTCAATGAAGTTTACTATTCATACTTGAAATTGTGATGGAATTATTACTCTAGCATAAGAAATCATATGACAAGAATTATATAAGTTGTTGTTCTAAGAATGATCATGATGCCCTCATGTCCGTATTTTATTTTTATCGACACCTCTATCTCTAAACATGTGGACATATTTTTCGATTTCGGCTTTTCGCTTGAGGACAAGCAAGGTCTAAGCTTGGGGGAGTTGCGTCCATTTTGCGTCATGCTTTTATATCGATATTTATTGCATTATTGGCTGTTATTACACATGATGTCACAATACTTATGCCCATTCTCTCTTATTTTACAAGGTTTACATAAAGAGGGAGAATGCCGGCAGCTGGGATTCTGGGTTGGAAAAGGAGCAAATATTAGAGACTGAGGGAGTCCTGGATTAGGGGGTGTCCGGATGGCCGGACTATACCTTCAGTCGGACTCCTGGACTATGAAGATACAATTGAAGACTTCGTCCCGTGTCCGGAAGGGACTTTCCTTGGCGTGGAAGGCAAGCTTGGCGATATGGATATGCAGATCTCCTACCATTGTAACCGACTTTGTGTAACCCTAACCCTCTCCGGTGTCTATATAAACCGGAGGGTTTTAGTCCGTAGGACAACATACACAACAACAATCATACCATAGGTTAGCTTCTAGGGTTTAGCCTCTCCGATCTCATGGTAGATCTACTCTTGTACTACCCATATCATCAATATTAATCAAGCAGGACATAGGGTTTTACCTCCATCAAGAGGGCCCGAACCTGGGTAAAACTTCGTGTCCCTTGCCTCCTGTTACCATCCGGCCTAGACGCATAGTTCGGGACCCCCTACCCGAGATCCACCGGTTTTGACATCGACATTGGTGTTTTCATTGAGAGTTCCTCTGTGTCGTCGCCGTCAGGCTCGATGGATCCTACAATCATCAATAGCGATGCAGTCCAGGGTGAGACCTTCCTCCCCGGAAAAATCTTCGTCTTCGGCGGCTTCGCACTGCGGGCCAAGTCACTTGGCCATCTGGAGCAGATCGAAAGTTATGCCCCTAGCCGTCAGGTCAGATCTGGAAGCTTAAACTACACGGCTGACATCCGCGGGGACTTGACCTTCGACAGATTCGAGCCACTGCCGAGCGTGCCGCACTATCACGACGAGCATGATCTAGCTCTGCCGCCGAATAGTGCCTTGGAGGCCGTGCCCGCATCGGCTTCGACCCTTAATTCGGAGCCAACTGCGCCGATCGAGGATGGGTGGTTGGACGCCGCCTCGGGGGCTGCGATCCCAACGGCGATCGAGCCGAACACCAGCCCCGCACTCCGCGAGACTCGTGACTCCAAGGAGCCGGACTCCTCTCCGGACTCCGAACCATTCGCACCCCTGCCAATCGAATCCGATTGGGCGCCGATCATGGAGTTTACTGCCGCGCACATCTTTCAGCACTCGCCCTTCGGCGATATTATGAAATCACTAAAGTCTCTCTCTTTATCAGGAGAGCCCTGGCTGTATTGCGGTCAGCAAGGATGGGATACGGACGATGAAGAAATTCAAAGCCCGCCCACCACCCACTTTGTAGCCACTCTCGACGATTTAACCGACATGCTCGACTTCGACTCCGAAGACATCGACGGTATGGACGCCGATGAAGGAGACGATGAAGAACCAGCGCCTATTGGGCCCTGGAACGCCACCTCGTCATATGACGTATACATGGTGGACGCACCAAAAGATGACGACGAGGAGCGGAAGGATGCACCGAAGGCTTGTTCCCTCGAAAAGCAGTCAAAGCGGCCACGCAAGCGCCGCCCCAAATCCCGCCTCGATAGAAATAGCGATCACACAGACCCAATGCTGGAGCAGGGCGAACCACTGCCGGACAACGGAAATCCGGATAATCAAACCGAACAAACAAATTCTATCAAGGATAATTGTCCGGACGACATAACGCCGGACAGGCACCTGGAGCAGCAGAATGCCCGTAAAAAGCTTGTTGCCACCGCGAGGAGTCTTAAAAAGCAGAAGCAAAGGCTCAAGGCCGCACAAGACACACTCCAAATCAGATGGAGTAAAATACTCAACACAGCAGCAAGGTACGGCGACAATCGCCCCTCCAAGAGCTACCCAAAGCGGAAGCTGCTACCCGAATTTGATGAGGAGGCCTCAGACCCCCCACAACCAAATATGAAAGCAGCCACCTGGTCGGATAGACGACCCCTCTACCAACACAGAGCGGCATACAACGCCGCTCACAATACAACACGCGACCCATGCGAGGGCTCGCACCCAAAGGACGGTGCAACAAGATCCATTTATGGACCACGCAAGCGCGCCCCAGCATACAATGCAACACAACAAACATCCGAACAACGCGGTACACCCAGCTACAGGGCTGCCGCACACCCCCTATGTTTCACCGATGAGGTGCTGGACCATGAATTTCCAGAGGGATTCAAGCCCGTAAACATAGAGGCATACGACGGAACAACAGACCCTGGGGTCTGGATTGAGGACTACATCCTTCATATCCATATGGCTCGAGGAGATGATCTCCAGCCATCAAGTACTTACCCCTCAAGCTCAAAGGGCCAGCTCGTCACTGGCTCAAAGGCCTCCCTGAAAGCTCCATTGGAAGTTGGGAAGAGCTCGAAGACGCCTTTCGAGCAAATTTTCAAGGGACTTATGTCCGACCTCCGGATGCGGACGATTTGAGTCATATAACTCAACAGCCCGGAGAGTCAGCCCGAAAGCTTTGGAACAGGTTTCTTACTAAAAAGAATCAGATTGTCGACTGTCCGGACACCGAAGCCTTGGCAGCTTTCAAGCATAGCGTCCGTGACAAATGGATCGCCAGACACCTCGGCCAAAATAAGCCGAGAACAATGGCCGCATTAATAAACCTCATGACCCGCTTTTGCGCGGGTGAGGACAGCTGGCTAGCCAGATGCAGCACCAGCGACCCCAATACATCTGAAGTTAGAGATGGAAACGGGAAATCATGGCGCAACAGCAATAACAAACGCCGGAATAAAGAAGACAGCACGAAGGGCACGGCAGTAAATCCCGGATTCAAAAGCTCTCGGCCAGGTCAAAAGCCGCCCCCTAAAGGCACGAGGGATGAACTGTCCAGCCTCAACAAAATTCTAGACCAAGTATGTCAGATCCATAGTACCCCTGGTAAACCTGCTAATCATACCCACAGAGAATGTTGGGTCTTCAAGCAGTCCGGCAAGCTCAACGCTGTACATAAGGGGAGGATACACCAAGTGAAGACGAGGACGAGCCTCCCAAGCAAGACATGGTGGAACAAAAGAAATTTCCACTAGAAGTCAAAATAGTAAACGTGTTACACGTGATCAAGGGAAAAAACAACACGGCACGCCCAGGAAAATATACCCAAGTGCCTGTCACCGCGAAGTCCTGCCACTGGTCGTCTCAACCGATCACTTTCGACCACCGTGATTACTCAGCAAGTATCCGACACGCAGGACGGGCTGCCCTGGTATTAGACCCAGTAATTGGCGGATATCACTTCACACGAGTCTTGATGGACGGCGGCAGTAGCCTAAACTTAATATATCAGGATACAATCCGCGGGATGGGGTTAGACCCAACACAAATTCGCCATAGCAATACTACCTTTAAAGGAGTAACGCCAGGCCTAGGGGCTCGTTGTACGGGCTCCCTCCTACTACAGGTTATATTCGGCTCCCCCGATAACTTTCGTCGCGAGCATTTAACCTTCCACATTGCTCAGTTTCAAAGTGGCTATCAAGCACTGCTCGGACGCGAAGCTTTCGCTCGCTTTAATGCAATACCACACTACGCCTCCCTCACACTCAAGATGCCCGGTCCACGTGGCATCATTTCAGTGAACGGAAATATCAAGCGATCTTTGCGCGTCGAAGAGAGTGCGGCTGCCTTGGCAGCCGCACACTAAAGGCGCCCGGACCAATGAAAGCATCCAAATAGGTCGTCAAGACCTCAGACACAACTAATCAAGTCCGGCGCCGCTATTTATACCGAATAAGTGGTCACACCCCTATTTGTCAATACAAGGGGCTCAACGTGCGCAGACAAGTGGCAATTTCTTATCATCTTGAATTATACATGGTTTCTTTAAAAACTATCTTTTTGCATGACAACTTTTTCACTTAACTGCCTCTCTTTTACAGATGATCATCGTGCTACACCCATCCAGGATACGGCACAACGGAGACACAAGCGCAGACGTGCAGTAGGGACCCGCTCCAAGGATTTTTTTAGATTAAGACCCTGCGTAAACCTTTTTTACTGTCTCTTGTTGATACATATCCACCGTTGAGAAGGATGCTGACGTCTTGGCATGTGGCCACACCAGAACAATGCACGTACCTGGACACAAGGGGCTTCTTACAAAGGCCATCATTTAGGCCCGGTTTATACCACAAAGACCGAATACCTTAGGGAGTGTTCGGTGTCGCGAGTTTGTCCCTATATGCATCAGCTCCGAATCATTGTCTTTGGTCAAATGTTGGGTTTGCCTGGCTCCTGTGTTTTGGTGCCTTACGTTCCTATTTACCGGCTAAGGTAGCACCAGGAGAACTACTGCGATTGTGCCCTGGTTCATCCGGACGAGCACCTCAGTAGAGAAAGCCGAAAACTGACTATCATGATATAGCGTGAGACTCGTCAACCACTCGATGACCTGTGGGAATGTTAGAATTCCTCCTCCTTAACGAAGGGCCGTTTCCCGGCCAGGCATGTACGCACCCCGGAACCGGGAGAGTGCGGAGCCACCAGGGGCTATCTAGTAGCCCCACTGTCAAACTCCTATGGCTAAGTGAAAGTGCTAAGGCATTATAGTCCGGTTGCCTCGCTCGCTCCGCTATCACCTCCTTAATAGGACCAAGACGTTGGGTTAAGTGTGAACGTGTGTTTTTGCGAGCACCTCCGCATTATATGCGTGGGGGTTGAAGCCGACGACTGCAATCTTTCAGGTTATACACATGTATACATAAACGGCCGCCCAGGAGGCATCATATTACTTTCAGGCAAAAGTATAAAACTAGCCTTATAAAAATTTATAAAAGCATTTCGCTTACAATGAGATTACATATCACTCAAACATAATATTTTTTGAGCACTGGGTCTCTATCAAATGGGCACCGTCAAGAACTTCTTCAAAGTAGTGCTCAGCAGCCTTTTGACCTATGGCCGAATCCCGCGCTGCAACATTGGTAGCATCCATCTCCCCCATTATGCCTTAACACGGGCAAAGGACATCCGTGCGCCCTCTATGCACGCCGACCTCTTCATCGCATTAATGCGCGGCACCACGTCAAGGAACTGCTGCACCAAGCTGAAATAGCTGTTCGGTTTTGACCTTTCCGGCCATAGCTGATCCACAACAAACCTCATGGAGAGTCCGGACAACCTATTTAGTTCGGCCCATTCAGCTAATTGGTCAGTCAATGAAAGAGGACGCGCGGGAGAATGGAATTATCTCCAAAACAGCTGGTCTACTTCACGGTCCATCTGACCCTGGAAGTACTTGGCCGCATCGGCAGCGCTCGCCGCCAAATCCATATACACATCCTTCGAACTCCACAACCGATCCAGAGGGGCATACCGTGGATCTCTGAGCTTCCTCCGCAACATAAAGGATTTCCCAGCTACAATATCCCCAGCTTCCCGCAGCTCCTCCTTCTTTGCCCTCATAGCAGAGCGGAGGTCTTTTCTTGTCGTAGCAGCCTTCTCAAGGTCCGATGCCTTCGCTTGGTTTTCCTTTTCAAGAACCCGGCAACGGTTGGCAGCGGCTTTTAATTCTATGGCCATCTTGTCTTGGCTCTCGCCATGCGCGGCCTTCTCGGCTTGCAACTCTTCGGCCGCCTTCAAAGCAGCCGCATTACCCAACCTCGCTTGTTCCTTGGCTCGGGCAAGTTCTGCCCGCAAGGCTTCAACAGTGGCAGCTCCATCTGCAGTCACAACATATTAAAGATACTGGCATCATGCTGCTCTTCCTATGTGACGTTTACTAGATAATGACACTTACCCTGTGCCTCGTCAAGCCTTTTGTTAACAAGCTCGATGTCGGCGTCTGCCGCATCCAACTGCCGTTCTAAATGGGCAAACTCGCTAGTCCGGCTAGCCACCGGAGGTTCCATCACCTGCACATAGAGTCAGTATGGTTATTACCTGGGAATATGATCCTCTGTTTGTCGTCGTTTCCGATGACAACTAGAGTCTCAGGGGCTACTATCTACACAGGGCACGCCTAGCATGTGCAGGACTATCATACATTCTTTTACGTATCTCAAAGCCTGTTAGCAGACTCATAAAAGCTTCATGAAATCCGCTTTCGGCGGACGAGATTCTCTCCATCACCGTATTCATCAGCACACGGTGTTCATCTGAGATGGCCGCTCGCCTCACCAACTCCCTCAGAACATCCGATCGCACACTAGACGGTGCCAGACTCTTTTGTCTGCTCTCTTCGGGAGCTGGACACTGGGAGCTTCGGGGGTCAATGGGATTATCTTCTGGCCTCACCAGACTCGGAGAGGCCCTCCGCGACGACACTTCAGGGTCGCCCGCTTCCGGAGCGGAGGAGTCTAGAGGAGGCGTTTCGCTCTCCATCATCTCTGGAAGAAGATCCCTCGAAGACGAGCTCATTTGAGAGGGGTTAAGGCCCGAACTGCAAAGATATATGCGGTGGTTATTCTCTCAGAGGAAAAATATGGCATATCTGTACTATTAAAGTATTTCGGGTCACTTACGACTCGCGGGAGAATTGATCCCCCCACGGACTTTGTGTGGCAACAGCGCCCCCCAAGGTAGGACCCTCTGTGGGAGACTTCTTCTCCCGTTTGGAAGCTTCGGCTTCCGAATCCCCGGGCGCAGTCCTTTTCCTCTTCTGGTCGTCTTCCTTCATGGAGACGCTCGCTCCCTCGGTTAGAATGGGAAGTGTTGGTGGCCCGCGTCCGTCCGTATTATCCTCCATAGTGTCTTCCTTCAAGGGCTCCGGGCAAGGTGCGGTCTGGAGCATCTTTTCCAATACCGGATTTTCCAAACCCTCAGGGAGGGGGGTCGAACACCGAATCAACTTCGCCTTTGTTAGCCAGTCCTGGTCAAAAAGGAAACTCTCAGAAATAACTTCGTAACAAAGGAGAGATAGTATGTTCGGCCGGAAGATGCCTTACCTGTTCGGCGGCGCGGTTACTACTCAGGCCCACGTCCTCGGTGATTTCCGGACACTCCACCTGAGGTCCGAAGAATGACTTGTACATCTCCTCGTGCGTCATGCCGAGAAAATTTTGAATAACACGCGGTCCCTTGGGATTGAACTCCCACAAGCGAAGAGGCCGGCGTTTGTAAGGCTGGACTTGACAAACCAGCATAACTTGTATTACCGCAACCAAACTGAAATCTCCATTGAAGAGATCTTGAATGCGGCTTTGCAGTATAGGCACGTCCTTGGCTGGACCCGAGCTTAGACCTCTGCTGGTCCATGACAGCAGTTGTGGTGGAGGGCCCGAGCGGAAAACAGGGGCGGCCGCCCACTTGGCACTTCTAGGAGCCGTGATGTAGAACCACTCCTGTTGCCACAATTCAGACACCTCTGGGATGGAACCTTTGGGCCACGGAGCTCCCGTCATCTTGCGTATTGAGTCACCTCCACACGCTGCTTGTTGCCCCTCGATCATCCTCGGCTTTACTTCAAAGCTCTTGAGCCATAGGCCAAAGTGAGGGGCAACCCGGAGGAAGGCCTCGCACACGACAATAAATGTCGTGATATGAAGAAAGGAGTCCGGAGCTAGATCATGGAAGTCTAGCCCGTAATAAAACATCAAACCCCTGACGAAAGGATCCAGAGCAAGGCCTAGACCTCGGAGGAAGTGGGAGACAAACACGACATTCTCGTTGGGTTCGGGGGTGGGGACGGCCTGCCCTCGGGGAGGCAGCCGATGCAAAATCTCGGCGATCAGATATCTGGCCTCCCTCAACTTTTTGATGTCTTCTTCCGTGACGGAGGAAGGCACCCATCGGCCTTGAAGGCTAGATCCGGACATGACTAAAGGTTCGGAGCACCTGACCTGAACGTTGGGCGTTTGGGCTTGAGGTGGGGGAAGGATTCGATTGAGCACGGGAGGGAAAAATAAAAGCCTTGTCCCTTTATAAAGAGGGTGAATATCAAGCGTTCTCTCCGTGTCGGTTTGGACTTGCCCATAATCTAGGAGTCCCAGAAGCGGTTGGGTTACCCACGCCCGTATTGATGAGAATCCCGGAATAAGGGGACACGATCTCTGCTTTAACAAGACGTACCAAGGAAACCGCCTCGCATGACGCGCTGAGGTGGGATAATAAAACGACTCGGATAAAGGCTTGGTCGTGGTGTGTCGCACTATGGAATACGTCAGCAGATTAGATTTGTGTAAATATTATTCTCTCTATGGCAATATGTGGAAACTTATTTTGCAGAGACGGACACTATCTTTGTGTTCAAAATCTTCTATGAAGTACTTGGAGGAGGAACCCGCCTTGCAATGCCGAAGACAATCTGCGCGCCGGACTCGTCGTCATTGAAGCCTGGTTCAGGGGCTATTGAGGGAGTCCTGGATTAGGGGGTGTCCGGATGGCCGGACTATACCTTCAGCCGGACTCCTGGACTATGAAGATACAATTGAAGACTTCGTCCCGCGTCCGGAAGGGACTTTCCTTGGTGTGGAAGGCAAGCTTGGCGATACGGATATGCAGATCTCCTACCATTGTAACCGACTTTGTGTAACCCTAACCCTCTCCGGTGTCTATATAAACCGGAGGGTTTTAGTCCGTAGGACAACATACACAACAACAATCATACCATAGGTTAGCTTCTAGGGTTTAGCCTCTCCGATCTCGTGGTAGATCTACTCTTGTACTACCCATATCATCAATATTAATCAAGCAGGACGTAGGGTTTTACCTCCATCAAGAGGGCCCGAACCTGGGTAAAACTTCGTGTCCCTTGCCTCCTGTTACCATCCGGCCTAGACGCACAGTTCGGGACCCCCTACCCGAGATCCGCCGGTTTTGACACCGACAGAGACCTATTCTACACAGCTCCAAAAGTCCTGAAACTCCACGGAAGACGTTTTCCAAAAGACCTACCCCCTGGGCGCGCCCCTACCTCGTGGGCCCCCTGGTGGCTCTCCGATGACCATCTTCTGCTATATGAAGTCTTTCATTGGGAAAAAAGAGCCATCTTCTCGGATGAAACTTCGCCGCCACGAGGCAGAACCTTGGCGGAACCAATCTAGGGCTCTGCCGGAGCTGTTCTGCCAGGGAAACTTCCCTCCCGGAGGGGGAAATCATCGCCATCGTCATCACCAACGCTCCTCTCATCGGGAGAGGGAAATCTCCATCAACATCTTCATCAGCACCATCTCCTCTCAAAACCCTAGTTCATCTCTTGTATCCAATTCTTGTCTCTAAGTCCGGGATTGGTGCTAGTAGGTTGCTAGTAGTGTTAATTACTCCTTGTAGTTGATGCTAGTTGGTTTAATTGGTGGACGATCATATGTTTAGATCCTATATGCATATTAATACCCCTCTGATTATGAACATGTTTATGCTTTGTGAGTAGTTACGTTTGTTCCTGAGGACATGAGAGAAGTCTTGCTATTAGTAGTCATGTGAATTTGATATTCGTTCGATATTTTGATGAGATGTATGTTGTCTCTCCTCTAGTGGTGTTATGTGAACGTCGACTACATGACACTTCACCATTATTTGGGCCTAGAGGAAGGCATTGGGAAGTAATAAGTAGATGATGGGTTGCTAGAGTAACAGAAGCTTAAACCCTAGTTTATGTGTTGCTTCGTAAGGGGCTGATTTGGATCCATATGTTTCATGCTATGGTTAGGTTTACCTTAATACTTTTGTTGTAGTTGCGGATGCTTGCAATAGAGGTTAATCATAAGTGGGATGCTTGTCCATGTAAGGTCAGCACCCAAGCACGGGTCCACCCACATACGAAATTATCAAAGTACCGAACGCGAATCATATGAACGTGATGAAAACTAGCTTGACGATATTCCCATGTGTCCTCGAGAGCGCTTTTCTCTATATAAGAGTTTGTCCAGGCTTGTCCTTTGCTACAAAAAGGATTAGGCCACCTTGCTGCACTTTATTTAGTTTTGTTACTTGCTGCTCGTTACAAACTATCCTATCACAAAACTATCTATTACCACTTATTTCAGTACTTGCAGAGAATACCTTGCTGGAAACCGCTTATCATTTCCTTTTGCTCCTCGCTGGGTTCGACACTCTTACTTATCGAAAGGACTACGATAGATCCCCTATACTTGTGGGTCATCAATGATTTCCCCCTCCCGGAGGGAAGTTTCCCCGGCAGAACAGCTCCGCCGGGGCCCTAGATTGGTTCCGCCAAGGTTCCACCTCGTGGCGGCGGAGTTTCATCCCGTGAGCTTGCTTATGATTTTTTTCTACATGAAAGACCTCATATAGCAGAAGATGGGCATCAAAGGGCTGCCAGAGGGCCCATGAGGCAGGGGGTGCGCCCCCACCCTCATGGATGGTGGGTGGCCCCCCTCTGGTACTTATTTCGTCCAATATTTTTTATATATTATGAAACATGCTCCCGTGGAATTTCAGGACTTTTGGAGATGTGCAGAATAGGTCTCTAATATTTTCTCCTCTTCCAGCCCAGAATTCCAGCTGCCGGCATTCTCCCTCTTCATGTAAACCTTGTAAAATAAGAGAGAATAGGCATAAGTATTGTGACATATTGTGTAATAATAGCCCATAATGCAATAAATATCGATGTAAAAGCATGATGTAAAATGGACATATCAACTCCCCAAGCTTAGACCTCGCTTGTCCTCAAGCGGAAGCCGAGATCAAAAAATATGTCCACATGTTTAGAGATAGAGGTGTCGATAAAATAAAATACGGACATGAGGGCATCATGATCATTCTTAGGACAACAACATATATATATATATATTGTCATATGATTTCTTATGCTAAAGTAACAATTCAATCACAATTTCAAGTATGAATCAAAAACTTCACTGAAAACTAACAAACTATAATCTCAGTCATTGAAGCAATTGCAATTTATCATAACATAGGAAAGAGTCAATATAAGAGATTTTCAGCAAGTCCACATACTCAACTATCATTTGGTCTTTCACAATTGCTAACACTCACGCAACATTTATGGTTATGAAGTTTTAGTCGGACATAGAGAAAGATAGGGGCTTATGGTTTTTCCTCCCAACCTTTTACCTAAGGGTAATGTCAACAATAATAGTTCATGAAAACTTACATCCAATTAGCTATATATATATATTTATATATACATATATATCTTTCCAACACATTATGCTTGCCAAAGGATAAAATGTAAAAAGGAAAGGTGAAGATCACCATGACTCTTGTATGAAGCATAAGACAAGAATAAAAGATAGGCCCTTCGCAGAGGGAAGCAGAGGTTGTCATCTGCTTTTATGGTTGGATGCATGAAGTCTTAATGCAAAAGAACGTCACTTTATATTGCCACTTGTGATATGGACCTTTATTATGCAGTCCGTAGCTTTTATTTCTTCCACATCACAAGATCGTATAAAGCTTATTTTCTCCACACTAATAAATCATACATATTTAGAGAGCAATTTTTATTTCTTGCAACAATGATAACTTACTTGAAGGATCTTACTCAATCCATAGGTAGATATGGTGGACTCTTATGGCAAAACTGGGTTTAAGGATATTTGGAAGCACAAGTAGTATCTCTACTTGGTGCAAAGAATTTGGCTAGCATGAGAGGGAAAGGCAAGCTCAACATGTTGGATGATCCATGACAATATAATTTATTTAGGATTTAAGAAAACATAACCCATTAAGTTTTCTTGCTTGTCCAACATCAACTCTTTAGCATGTCATATTTTAATGAGTGCTCACAATCATAAAAGATGTCCAAGATAGTATATTTATATGTGAAGACCTCTCGTTCTTTATTACTACTTATTAATTGCAACGATGACCAAAACTATGTTTTTCAACTTTCAACAACTTTTATTCATCATACTCTTTTTATGTGAAGTCATTACTCTCCATAAGATCCATATGATCTCTTTATTTCTTTTTATTCTTTCTCTTTTATTTTTATTCCCTCAGGATCATAGCAAGATAATCAAGCCCTTGACTCAACACTAATCTTTATTATATATAGCTCCCGGACTCGATTACATAGAAGGATCATAAAGAAAAACTCAAAGCTAGATCACACTAAAACTTTATTCTACTAGATCAAGATATTACCAAAAGGATCGAACTAAGAAAAACCGTAAAGATAAAAGTGTGATGATGATATGATTCCAGGGAACTCCCCCAAGCTTGGCAGTTGCCAAGGGGAGTGCCCATACCCATGTGTTTATGTTTCCTTCTTCGGGGGTGGTGATGTGATATTCTTCACGATGATGCCCTTCAGGATACGGTTCTCTTCCTCAAGCTTATTGACTCGCTGCTTGAGATCCATTATTTCCTTACAGAGCTTGCCCGTGATGGCTAAAGCTCCTTTCACCCAAGGATGTTGCATAGCTACGGGAGAACAAATAACACTCTTTTTCATATTTTCATAAGAAAGAAATCTAATGTTGGAAGGGATGACCGAGTTTGGAATAGCCGAGCTCTGTAGTTCCCCCATCGTGAATCCGGCTCGGAAACGAGAGGTAACTTCTTGATCCTCCTCCATGGCATCTATCCTTTTTAGGTTGGCCTCCATCTCTTCCTCTGTTGTTGGACCAAAGTGGTCAGCATCGTTGTGTGCTCTTGGCCCCGGTATCGGATGAGACACCTGACTTTCCCCGACTGACTCTTGAGAAGACATCTTGCTCTAAGTCTGCAGCAGAAACAGCTCGAAACAATGGTGAAGTGTCATGTACTAGATGTTCACATGACACCACTAGAGGAAAGATAACATACATCTCATCAAAATATCGAACGAATACCAAATTCACATGACTACTTATAGCAAGACTTCTCCCATGTCCTCAGGAACAAACATAAGTACTCACGAATCATATTCATGTTCATAATCAGAGGGGTATTAATATGCATAAAGGATCTGAACATATGATCTTCCACCGAAGAAACCAACTAGCATCAACTACAAGGAGTAATCAACACTACTAGCAACCCACAGGTACCAATCTAAGGCTTTGAGACAAAGATTGGATACAAGAGATGAACTAGGGTTTGAGATGAGATGGTGCTGGTGAAGATGTTGATCGAGATTGACCCCCTCCCGATGAGAGGATCGTTGGTGATGATTTCCCCCTCCCGAAGGGAAGTTTCTCCGGCAGAACAGCTGCGCCGGAGCCCTAGATTGGTTCCGCCTCGTGGTGGCGGAGTTTCGTCCTGTGAGTTAGCTTATGATTTTTCCTCGACGAAAGACTCCATATAGCCAAAGATGGGCATCAGAGGGCCACCAGGGGCCCCACAAGGCAGGGGGCGTGCCCAGGGGGTTAGGGCGCACCCCCCACCCTTGTGGACAGTGGGTGGCCCCCTCTGGTACTTCTTTCGCCCAATATTCTTTATATATTCTGAAACGTGCTCCCGTGAAGTTTCAGGACTTTTGGAGATGTGTAGAATAGGTCTCTAATATTTTCTCCTTTTCCATCCCAGAATTCTAGCTGCCGGCATTCCCCCTCTTCATGTAAACCTTGTAAAATAAGAGAGAATAGGCATAAGTATTGTGACAGAATGTCTAATAACAGCCCATAATGCAATAAATATCGATATAAAAGGATGATGCAAAATGGACGTATCAATAACCCACAAGTATAGGGGATCAATTGTAGCCTCTTTCGATAAGTAAGAGTGTCAAACCCAACGAGGAGCTAAAGGTAGAGCACATATTCCCTCAAGTTCTATCGACCACCGATACAACTCTACGCACGCTTAACGTTCGCTTTACCTAGAGCAAGTATGAAACTAGAAGTACTTTGTAGGTGTACCGAGATAGGTTTGCAAGAATATAAAGAGCACATAAATAAAAACTAGGGGCTGTTTTAGGTAAAGAAGCAATAAAGTTAGTATAGCGAATGTGGAAAAGTGGTGGTAGGAGTTGCAAAATTGTCCCTAAGCAATTGACTACTCTACTAGACCGATAGCAAGTTTTATGTGGGAGAGGCCACTGCTAGTATGTCATCCCTGACTTGGAATTCTATGCACTTATGATTGGAACTATTAGCAAGCATCCGCAACTACTAACGTTCATTAAGGTAAAACCCAACCATAGCATTAAGATATATTGGTCCCCCGTCAATCCCGTATGCATCAATTTCTATGCTAGGTTGAAGCTTCTGTCACTCTTTCCCTCCAATACATAGTCCTATCAACATACAACTAACCCTATGGTGTGATCCACGCGAGCACTCATATGATGGGCACCAAAGGACAGCAACATAACCACAAGCAAATTAAACCAATTATAGCAATTCACCAATTACCGATAGGACAACGAAAATCTACTCAGACATCATAGGATGGCAACGCATCATTGGATAATAATATAAAGCATAAAGCACCATGTTCAAGTAGAGGGTACGACGGGTTGCGGGAGAGTGGACCGCTATAGATAGATGGGGGAAGGTGATGAAGATGTTGGTGAAGATGACGGAGGTATTGGTGTAGATCGCTGTCACACGATGATGGCCCCGCCGGCATTCCGGCGCCACCGGGAGAGAGGGGGAGAGGGCCCCCTTCTTCTTCTTCTTCTTCCTTGACCTTCCCCCTATATGGGAGAAGGGTTTCCCCTTTGGTCCATGGCTTCCATGGGGCGGAGGGGCGACAGCCCCTCCGAGATTGGATCTGTCTATCTGTCTCTCTCTGCTTCTGCGTTCCGGATTCTGGCCTTTCACCGTTTCTTATATTCCCGGAGATGTTTAACTCCAATTGGGATGAAATTTTAACACAATTTCTATCCGAATATTGGCTTTCTTGCGGCGAAAAAAGGGCACCAACTGCCTTATGGGGTGGACATGAGGGCCCAAGGCGCGCTTGACCCCCTAGGGCGCGCCCCCTGCCTCGTGGCCCCCTCGGGCATCATCTCGCGTTATTTTTTCTTCCCAAAAATCACATACATTCCAAAAAAATCTACGCCAATTTTCATCCCGTTTCGACTCCGTTTGATATGGATTTTTCTGCGAAACAAAAAACATGCAACAAACATGAACTGGCACTGGGCACTGGATCAATATGTTGGTCCCAAAAATAGTATAAAAAATTGCTAAAAGTATGTAGAAGTTGTAGAATATTGGCATGGAACAATAAAAATTTATAGATACGACGGAGACGTATCAGGGGTTCACCACCTCCATTGGTGCATCTCCGATGATGCATGAGTAGTTCTTTGTAGACCTTTAGGTCCGTAGTTAGTAGCTAGATGGCTTCCTCTCTCTCTCTCTTGATTCTCAATACAATGGTCTCTTGGAGATCCATATGATGTAACTCTTTTGCCGTGTGTTTGTTGGGATCCGATGAACTTTGATTTTATGATCAGATCTATCTCTTTTTATATCCATGAAAGTATTTGATTTTCTTTGATCTCTTTTATGTATGATTGCTTATAGCCTCGTATTTCTTCTCCGATATTTGGGTTTTGTTTGGCCAACTTGATCTATTTTTCTTGCAATGGGAGGAGGTGCTTTGTATTGGGTTCAATCCTATGGTGCTTGATCCCACTGACAGAAGGGGAACCGACACGTATGTATTGTTGCTACTAAGGATTAAACAATGGGTCTATCTCTACATAGATAGATCTTGTCTACATCATGCCATCGTTCTTATTGCATTACTCCGTTTCTCCATGAACTTAATACACTAGATGCATGTTGGATAGCAGTTGATGTGTGGAGTAATAGTAGTTGATGCAGGCAGGAGTCGGTCTAGTAATCTTGGACGTGATGCCTATGTAATGACCATTGCCTGGATATCGTCATGAGTATTTGAAGTTCTATCAATTTCCCAATAGTAATTTGTGCACCCATCGTTTGCTATTTTTCTTGAGAGAAGCCACTACTGAAACCTACGGCCCCCGGGTCTCTTTCTCATATATTTGCCTTTGCGGTCTACTTTTATTTGCCTTTTATTTTCAGATCTATTAAACCAAAAATACAAAAATACTTTGCCGCACTTTATTTTATTTGAGATCTATTTATTCAATCTATTACAACTTTCTCCCGTAACGCACCAATTTCTAGCACCGTTACCCGAAAGGGATTGACAACCCCTTTAACACGTCGGGTTGTGAGTATTTGTTATTTGTGTGTAGGGGTTGTTTACGTTGTGTTGCTTGGTTCTCCTACTGGTTCGATAACCTTGGTTTCATATATGAGGGAAATACCTACCGCTGGTGTGCTGCATCATCCCTTCTTCTTTGGGGAAATACTGACGTAGCTTCAAGCGACATCAGCAACTTATTTTTTGGCACTGTTGTTTAGGTCATATTGGTGTAAAGCGCATGAAGAAACTCCATGCTGATGGGCTTTTGGAATCACTTGATTATGAATCACTTGATCCTTGCGAACCATGCCTCATGGGCAAGATGACTAAGACTCCGTTCTCCGGAAAAATGGAGCGAGCCACAGACTTATTGGAAATAATACATACTAATGTATGCCATCTGATGAGTGTTGAGGCTCGCGGCGGGTATCATTATTTTCTAACCTTCACAGATGATTTGAGCAGATATGGGTATATCTACTTAATGAAACATAAGTCTGAAACATTTGAGAAGTTCAAAGAATTTCAGAGTGAAGTGGAAAATCATCGTAACAAGAAAATAAAGTTTCTACGATCTGATCGCGGAGGCGAATATTTGAGTTACGAGTTTGATATTTGAAACAATGTGGAATAGTTTCGCATCTCACGCTACCTAGAACACCAAAGTGTAATGGTGTGTCCGAACATCGTAACCATACTTTATTAGATATGGAGCAATCTATGACGTCTCTTACCGATTTGCCACTATCGTTTTGGGGTTATGCTTTAGAGACGGTTGCATTCACGTTAAATAGGGCACCATCTAAATCCGTTGAGACGACACCATATGAATTGTGGTTTAGCTAGAAACCTAAGCTCCCGTTTCTTAAAGTTTGGGGCTGCGATGCTTATGTGAAAAAGCTTCAACCTGATAAGCTCAAACCCAAATCGGAGAAATGTGTCTTCATAGGATACCCAAAAGAAACTATTAGGTACACCTTCTAACACAGATCTGAAGGCAAGATATTCGTTGCTAAGAATGGATCCTTTCTAGAGAAGGAGTTTCTCTCGAAGGAAGTGAGTGGGAGGAAAGTTGAATTTGATGAGGTAGTTCTACCTTCTCTCGAATTGGAAAATGGTTCATCACCAAAATCAGTTCTAGTGATGCCTACACCAATTAGGGAGGAAGTTAATGATGATGATCATGAAACTTCACATCAAGTTACTACCAAACCTCGTAGGTCAACTAGAGTAAGGTCCGCACCAGAGTGGTACGGTAATCCTATTCTAGAAGTCATGTTGCTAGACCATGATGAACCTACGAACTGTGAGGAAGCGATGATGAGCCCAGATTCCGCGAAATGGCTTGAGGCCATGAAATCTGAGATGGGATGTATGAGAACAATAATGGACTTTGGTTGAGTTGCTCGATGATCGGCAAGCCATTGAGAATAAATGGATCTTCAAGAAGAAGACAGACGCTGACGGTAATGTTACTGTCTACAAAGCTCGACTTGTTGTGAAAGGTTTTCAACAAATTCTAGGAGTTGACTACGATGAGACATTCTCACCCATAGTGATGCTTAAGTATGTCCAAATCATGTTAGCAATTGCCGCATTTTATGACTATGAAATTTGGCAAATGGATGTCAAAATCGCATTCCTTAATGGATTCTCAAAGAAGAGTTGTATATGATGCAACCAGAAGGTTTTGTTGATCCTAAAGGTGCTAGCAAAGTGTGCAAGCTCCAGCGATCCATTTATGGACTGGTGCAAGCATCTTTGAGTTGGAATATATGCTTTGATAGTGTGATCAAAGCATATGGTTTTATACAGACTTTTGGAGAAGCCTGTATTTACAAGAAAGTGAGTGGGAGGTATGTAGCATTTCTAATATTATACGTGGATGACATATTGTTGATTGGAAATAATACATAATTTCTGGATAGCATAAAAGGATACTTGAATAAGAATTTTTCAATGAAAGACCTCGGTGAAGCTGCTTATATATTGGGCATCAAGATCTATAGAGATAGACCGAGACGCTTAATTAGACTTTCACAAAGCACATACCTTGATAAAGTTTTGAAGAAATTCAAAATGGATTAGTCAAAGAAAAGGTTATTGCCTGTGTTACAAGGTGTGAAGTTGAGTCAGACTCAATGCCCGACCACTTCAGAAGATAGAGAGAAAATGAAAGTCATTCCCTATGCCTCCGCCATAGGTTCTATCGTGTATGTAATGTTGTGTACCAGACCTGATGTGTGCCTTCCCATAAGTTTAACAGGGAGGTACCAAAGTAATCCAGGAGTGGATCACTAGACAACGGTCAAGAACATCCTGAAATACCTAAAAAGGACTAAGGATATGTTTCTCGTTTACGGAGGTGACAAAGATCTTGTCGTAAATGGTTACGTCGATGCAAGCTTTGACACTGATCCAGATGACTCAAAGTCACGAACTGGATACGTATTTATATTGAATGGTGTAGCTGTAAGTTGGTGCAGTTCCAAGCAGAGCGTCGTGGCGGGATCTACGTGTGAAGCAGAGTACATGGCAACTTCGGAAGCAGCAAATGAAGGAGTCTGGATGAAGGAGTTCATATCCAATCTTGGTGTAATACCTAGTGCATCGGGTCCAATGAAAATCTTTTGTGACAATACTGGAGCAATTGCCTTAGCGAAGGAATCCATATTTCACAAGAGAACCAAACACATCAAGAGACGCTTCAATTCCATCCGCGATCAAGTCAAGGAGGGAGACATAGAAATTTGCAAAATAGATACAGATCTGAATGTTGTAGACCTGCTGACTAAGCCTCTTCCACGAGCAAAACATGATCAACACCAAGACTCCATGGGTGTTAGAATCATTACTATGTAATCTAGATTATTGACTCTAGTGCAAGTGGGAGACTGAAGGAAATATGCCCTAGAGACAATAATAAAGTTGTTATTTATATTTCTGTAGTGATCAGACCTCAAACGCTCCAATCTCTGTGCTCTGATGTCATCCCTGGATCAGTAATGCTGACACCACACGGTACTTGAAGGATTTATAACAGAGTAGCAATCACACACTTATTACATCGAGTGTCTCAGAAGAGAACTTATTACAATAAATATGGCTTAAGGCCATCTAATAATGATAACAGCGGAAGGCTTGGAAGATAAGTGAGTCCATCAACTCCAACGGCATCACTGAGTATAGAACCACGACCTAAAGGCACCTTACTCATCGTCTGAAAAGTCTGCAACATGAATGTTGCAGCCCGAAACAGGTCAGCACATGGAATATGCTGGCAATGTAACATATAGAGAGCAATGAAGGAATAAGACTATACTACATGCATATTTGGCTGGTGGAAAGCTCTATGGTTACAGTTTTGCGTAAAGCCAATTTTTCCCTACTACAAAGGAATACATTTTATTTAACTATCATGGTGGTTGTTAAACATTGAGAGTGTAGACACACTCTCAATCCCAATTAAACATCATCATTAAAACCCAACAAAATTAATTAGAGTAACATGATGAGATTCACATGATAATCCAAGTACTAGATACTCAAGATGTCCATAACTGGGGACACGGCTAACCATGATTAGTTTATACACTCTGCAGAGGTTTGCGCACTTTCCCCACAAGACTCGATCTCCTCCGTTGGGATTCTCACACTACATGGTGTTTGAGAAACGGATGACCGAGACATAGTCTTTCAAAAGCGCTAGCACCTTACGATCAGGTAGACCGTTACACCTACTTTCCCCTACATCTGCTAGTCTACCACTGTAAGAGTTCGCACAACTTAGTCAACTATGCTAGAGCTCACAGTAGCTTGTGGCTGCACACGGAAGTTTCTAGTATGAATAATCTCATGATCCCTTTAAGCCTGGGTGGCGGTCCAAAAGAAAAACAGGCAATCGCTGGAATACCCAGGTGCCTCAGTCCACCCAGATGTGTGTTTAAGTTGCCACCTTAGATAAACCATTAATTTAACAAACTCAGATCTGTCATGGATTTCACTCATCCAATCCACGTCTACTAGCATAGCATGGCATAATAAGCAAACATAGAAGTAACTCCCAAAGGTTTGATAATAACACAGGTGATAGGCACTACCTCATCTACTTCCCAAACCCACATTTTAATTAGATCCTAATCATGCAATGTGTGAGGATTGATCTAATGCAATAAAAACTGGGTAATAGGAGGTATGATCAAAGTGTTACTTGCCTTGCTGATGATCCGCAAAACCTAGCGATTCGAAGTAGCAAGCGGCGCACTCTGGATACTCTATCGCAAACAAAAAAGCATACAATAAGTACTCAACTAATGCACAGGTAAAACTCAAATAAGAGATCTAACCAGAAAGTTCAACTTAAGAACTCCGGTTGGCAAAAAGAATCAAATCGAACGAAGCGACGAAAGACAAACGGCAAAAGAAACAGGCTTCGTTTACTATTCTGGAGCTAGGTCAAATTTTACAGAAGCAAAAACTTGTTTGAGTTGGTTAAACGGAAAGAGGGTTTCGAGACGAAACTCCAGGCGCTTGAATCACCTGATTCCGATAAACGAGCGAAAAGTTATACTAGAACGAAAATCGGATCAGAAATCGCGATCAGAAAAATCGCAGATTTAATCCGAGAAAAAGAAAAACGATGAACAGATTAACGAACGAACGTTTGTTTTCTGGATCTAAACGATGAACACGTTCGTTAAAATGAAGGAACGAGCGAACGCTCGCTAATTAACTAAACCAAGAAAAGAAAAACCGATCTATCTAAAAAACGAAACTAAAAAACCAAAAACAAAACTGGTGAAAATCAACGGTTTTCTAAAAAAACGGCAGCGGGACAACCTCATCGGCGCGAGCTCCGGCGGCGGCGGCGCAGGCGGTGGCGGCAGGCGGCGGTGGCGGCTAGGGCGGCGGCGGCTAGGGCGGGCGGCGTGGGGCTAGGGTTGGGGCGGCGGCGGTGATACGTCTCCAACGTATCTATAATTTTTGATTGCTCCATGCTATATTATCTACTGTTTTGGACTATATTGGGCTTTATTTTCCACTTTTATATTATTTTTGCGACTAACCTATTAACCGGAGGCCCAGCCCAGAATTGCTGTTTTTTGCCTATTTCAGTGTTTCGG
This sequence comes from Triticum urartu, assembly GCF_056163025.1. Lineage (NCBI taxonomy): Eukaryota > Viridiplantae > Streptophyta > Magnoliopsida > Poales > Poaceae > Triticum > Triticum urartu. Next base: position 300,892,339 of record NC_141879.1, read on the forward strand.
ATAAACGGAATATCAAACGGAGTCCAAACGGAATAAAATCTTCGGAAACATGATTTTCTCACCGAATGTGATCCAGGAGACTTGGACCCTACTGCAAGGGATCAAAGAGGTGGTCACGAGGGTGGGGGGCGCGCCCCCCTGCCTCGTGGGCCCCTCGTTGCTCCACCGACGTACTCCTTCCTCCTATATATACAAACGTACCCCCAAACGAACAGAACAGGAGCCCAAAACCTAATTCCACCGCCGCAACTTTCTGTATCCACGAGATCCCATCTTGGGGCCTATTCCGGAGCTCCGCCGGAAGAGGGCCGTCATCACGGAGGGCTTCTACATCATCCTAGCCCCTCCGATGAAGTGTGAGTAGTTTACCTCAGACCTTCGGGTCCATAGTTAGTATCTAGATGGCTTCTTCTCTCTCTTTGAATCTCAATACAAAGTTTTCCCCCTCTCTCATGGAGATCTATTCGATGTAATCTTCTTTTTGCGGTGTGTTTGTTGAGACCGATGAATTGTGGGTTTATGATCAAGTCTATCTATGAATAATATTTGAATCTTCTCTGAATTCTTTTATGCATGATTGGTTATCTTTGCAAGTCTCTTCGAATTATCCGTTTGGCTTGGCCAACTAGATTGGTAGTTCTTGCCATGGGATAAGTGCTTAGCTTTGGGTTCGATCTTGCGGTGTCCTTACCCAGTGACAGAAGGGGCAGCAAGGCACGTATTGTATCGTTGCCATCGAGGATAACAAGATGGGGTTTATTTCATATTGCATGAATTTATCTCTCTACATCATGTCATCTTGCTTAAGGCGTTACTCTGTTTTTAACTTAATACTCTAGATGCATGCTGGATAGCGGTCGATGAGTGGAGTAATAGTAGTAGATGCAGAATCGTTTAGATCTACTTGTCACGGACGTGATGCCTATATACATGATCATGCCTAGATATTCTCATAATTATGCTCAATTCTATCAATTGCTCAACAGTAATTTGTTCACCCACCGTAGAATACTTATGCTCTTGAGAGAAGCCACTAGTGAAACCTATGGCCCCCGGGTCTATTCTCATCATATCAATCTCCATTACTTTAATCTTGTTTTGCTATTTACTTTGCTTTTACTTTTTACTTTGCATCTTTATATCAAAAATATTCTATCTATCAGATCTCACTCTCGTAAGTAACCTGAAGGGCTTGACAACCCCTAATCGCGTTGGTTGCGAGTAGCTATCGCTTTGTGCAGGTACGAGGGACTTGAGCGTGGGCTCCTACTGGATTGATACCTTGGTTCTCAAAAACTTAGGGAAATACTTACGCTACTCTGCTGCATCATCCCTTCCTCTTCGGGGAAAACCAACGCAAGCTCAAGACGTAGCAAGAAGGATTTCTGGCGCCGTTGCCGGGGAGTCTACGCAAAAATTCATATACCAAGTAACCATCACAATCCCTATCTCTCGCATTACATTATTTGCCATTTGCCTCTCATTTTCCTCTCCCCCCAATTCACCCTTGCCATTTTATTCGCCCTCTCTCTCTATCCTCCCTCTCTGTTTGCCTATTTTGTCCACTTGCTTTTTGTTTGCTCGTGTGTTAGATTGCTTGTTTGCCGCGATGGCTCAAGATACTACTAAATTGTGTGACTTCACCAATACCAATAATAATGATTTCCTTAGCACTCCGATTGCTCCTCTTACCGATGCTGAATCTTGTGAAATTAATACTGCTTTGTTGAATCTTGTTATGAAAGATCAATTCGCCGGCCTTCCTAGTGAAGATGCCGCTACTCATCTGAATAGCTTCGTTGATTTATGTGATATGCAAAAGAAAAAAGATGTCAATAATGATGTCGTTAAATTGAAGCTATTTCCTTTTTCGCTTAGAGATCGTGCTAAAGCTTGGTTTTCGTCTTTGCCTAAGAATAGTATAGATTCATGGAACAAGTGCAAAGATGCTTTTATCTCTAAGTATTTTCCTCCCGCTAAGATCATCTCTCTTAGAAACGATATAATGAACTTTAAACAACTTGATCATGAACATGTTGCACAAGCTTGGGAGAGAACGAAATTAATGATACGTAATTCCCTACTCATGGTTTGAATTTGTGGATGATTATACAAAACTTTTATGCCGGATTGAATTTTGCTTCTAGAAATCTTTTAGATTCAGCCGCGGGAGGCACTTTTATGGAAATCACTTTAGGAGATGCTACTAAACTGCTAGATAATATTATGGTTCATTATTCTCAATGGCATACTTAAAGAACTTCTAATAAAAAAGTGCATGCGATAGAAGAAATTAATGTGTTGAGTGGAAAGATGGATGAACTTATGAAATTATTTGCTAATAAGAGTGTTTCTTCTGATCCTAATGATATGCCTTTGTCTACTTTGATTGAGAATAATAATCAATCTATGGATGTGAATTTTGTTGGTAGGAATAATTTTGGTAACAATGCTTATAGAGGGAATTTTAATCCTAGGCCATATCCTAGTAATCCTTCTAATAATTATGGGAATTCCTACAACAACTCTTATGGAAATTATAATAAGATGCCCTCCGATTTTGAATCTAATATTAAAGAATTTATTTCTTCGCAAAAGAATTTTAATGCTATGATTGAAGAAAAATTGCTTAAGATTGATGATTTGGCTAGAAACGTTGATAGAATTGCTCTTGATGTTGATGCTTTGAAACTTAGATCTATTCCACCTAAGCATGATATTAATGAGTCTCTAAAAGCCGTGAGAATTTCAATTAATGAGTGTAAGGAAAGAACCGCGAGGATGCATGCTTCCAAAGATGCCTTTATTAAAGCGTGTTTTTCCAATTCCTATGAAAATCAAGATGAAGATCTAAAAGTTATTGATGTGTCTCCAATTAAATCTTTATTTTGCAATATGAATCTTGATGAAACTAAATATGATCTTCCTTTACCTAGAAGGCATTCTAAAAATTCGGAGTATTTAGATCTTTGTGATGAAATTGATAAAAGTGGGATTGAAAAAAATAAAAATCTAGATGTTGCTAAACCCACTATATTGGATTTCAAGGAATTTAATTATGAAAGTTGCTCTTTGATTGATTGTATTTCCTTGTTGCAATCCGTGCTAAATTCTCCACATGCTTATAATCGAAATAAAGCCTTCACTGAACATATTGTTGATGCCTTGATGCAATCTTATGAAGAAAAACTTGAGTTGAAAGTTTCTATCCCTAGAAAACTCTATGATGAGTGGGAACCAACTATTAAAATTAAAATTAAAGATCATGAGTTTTATGCTTTGTGTGATTTGGGTGCTAGTGTCTCTACTATTCCCAAGACTTTGTGTGATTTACTAGATTTCTGTAACTTTGATGATTGCTCTCTAAACTTGCATCTTGCGGATTCCACTATTAAGAAACCTATGGGAAGGATTAATGATGTTCTTATTGTTGCAAATAGGAATTATGTGCCCGTAGATTTCATTGTTCTTGATATAGATTGCAATCCTTCTTGCCCTATTATTCTTGGTAGACCGTTCCTTAGAATGGTTGGTGCGATTATTGATATGAAGGAAGGGAATATTATATTTCAATTTCCATTAAAAAAGGGCATCGAACACTTTCCAAGAAAGAAAATAAAGTTACCATATTAAACTATCATGAGAGGCACTTATGGATTGCCTACCAAAGATGGCAATACCTAGATCTATTCTTGCTCGTTATGCCTAGCTCGGGGCGTTAAACGATAGCGCTTGTTGGGAGACAACCCAATTTTATTTTTATTCCTTGCTTTTTGATCCTGTTTAGTAATAAATAAATTATTTAGCCTCTGTTTTGGTTGTGTTTTTTGTGTTTAATTAGTATTTGTGCCAAGTAGAACCGTTGGGAAGACTTGGGGAAAGTCTTGTTGAACTTGCTGTAAAAAACAGAAACTTTAGCGCTCACGAGAACTGCTGTCATTTTTATTTAAAGAGTGATATTTAGTTAATTATTTTTTCAGATGATTAATATATAAATTCCTCACGTCCAGAAATTTATTTTAGAATTTTTGGGGTTCCAGATCTTGCGCTAGCTACAGATTACTACAGACTATTCTGTTTTTGACAGATTCTATTTTCCGTGTGTTGTTTGCTTATTTTGATGAATCTATGTCTAGTAAAATAGTTTATAATCCATAGAGAAGTTGGAATACATTAGGTCTAACACCAATATAAATAAAGAATGAGTTCATTACAGTACCTTGAAGTGGTCTTTTGTTTTCTTTCGCTAACGGAGCTCACGAGTTTTCTATTTTGAGTTTTGTGTTGTGAAGTTTTCAAGTTTTGGGTGAATTATTTTGATGGATAATGGAACAAGGAGTGGAAAGAGCCTAAGCTTGGGGATGCCCATGGCACCCCCAAGATAATCCAAGGACACCAAAAAGTCAAAGCTTGGGGGATGCCCCCGGAAGGCAGCCCCTCTTTCGTCCACTTCCATCGGTAATTTACTTGGAGCTATATTTTTATTCACCAACATGATATGTGTTTTGCTTGGAGCGTCTTGTATTATTTGTGTCTTTGTTTGTTAGTATGACACAATCATCCTTGCTGTACACACCTTTTGAGAGAGTCATACATGAATTAAAATTTGATAGAATACTCTATGTGCTTCACTTATATCTTTTGAGCTAAGTAGTTTTGCTCTATGTGCTTCACTTATATCTTTTGAGCTAGATAATTTTACTCTATATGCTTCACTTATATCCTTTGAGCTAGATAATTTTACTCTATGTGCTTCGCTTATATCTTTTGAGCGTTATAATTTTGCTCTATGTGCTTCACTTAGATCTTTCAGAGCACGGTGGTGGATATGTTTTAAAGAAACTATTGATCTCTCATGCTTCACTTAAATTAATTTGAGAGTCTCTTAATAGCATGGTAATTTTCCTAATAATAATATGCTTGGTATTCAAGATTTGTGAAACTCTCTTTTGAGTGTGTTGAATACTAAGAAAAGATTGAAGCATGATAATTGTTTTGAGTTATGGAGGTGATAATATTAAAGTCATGCTAGTTGAGTAGTTGTGAATTTAAAGAATACTTGTGTTGAAGTTTGTGATTCCCGTAGCATGCACGTATGGTGAACCATTATGTGATGAAGTCAGAGCATGATTTATTTATTGATTGTCTTCCTTATGAGTGGCGGTCGGGGACGAGCGATGGTCTTTTCCTACCAATCTATCCCCCTAGGAGCATGCACGTAATACTTTGCTTTGATAACTTCTAGATTTTTTCAATAAGTATATGATTTCTTTATTACTAATGTTGAGTCCATGGATTATAAGCACTATCACCCTTCCACCTTTGCTAGCCTCTCTAATACCGCGCAACTTTCGCCGGTATCATACACCTACCATATACCTTCCTCAAAACAACCACCATACCTACCTATTATGGCATTTCCATTGCCATGCAACTTTCCACCATCTAGTTCATCATGACACACTTCATCATTGTCATATTGCATATCCCGGCACACCGCCGGATGCATTCACATAGAGTCATATTTTGTTCTAAGTATCGAGTTGTAATTGTTGAGTTATAAGAAAAATAAAAGTGTGATGATCATCATTATTAGAGCATTGTCCCAGTGAGGAAAGAATGATGGAGACTATGATTCCCCCATAAGTCGGGATGAGACTCCGGACGAAAAAAAAGAGGCCATAAAAAAAGAGAAAAGGCCCAAACAAAAAATGATGAGAGAAAAAGAGAGAGGGGACAATGTTACTATCCTTTTACCACACTTGTGCTTCAAAGTAGCACCATGATCTTCATAGTAGAGAGTCTCTCATGTTATCACTTTCATATACTAGTGGGAATTTTTCATTGTAGAACTTGGCTTGTATATTCCAATGATGGGCTTCCTCAAATTGCCCTAGGTCTTCATGAGCAAGCAAGTTGGACGCACACCCACTTAGTTTCTTTTTGAGCTTTCATATACTTATAGCTCTAGTGCATCCATTGCATGGCAATCCCTACTCACTCACATTGATATCTATTGATGGGCATCTCCATAGCCCGTTGATACGCCTAGTTGATGTGAGACTATCTTCTCCTTTTTGTCTTCTCCACAACCACCATTCTATTCCACCTATAGTGCTATATCCATGGCTCACGCTCATGTATTGCATGAAGATTGAAAAAGTTTTGAAAAAGTTAGAGTATGAAACAATTGCTTGGCTTGTCATCGGGGTTGTGGATGATTTAAATACTTTGTGTGGGGAAGATGGAGCATAGCCAGACTATATGATTTTGTAGGGATAACTTTCTTTGGCCATGTTATTTTGCGAAGACATAATTGCTTTATTAGTATGCTTGAAGTATTATTTTCTATGTCAATATAAACTTTTATGTTTAATCTTTCTAATCTGAATATTCATACCACAATTAAGAAGACTAACCTATATTGGGCTTTATTTTCCACTTTTATATTATTTTTGGGACTAACCTATTAACTGGAGGCCCATCCCAGAATTGCTGTTTTTTTGCCTATTTCAGTGTTTCGGATAAACGGAATATCAAACGGAGTCCAAACGGAATAAAATCTTGGGAAACGTGATTTTCTCACCGAACGTGATCCAGGAGACTTGGACCCTACTGCAAGGGATCAAAGAGGTGGTCACGAGGGTGGGGGCGCCCCCCTAGGGTGCGCCCCCTGCCTCGTGGGCCCCTCGTTGCTCCACCGACGTACTCCTTCCTCCTATATATATACACGTACCGCCAAACGATCAGAACATGAGCCAAAAACCTAATTCCACTGCCGCAACTTTCTGTATCCATGAGATCCCATCTTGGGGCCTGTTCCGGAGCTCCGCCGGAAGAGGGCCGTCATCACGGAGGGCTTCTACATCATCCTAGCCCCTCTGATGAAGTGTGAGTAGTTTACCTCAGACCTTCGGGTCCATAGTTAGTAGCTAGATGGCTTCTTCTCTCTCTCTGAATCTCAATGAAAAGTTCTCCCCCTCTCTCGTGGAGATCTATTCGATGTAATCTTCTTTTTGCGGTGCGTTCGTTGAGACCGATGAATTTTGAGTTTATGATCAAGTCTATCTATGAATAATATTTGAATCTTCTCTGAATTCTTCTATGCATGATTGGTTATCTTTGCAAGTCTCTTCGAATTATCCGTTTGGTTTGGCCAACTAGATTGGTAGTTCTTGCCATGGGAGAAGTGCTTAGCTTTGGGTTCGATCTTGCGGTTTCCTTGCCCAGTGACAGAAGGGGCAGCAAGGCACGTATTGTATCGTTGCCATCGAGGATAACAAGATGGGGTTTATTTCATATTGCATGAATTTATCTCTCTAGATCATGTCATCTTGCTTAAGGCGTTACTCTGTTTTTAACTTAATACTCTAGATGCATGCTGGATAGCGGTCGATGAGTGGAGTAATAGTAGTAGATGCAGAATCGTTTTGGTCTACTTGTCACGGACGTGATGCCTATATACATGATCATGCCTAGATATTCTCATAATTATGCTCAATTCTATCAATTGCTCAACAGTAATTTGTTCACCCACCGTAGAATACTTATGCTCTTGAGAGAAGCCACTAGTGAAACCTATGGCCCCCGGGTCTATTCTCATCATATCAATCTCCATTACTTTAATCTTGTTTTACTATTTACTTTGCTTTTACTTTTTACTTTGCATCTTTATATCAAAATACCAAAAATATTCTATTTGTCAGATCTCACTCTCGTAAGTGACCGTGAAGGGCTTGACAACCCCTAATCGCGTTGGTTGCGAGTAGCTATTGCTTTGTGCAGGTACGAGGGACTTGAGCATGGGCTCCTACTGGATTGATACCTTGGTTCTCATAAAATGAGGGAAATACTTACGCTACTCTGCTACATCATCCCTTCCTCTTCGGGGAAAACCAACGCAAGCTCAAGACGTAGCAGGCGGCTATGGGCTGGGGCGGCCCGGGTGGCGCTATATAAAGCCCCGGCCAGGCGGAGTCGTGACCGGACACGGCCCAAGGTCGGTTCGGACTTTTTTTAAATAATTACGCTCAGAAAAAAAACAAAAGGAATACTAAACGGACTCCAGAAATCACAAAATAAATTTTCCCCGGCTTCTAAAATCAAGACGCACAGGATGAACATTTATTTGGGGCCTAAATGCAACTTTGAAAAACGTGCATTTTTCCTAAATTCAAATAAAATAGCAAATATAACCAGAAATAAAATCTTATTTGATTTTTTTATTAAATCCTCAATATTTCTTTATTTTGGGAAAGTCTTTTTATTCCCTCTCTCATATTTTGATATTAGAAATAATTAAAGATAAAATAAATAAAATCAAATGATCCTATTTTCAAAATTTGAGAAAACTCAAATATGAAAATAACGAAATCCCCAACTCTCTCCGAGGGTCCTTGAGTTGCGTAGAATTTCTAGGATCAACCAACATGCAATAAAATATGATATGCAATGATGATCTAGTGTATAACATTCCAAATTGAAAATTTGGGATGTTACAATTTCCTTATATCATGATACATGTTTATTATTCATGCTAGAATTGCATTAACCGGAAACTTGATACATGTGTGAATACATAGACAAAACACAGTGTCCCTAGCAAGCCCCTACTAGACTATCTCGTTAATCAAAGATGGATAAGTTTCCTAACCATAGACATGTGTTTTTATTTGATGAATGGGATCACATCATTAGGAGAATGATGTGATGGACAAGACCCATCCGTTATCTTAGCATAATGATCGTTAAGTTTTATTGTTATTTCTTTCTTCACGACTTATACATATTCCTCTCACGATGAGATCATGCAACTCCCGAATATCGGAGGAACACCTTGTGTTCTATCAAACGTCACAATGTAACTGGGTGATTATAAAGATGCTCTACCTATGTCTCCGAAGGTGTTTCTTGGGTTGGCATAGATCAAGATTAGGATTTGTCACTCTGAGTATCGGAGAGGTATCTCTGGGCCCTCTCGGTAATGCACATCACTATAAGCCTTGCAAGCAATGTTACTAGTGAGTTAGTTGCGGGATGATGCATTACAGAATGAGTAAAGAGACTTGCCGGTAACGAGATTTAACTAGGTATGGGGATACCGATGATCGAATCTCGGGCAAGTAACATACCGATGACAAAGGGAATAATGTATGTTGTTATTGCGGTTTGACTAATAAAGATCTTCCTAGAATATGTAGGGACCAATATGAGCATCTAGGTTCCGCTATTGGTTATTGACCGGAGATGTGTCTCGGTCATGTCTACACAGTTCTCGAACCTATAGGGTCCGCATGCTTAACGTTCTATGACGATTTGTATTATGAGTTATGTGTTTTTTGGTGACCGAAGTTTGTTTGGAGTCTCGGATGAGATCACGGACATGACAAGGAGTCTCGAAATGGTCAAGAGGTAAAGATTCATATATTGGACGATGATATTCGAACAACGGAATGGTTTCAGAAAGGTTCGGGTATATTTCGAAGTACTGAGGGGTTACCGGAACCCCCCGGGGAAGTATTGGGCCTACATGGGCCATACTGGAGAGAGAGGGGAGCCCGCAAGGGGTGGCCGTGCCCCCCCCATGGGAGTCCGAATTGTACTAGAGTAGGGGGCGGCGCCCGCTTTCCCTCTCCCTCTCCTTCACTTTCCCCTCCGATGAGAAAGGAAAAGGGGGGCGAATCCTACTAGGAGTGGAGTCCTAGTAGGACTCCCCCCATGGCGCCCCCTTGGTGACCAGCCTCCTCCCCTCCTCCTTTATATATGGGGGCAGAGGGGCACCCCATAGCACATCAATTGTTCTCTTAGCCGTGTGTGGTGCCCCCTCCATAGTCTACTCCTCCGTTCATAGCGTCGTAGTGCTTAGGCAAAGACCTGCATGGATCAAATCACCATCACCGTCACCACACCGTCGTGCTGACGAAACTCTCCCTCGACCCTCTGCTGGATCAAGAGTTCAAGGGACGTCATCGAGCTAAACGTGTGCTGAACTCGTAGGTATCGTACGTTCGGTACTAGATCGGTTGGATCATGAAGACGTTCAACTTCATCAACCGCGTTAACCTAACACTTCCGCTTTCGGCCTACGAGGGTACGTGGACACACTCTCCTCCTCTCATTGCTATGCATCTCCTTGTTAGATCTTGCGTGATCATAGGAATTTTTTTGTAATTGCATGCTACGTTCCCCTATAGCTGAGCCAATGGCAACCCCCTGCGGCGACAAGGGAAGGACCATGGTAGTCATAAATAGAGGAGAGTTGCTGCCTAGCGAGGGGATCGACTCATGGAGAACACAACGCATACATTATTCATCTAGAACACACAACAATATAATGCTAAGGCAGGGGTATGTCATTACACTGCAATGGTGGCTTGAACCTAGGTATCTCTAGCGTGCTTTACTTTTTGCTATCCACTCTCCGGCGATCGATGACTTAGAAAACGTAACACGTTCAGTCTGGCTGAACTCACAAAGGGTTGCCGTTCACAACCCAATGTCAGTTTCTTAGACAACTACTTTTGTCTGCCAGGTAGGGGATTGAGGCGTTTCAGTTTCCTTGGTCACTATTACGTCCACGCCCTGAAGATTTTGTGGCGCCCTGTCTGAAAACCACTGTAGCCAGACGGTCGCCACACACCAGCCCAGGTAATCACACTAGCGCGTGCCTTTACAACATGTATCAGTAACATAAGGCACAATTTAATAAGAATATAATTATTAGCCATTTTGTCTCGAATAAATACATCATGGTTACAAAGATGGGGCAGCGGAAAAGAACTATCTAAGGCAGCACGGACTTGTAGAGACTCCAATCCACAGGGATCTCACTAGTGGACGACGGATCCTTAGCTCAACCTGGCCATGTAAAAAGCGGTTGAGTAATTTTGAACATATGTGCAAGCAAACCATATAACATATACACCAAACAAAGCAATTCATGGTATTCAAGCATGCTTCAATTATTAGGGCAATATTATCTACCAAGGCATGGCACATCTATCTAGCAATATTAATTACCATGCCATAGCAGGATTATCAAACAAGGTAACTGTCGGTACTAAAACTAGCAGATCTCTGGTAGGGGGCTCGAGCTGTGAATCTTGGATGAATGGTTAACAGGAGACAAAAGGCATGATATTTACCTAGGTCCGGGCCCTCTCAAAGAGGTAAACCCTACATCCTGCTTGATTATATTGATGATGGAGTATCGAGTACAGTTGATCTATCTCGAGATCGTATGTCGTGTTCAAAACCCTAAGGCAGGTAATTGTGATTGTGTCTCTACAGACTAAATCCTCTTGCTTATATAGACATCAGGGGTATGTAGGGTTACATATGGTCAGCTGCCAACTAGGTATAAACATGCTAATAGATGGAGTAGTCCTTGAAGTACACGCCAAGTCTTCGGCTGAGACCGTCTTGATCACGTCTGTGTTCGAGGCTTCCGGAGTCCTTTCTTGTGAGATTGGTGGGCCATGCTTGGCCCATGGATGGTAGGCCAACTAGGTTGGTACCCCTTAGTCTAGGACACCGTCTGTAGCCCCTAAACTTGTCTACGGAGCCAGGGACAACAATCTTCCTCGGACCAATGTCTTCGGCTTGACATGCGAGTTCCCCCTTCCAAGTAGTTCTCATGAAAATCAAAGATCCTCTCTATTTTAAGCAATTGCCAAGCTTCCCTTTATGGACGCCACCCGTCGACCACATGTTTTGAGGGTTCCACTTGGCACCCAAAGTCTTTAGATCACTTTGCCTCGAAGGCTAATGACATAGCTGTGAACAGTGTTCTGGCCTAATAACTTTTATCAACACGTCACCACCCACGACATGTGATCCAGTTATTGTAGCTCGAATCGCGACCCGAGGCGACACTCTCATTGGCACATCTCATCATCGGGGGATATCATGTATTGCATCGCATATGTAATAAATGTTCATCATGTATTTAAAAGCATTCATTGGGTAGAGAAGACTCACACATATTTGGACAATATCTGTCCCGTATTAGAAAATTGTTCATCACATATTTAAAAAATGGTCTTTGCGAGTTTTTTTTACAATTTCATGGTTTTTCATCTTTTTTTCAAAAAATATTTTATTCTTTTTTACTTTTAAAATTAATGAGTATTTTTAATTCTTGAATATTTTTAAATTCACTATCATTTCAATAAATTCAGTTACATTTTCAATTTCTTTTAATATTTTTTATATTTATATTTGAATCACTGCAATAATAGATAAAGGAAAAATATATAAAAAATTGACCCAAGAACAAGCCAAGACCGAAAAGAGAACTTCAAGAAAACTACAAGGAAGAAAAGATAAAACAAACGAAGAAACCAGAGAAAATGAACACCCTAGAAAAGAAAACTAACCGAATGATAAATGGGCCTCATGCCATTACGTCATTACACCCTCCAATGTGAGTTGCCCGAGCGTCCAAATGGGCAGTGGGAGGTTCCTATTTGCCATGAACAAATTCAAAAATAGGAATATTTTTTTGAATTGTGAAGAAGTTTTAATTCATGAACTTTTAAAACATTGGGATTTTTTTAAAAACATGGTCATTTTCATATCCTAGAAATTTTTCAAAATGTGTGAACATTTTTTAAAATTCTTAATATTTCTTTAAAAAATGATTTTTAACTACAAACTGTTGTTGAAATTTTAAACATTTTTTGTAATTTGAGAATTAGAAAAAAACAAAACAGAAATGGAAAATCCAAAAATCTGAAATAAAACAAAAAGAACTGTAAAAAGAAAAGAAAAGGGCCCATAACGTTCTGTAAAGTTCCCAGAATAGTAAAACTGGACAAAACCTGCTACAAGGTTCCTAACACTAGGAGCCACGTATTTTCTTAAAATAGGCAGGATAAATATCTCGGCTCTCGTTCCTAGCCTCCATGAAGGTCTCTGGATATGTGTTGCTTATAGCAAGCAACACAACTCGTATCGCTCGCATGGGAGCACCCCGCTCGCGATCGCTAGCATAGTTGGCCAACTCATTACGGCGCCTCGCATTGCTCGCGTGGCAACACACCACACATCGCTCTTGAGGGCTCCTATTGGATACTCACTAGTCATTGGGGAGCCATCTGGTGGCGCCTTCTGAGGCATTATGATGCGCCACTAATTAGGTTAGCGCATCTGCATGACAATAATGGTTGGCTTCATGCAGGCATCAGGAAGATCCGCATCAATGCACATGAGTGTAAGAGAAGTGACAGTGGAAGAAAGGATATTAATCATGGTGATAAACACATACGAACCCATAGGTAGCATGTTGTTGATACCTAAATGATCCATTACAGATAGTTCAGGTGGTTCAATAGTAAAGCAATCTAACTAATCAAGATGTCATTCGACTTGAACATCACTAGCAATCATGATTTTCACAAAGAAACATGCATAAAACATAGGGGTTTGGTAGTGCCTCCATCAGCATCTCAACACCCGCCTCCCCACCACGGTCATCTACTCGACATACTTCACAACCACTTTTGTCCGGTCAAGCAAGATATGTGAAAGCTCTGTAATAGTACTTGAAAATGAGTGAATATAATCAGTATGATTCTATATAACAGAGTTTAGTAGTTCACTTCTTGGCCATTCAATGAAAATACATGAAAGCTTCATTTAGAAAGAACAGTTATCAGAAAACTAATCACTGGTACGCGTCGATGCTATACAAACGGTTTTAACCCCTTTCCACGACGGCATTTGGAACCGTCGCCAAGTGAGTGTGGGCGATAGGGAGGTCCTTCCAACACGACCCAGAAATCGTCGAGGATAGCCCTCCTGGGAAACAGGCTGGGTCCAAATGAGCTTGTGTGCGGTCAGGCGAGGAATTGAAACCCATTCATTTCTGTTCGTATGTACATCCCACACGGTGAATCCCAAAAAACATTTACGTTCTTATGTATATCACACACAGTCAATCCAAGAAATATGTTTCCGTTCTTATGTACATCCCACACAGTCAATCCAGGGAACGCGTTTCCGTTCGTATGTATATCACACACAGTCAATCCAAGGAATACGTTTCCATTCTTATATACATCCCACACAGTCAATCCAGGGAAAACATTTCCGTTCGTATGTACATCCCACACAGTTTTATGTGTAGTCTCGTGTGTGAAAGGTGTAACTATCACACCTGCTCAGCCTTGGTTAACTGTTTGCTTTTATCAACTACATCACACACAATTCAATGGAGAAAATTGTGTGGCATTGGGCTATCCATCACAAGCGCTTTTACTGCTAGAACCGTGTGCAAAGTTCCATGACACATTTAGAAGGTTTTATTAGTTTACAATTAATAATTCCAGTATTCTGCAAATTCACATTTCATATCGAATAGTTGTTTGCCAATTTCATATGAGGCACATAAATATATTATAACATCACAGTACGATAGCTACATGAAAACAACATAGTAAAACATATATCTAGTTAACAATATTAGAAAAATATATTCATTTCCCTAATCGAGATCATCCAGGCTCATCTTATCCACCTCTGCTTTCAGTTCAGTAAGAACCTGTTTTGCACTGGCCAACTGGGAAAGTGCCTCCTCCTTCGCCAACACCATCTTAGCAAAGTCTAATTTAAAAATCTAAGCTCATTATTCACCTTCCTCTTTTTATCCCGCATCTTCAAATATTCTTCAGTGTTGACAACACATTCTCTAAGCCTACGTCTGTTCTCTTCCTCATACATGCTCCAGAGCTTCGCTAGGCACATCTTCAAAGGCTGTGGCCACTCTTGATCAACTCACTCCAAGTAAGAACACTTCCGTTCATTCTATAATATTTAAAACTAGATCAGTAACAATTGTAGGGGAAATGGGTTTATAGCAACATAGAAAATCACTAATGCTTATTTTGAAAAAACTGAAGAAACATGTTAATTATGACATATCTTCTCAAAAAGATCAATGTGCAAATGAATTAATTTCTACTGAGACAACAACCAAATTCTGGAACATCAGAAGCTATAATTAACTACAACAACGCTACAAGTTCTTACTCGTGTACAATAAATAACAAATTGAACATTTTATGAGGAAGGTAAATATAATTGCAACAACATAGCGGCAGTTTTTGGATGACAACAAATTGATACTAACAGGTGTGTACATGCACAAATTTAGTAACATGGAACTAATAGCACTAAGGCCGTCCACTATGTATGCCAAAACTGGTGTAAAGACAACTGTTTCTACATCTCGCACCGGTGCCCTGCACTTGCGAGCCGATGAAGCGGAAAAAAAATCAGGGACTCGGACTCCGGAGCACCTAGTTGCTCCGATGCCCAGTTCCTTCGTGCCATAAAGATTTAGTATTTTACTGCTTGGCTGCTCGGATGTGTGGCCCAAAGTTGGTTGCTTTAACTACTGAAGCGGTGCCAAATAATTTTTGAATGGCACCGCTGATGAGATGACAACAATTTTAGATACTAGGTACAAACTGTGACACTGTCTTAGGATGTGTTTGGTTGAAGGTGTGGTATGAATGGGTTGGGACCGTGACAGTGTCTGAATCACATCTAACAAATGATTTGTAACAATGAAAGAGGGTCTAACCTTCTCTGCACATTCTAGAAACTTCCTCCCACTGTCCACAGATTCAAACACAACTAGCTTCACGCATGGAGGTTGATGGTGACAACGAGTAGATAGATCTTCAGCCACCCCGCTCCATTCGTTGCCACTGATGGTTCTAGGGAGCTACAAGAGGAAGAAATGACTCAAATCAACCGTCGAGTAAAAATTCTTCATTCCAAGTCATAGCCCGAGAGAGAGAAGAGAGGCATACAAGTGAAGCTGGCGAGGTGTTTGAAGAAGATCATGGCGACCCCGGCGGTAGGATGCGAGACGGCGAGAGCTAGGAAGCGGCTATAGCTTAGGAACAAAGGAAGGAAGGAGGAAACATGGGAAATGTGACTTATGGTCAGGGAGAAAAGGGGGTGGAGAAAGGGGGAGGGTGGCGGGGGTAGATATTTTGGTGGTAGGCCAAAAATTTGGAAATGTGGAGGGAAACTTTACGCGCGGTGCCGCCGGACCATTCACTTTGAACGATTGTGGGCATCACAAATGATTCTTCTGCTTTACGCGCATGGGTTGAGTTTGATAATTCAAATTTGGGTGGAAATTTCCCTGGGTACGTCATTGCATAATTTAACATCGCTTGCTAATTTGGGCACACAAAAGAGGGTATAGCAGAGAGACCACACTTACTGAATCGAGCAATTTTAGTAATTAAACAGAGCCATTTGACCTAAACATTGCTCTAATAAAAGACCAACATTAAAAACAAAGCCTAAGTACGCATAATTTTAACAAATCCCCCGCCGCGCCGGCCTATGCATCGTCGGTGTGAGATGAGACGTCCATGACTTGTCCTGGCGACATGCCACCATTGGTGGACTCTGTGTCCCCCCTAGTGAAGTCGACCGCGTCCTCGTCCTCGTCCTCGGCGTCACCCTCAAGGTTGTTGTACTCATAGTAGTGGTTGCGCGAGAGCTCGCGTTGGTACTCCACCACCGATTCCTTGACGGACAGACTCTTCTCTACCTCGACCTCGGCCACGCGCAACTCCTCCTCTCCGCCACCTCCTGCATCTCCAGCTCTCGCTCAGCGACCTCATGAGGGAGAAGGTGCTCCATGGCCATCGCTGCCTTTTCAGGCGTGGGTTGCATGCTAGAGTCCGAGGTGGCCTGGAATATATTTGCGTGTGCATCCTCGATCTTGGCGTGGATGGCCTCAACCTAGGCCAGGGCGACATCGGCGGAAGGGACGGCAGCTCGAGTGCTCTCGGCGTTTGCAGCCGCCATCGCAGTAGTTGCTGCAGCTGTCTCGGCTTCTGCAGCTGCCCTGTTGGCTGCCGCAGACGCCCTCTCGGCGGAAGCGGTCGTGCTCAATATGGATGCGGCGACACTCTCGGCGTAGGCGGTCGCGCTCTCGACGCAGGCGGCGACGCTGGGGGGGGACGCAGCCATCGTACGGGCCTTCACGAAGCGTTTCCACGGCGTCATCTTTGCAAGAAGGGGGTGCGGGAATGGGGATTGGGATTCATGGATTCGGGTGTTGCCGGCACTGGAGCAGACGAGCCGGCAAAGATTAAGGAGGGAGAATTAAACAGACCCAGATATTTTCATCGCAAACGGTTCCTAGAAAACAACTGTGTGTGATGTTGTAGATATTTTTATTAGTTGTGAAAGACGAATTTGGAGTAAAGTGGCAACGGATGGTGTTTTAAATGTACGGGAAATTTTGTAGTACTAATACAACTGTCATGTCAAATTTTTGAAAATTTCAGGGGTTATTTGACCTTTTAAGACATTTAAGTGATTTTCTAGCCATTTAATGACTGTAATTGAAATTTGAACTACACGTACATGCAACAGCTAACCATAACGGTTTCAAAAGTCATATTTTGTGTACTTGTGTGCGATTTAATTCCATGTCCAGTAAATTGGAAGGAATTTTCAAACATATTGGTCTAACGGCTATGACATAATTAAGAATGGAGTGCCATGGCATTCACTTTCCAAAAAATTAAAAAAAAAATCAAAAACACATGAAACCTTGGTTGATGTAATGTCATGCCACCAAGATGACATGGTAAAAAATTTGGTATGTGTGACGAAAGTTTGGACACACACCCCTCACAAACCGGAGCAACTCACTAGAAGGCACATGCTTCCGAGAGGGAACAATGCATGTTTGATGACGACGGGGAGATAGCTTCCTCGTACAACCTTCAAATTTTTTTTATGTGTAACGTGCACTAATACAACTGTCATGTGAAAATTGGAAAATTTCAGGGGTCATTTGACCTTTTGAAGACATTTAAGCGATTATCAAGCCATTTAATGACCGTAATTCAAATTTGAACTACATCTACATGCAACGGCTAACCATAACGGTTTGAAAAATTATATTTGTGTACTTGTGTGTGAGTTAATTCCATGTGCAGTAAATTAGAACGAATTTTCAAACATATTTGTCTCACGACATGGACACATGCACATGTATGCATGGAGTGCCATGGCATTTTAATTCCAAAAATTTAAAAAAATATCAAAAACACATGAAACCTTGGTTGATGAATGTCAAGTCACCAAGATGATGTGGTAAAAAAAATTGGCATGTTTGACGACAGTTTGGACACACACCCCTCAAAACCGGAGCAACTCACTAGAAGGCTCATGGTTCCGAGAGGGAACAATGCATGTTTGATGACGAACGGGAGATAGCTTCCTCTTACAGCCTTTAATTTTTTTCTACGTTTAGCATGCACTACTACAACTGTAATGTGAAAATTTGGAAAATTCTATGGGTCATTTGACCTTTTAAAGACATTTAAGTGCTTTTCTAGCCATTTAATGACCGTAATTCAAATTTGAACTACATCTACATGCAACGCCTAACCATAATGGTTTGAAAAATCATATTTGTGTACATGTGTGCGAGTTAATTCCATGTGCAGTAAATTAGATGGAATTTTCAAACATATCTGTCTCACGACATGGACACATGCATATGTATGCATGGATTGACATGGCATTTTAATTCCGAAAAATTAAAAAATATCAAGAACACATGAAACCTTGCTTGATGTAATGTCATGCCACCAAGATGATGTGGTAAAACATTGGTATGTTTGAAGAAAGTTTGGATACACACCCCTCACAAACCGGAGCAACTCACTAGAAGGCTCGTGGTTACGAGAGGGAACAATGCATGTTTGATGACGAATGGGAGATAGCTTCCTCTTACGGCCTTCAATTTTTTCTACGTTTAACGTGCACTATTACAACGGTATTGTGAAAATTAGGAAAATTCTATGGGTCATTTGACCTTTAAAGACATTTAAGTGATTTTCTAGCCATTTAATGACTGTAATTCAAATTTGAACTACATCTACATACAACGGCAAACCATAACGGTTTGAAAAATCATATTTGTGTACTTGTGTGTGAGTTAATTCCATGTGCAGTAAATTAGAAGGAATTTTTAAACAAATTGGTCTCACGACATGGACACATGCATATGTATGCATGGAGTGCCATGGCATTTTAATTCCAAAAAAATAAAAAATGATCAGAAAAACAAGAAACCTTGCTTGATGTAATGTCAAGCCACCAAGATGATGTGGTAAAAAAATTGGCATGTTTGAAGAAAGTTTGGACACACACCCCTCACAAACCGGAGCAACTCACTAGAAGGCTCGTGGTTCCGAGAGGGAACAATGCATGTTTGATGACGAACAGGAGATAGCTTCCTCTTACGGCCTTCCAATTTTTTCTACGTTTAACGTGCACTACTACAACTGTACTATGAAAATTTGGAAAATTCTAGCGGTCATTTGACCTTTTAAAGACATTTAATTGATTTTCTAGACATTTAATTACCGTAATTCAAATTTGAAATACATCTACATGCAATGGCTAACCATAACAGTTTGAAAAATCACATTTCTGTACTTGTGCGCGAGTTAATTCCATGTGCAGTAAAATAGAAGGAATTTTCAAACATATTGGTCTCATGACATGGGCACATGCATGGAGTGCCATGGCATTTTAATTCCAACTAATTAAAAAATGATCAGAAAAACATGAAACCTTGCTTGATGTAATGTCATGCCACCAAGATGATGTGGTAAAAAAATTGGCCTGTTTGATGAAAGTTTGGACACACCCCCTCACAAACCGGAGCAACTCACTAGATGGTTCGTGGTTCCGAGAGGGAATAATGCATGTTTGATGACAAACGGGAGATGGCTTCCTCTTACGGCCTTCAAATTGTTTTGTACGTTTAACATGCACTAATACAACTGTCATGTGAACATTTGGAAAATTTCAGGAGTAACTTGACCTTTTAAAGACATTTAATTGATTTTCTAGCCATTTAATGACCGTAATTCAAATTTGAACTACATCTAAATGCAACGACTATCCATAACAGTTTGAAGAATCATATTTTTGTGTACTTGTGTGCGAGTTAAAAAATCATCAGACGATGTAAATATATGGTGTTAAAAAAAGAAAATGTAAAGATTTGGCAAAACAACTGGCCCCGACACGATTGGCACTCTATCTCACGGCTCGAGATTTGGTAGGTGAGTGACCCACAAGTATGGGGGATCATTTGTAGCCTTCTTCAATAAATAAGAGTGTCGAACCCAACAAGGACCTAAAGGCAGACCAAATATTCCCTCAAGTTGTATCGACCACCGATACAACTCTACGCACACTTGACGTTTGTTTACTGAAAACAAGTATGAAACTATTTTGTAGGTGTGATGCTCGAACTACTTTGCAAGAATAAAACGAGAAGTAATTTGCAAGATAATAAAAGTTAGGTGATTATAAAAAGGTTTTGTGTCAACAAAGGAAGTTATTTGTCCCTAGGAAATCGATAACAAGTACCCGTAATCATTCTTGTAATTTTATATGAGGGAGAGGCATGAGATAACATACTTTCTCTACTTGGATCATATGCACTTATGATTGGAACCCTAGCAAGCATCCGCAACTACTAAAGATCATTAAGTTCGTGAAACCCAACCATAGCATTAACTATCAAATCCTCTTACTCCCATACGTCATACCCCACTTACTCGGGTTTAAGCTTCTGTCACTCTCGCAACCCACCATAAGCGAACCATGAGCATATTGCAACACCCTACAGCGAGGGCCCCTCACATTTGTGCGAGAACGGAAGGCACCGTAGGACATCACCATAAATAAAATATACAATCATACCAACCAAGATCATGATTAACCCACAGGACAAAACAGATCTACTCAAACATCATAGGATAACCATGGATCATTGGGAAATAATATATGGAGTTGAGCACCATGTTTAAGTAGAGATTACAGCAAGGAGAAGAGGTGTTACACCGCTGCATAGAGGGGAGAGAGTTGGTGTTGACGCTAGCAAGATTGTAGATGTAGATGGTCGTCCCAATCGTTGCCCCGGCGGCACTCCAGCGCCACCAGAAGCGAGGGGGAGAGAGCCCCCCTCCTTCTTCCTCCTTCGCCTCCCCCTATATGGGAGGAGAGTTCCCCCTCTGGTCCTTGGTTTCCATGGCGGCGGAGGGGCGGGAGCCCCTCCGAGATTGGATCTCCCTCTCTGTTCTCTTCTGTTTCGCGTTCCCCAGATCTAGCCGAACACCATTTCTTATATTCTCGGAGATCCGTAACTCCAATTGCGCTAAGATTTTAACATGATTTTTTTCTGGATATAAGCTT
Organism: Triticum urartu; assembly: GCF_056163025.1. Taxonomy (NCBI): domain Eukaryota; kingdom Viridiplantae; phylum Streptophyta; class Magnoliopsida; order Poales; family Poaceae; genus Triticum; species Triticum urartu. Next base: position 300,913,603 of record NC_141879.1, read on the forward strand.
CCTCGCGCCTGAAGTAGAGCCCATCCGATGTACGAGGTGAGCACAACCCACCACCACACGCCTGGCTCAGGGGTCGTGCCCTTGTGTCTTGTGGTGTGTATGGGCCTCCGTTTGCAGTGATTCCAACTCCCAAAATTCTAATATATTCCAAAATAATTCTCCATAAAATTTTATTGCATTTGGACTTCGTTTGATATGGATACTCTGTGATACAAAAAACATGTAGAAAACAAGAACTTGCACTGGGCACTGGATCAATAGGTTAATCCAATAAATCATATACAAAGTTGCTAAAAGTATGTAAAAGTTGTATAATATTGGCATGAAACAATAAAAAATTATAGATACGACGGAGATGTATCAGCATCCCCAAGATTAATTCCTGCTCGTCCTCGAGCAGGTAAATGATAAAAAAGATAATTTTTGATGTGGAATGCTACCTAGCATAAACTTGATCATATATCAAATCATGGCATGAATATTAAGCCATAAGTGATTCAAAGCAATAGTCTATAGTTTGACATAAAGACATCAATACTCATGCATCCCAACAAACAATCATGTCTTTCAAAATATCAACACTAAAGAAAGATATCCCTACAAAATCATATAGTCTTGTCATGCTCTGTCTTCTTAACTCAAAGTATTTATCATGCACAACCCCTATGACAGGCCGAGCAATTGGTTCATACTTTATAACGCGCTTAAGCTTTTTCAACCCTCACACAATACATGAGCGCGAGCCATGGATATAGCACTACAGGTGGAATAGAGTATGATGATAGGGATAAATATAGAGAAGACAAAAAACTAAGAAAGTCTCACATCGATGCGGCTAACCAACGGGCTATGGAGATGCCCATCAATTGATATCAATGCAAGGAGTAAGGATTGCAATGCAACGAATGCACTAGGAGCTATAAGTGTATGAAAGCTCAATATGAAAACTAAGTGGGTGTGCATCTAATCCTATAATGAAAAATTCCCACTAGTATATGAAAGTGACAACATAGGAGACTCTCCATATGAAAAACATGGTGCTACTTTGAAGCACAAGTGTGGTAAAGGATACTAGCAATGCCCCTTCTCTCTTTGTTTATTTTTTTCTTTTTTATTTCTTTTTTTTCTTTTTTTCTACTTTCTCTCTCATTGTTCGGAGTCTCATCCCGACTTGTGGGGGAATCATAGTCTCCATCATTCTTTCCTCACTGGGGCACTGCTCTAAAAATGAATAATGATGATCATCACACTTCTATTTACTTATAACTCAAAAGAAATAAAAATTGCAACTCGATACATATGCCAAAGTATGACTCTATATGAATGCCTCTAGCATTTACCAGGATGTGCAATGATCTAGCGTAACATGTATGAAAAATGATGAATGGTGGCTGAGCCACAACTACTATGTGAGCTATATGATCATGCAAAGCAATATGACAATGAATTCTCAAGTCATCAAACGGAAGCAGTGAAAGTTGCATGGAAATATATCTCGGAATGGCCATGGAAAAGCCATATTAGGTAGGTATGGTGGCAGTTTTGAGGAAGATATAATAAGGCTTATGTGTGATAGAGTGTATCATATCACGGGGTTTGGATGCACCTTGATAACCCACAAGTATAGGAGATCGCAACAGTTTTCAATAAGTAAGAGTGTCGAACCCAACGAGGAGCTAAAGGTAGAACAAATATTCCCTCAAGTTCTATCGACCACCGATACAACTCTACGCATGCTTGACGTTCGCTTTACCTAGAACAAGTATGAAACTAGAAGTACTTTGTAGGTGTTGTTGGATAGGTTTGCAAGATAATAAAGAGTACGTAATTAAAAAGTAGGGGCTGTTTAGATAAAGAAACAATAAAGTAAATATAGCGAGTGTGGAAAAGTGGTGGTAGGAGTTGCGAAATTGTCCCTTAAGAAATTGACTACTTTACTAGACCGATAGCAAGTATTATGTGGGAGAGGCCACTGCTAGCATGTCATCCCTGACTTGGAATTCTATGCACTTATGATTGGAACTATTAGCAAGCATCCACAACTACTAATGTTCATTAAGGTAAAACCCAACCATAGCATTAAGATATATTGGTCCCCCTTCAATCCCGTATGCATCAATTTCTATGCTAGGTTGAAGCTTCTGTCACTCTTGCCCTCCAATACATAGTCCTATCAACATACAACTAACCCTAGGGTGTGATCCATGCACACAATCATATGATGGGAACCAAAGGACAACAACATAACCACAAGAAAATTAAATCAATCATAGCAATTCATCAACCACCGATAGGACAACGAAAATCTACTCAAACATCTTAGGATGGCAACACATCATTGGATAATAATATGAAGCATAAAGCACCATGTTCAAGTAGAGGGTACAGCGGGTTGCGGGAGAGTGGACCGCTGTAGATAGAGGGGGGAAGGTGATGGAGATGTTGGTGAAGATGGCGGAGGTGTTGGTGTAGATTGCGGTGATGATGATGGCCCCGATGGCACTCCGGTGCCACCGGAAGCGAGGGAGAGAGAGCCCCCCTCCTTCTTCTTCTTCCTTGACCTCCTCCCTAGATGGGAGAAGGGTTTCCCCTCTGGTCCATGGCCTCCATGGCATGGGAGGGGCGAGAGCCCCTCCGATATTCGATCTATCTCTCTGTCTCTCTCTGTTTCTGCGTTCTCAGATTCTTCCCTTTCACCGTTTCTTATATTCCTGAAGATCCGTAACTCCGATTTGGCTGAAATTTTGACACAATCTCTATCCGGAAATTAGCTTTCTTGCGGCCAAAGAAGGGCACCAACCGCCTTACGGGGTGGCCACGAGGGTCAGGGGCGCGCCTGACACCCTGGGGCGCGCCCCCTACCTCGTGGTCCCCTCGAGCATCGTCTCGCGTGGATTCTTCTTCCCAAAAATCATATATATTCCAAAAAAATCTCCGTCAGTTTTTATTCCGTTTGGACTCCGTTTGATATGGATATTCTGCGAAACAAAAAACATGCAACAAACAGGAACTGACACTGGGCACTGGATCAATATGTTAGTCCCAAAAATAGTTTAAAAAGTTGCCAAAAAGTATATGAAAGTTGAATAATATTGGCATGGAACAATCAAAAATTATAGATACGACGGAGACGTATCAGCATCCCCAAGCTTAATTCCTGCTCGTCCTCGAGTAGGTAAATGATAAAAATGATAATTTTTGATGAGGATGCTACCTAGCAAAATCTTGATCACATATCTAATCATGGCATGAATATTAAGACACGAGTGATTCAAAGCAATATTCTATCATTTGACATAAAAACAATAATACTTCAAGCCTACTAATAAAGCAATCATGTCTTTTGAAAATAACATGGCCAAAGAAAGTTATCCCTACAAAATCATATAGTCTAGCTATGCTCCATCTTCACCACACAAAATATTCAAATCATGCACAACCCCGATGACAAGCCAAGCAATTGTTTCATACTTTTGACGTTCTCAAACCTTTTCAACTTTCACGCAATACATGAGAGTGAGCCATGGACATAGCACTTTAGGTGGAATAGAATATGATGGTGGAGAAGACAAAAAGGAGAAAGTCTCACATCAACTAGGCGTATCAACGGGCTATGGAGATGCCCATTAATAGATATCAATGTGAGGAGTAGGGATTGCCATGCAACGGATGCACTAGAGCTATAAGTGTTGGGGAACGTAGCAGAAATTCAAAATTTTCCTACGTGTCACCAAGATCTATCTATGGAGAGACCAGCAACGAGGGGAAGGAGAGTGCATCTACATACCCTTGTAGATCGCTAAGCGGAAGCGTTCAAGAGAACGGGGTTGATGGAGTCGTACTCGTCGTGATTCAAATCACCGATGATCCTAGTGCCGAACGGACGGTACCTCCGCGTTCAACACACGTACAGCCCGATGACGTCTCCCACGCCTTGATCCAGCAAGGAGAGAGGGAGAGGTTGAGGAAGACTCCATCCAGTAGCAGCACAATGGCGTGGTGGTGGTGGAGGAGCGTGGCAATCCTGCAGAGCTTCGCCAAGCACTACGGGAGAGGAGGAGGTGTTGGAGAAGGGAGAAGGAGACAACCAAAGGCATGGGGTGAAAAGCCCTCCTTCCTCCACTATATATAGGAGGGCCTAGGGGGGGCGCCGGCCCTAGGAGATCCAATCTCCTAGGGTGGCGGCGGCCAAGGGAGGTTTCCCTCCCCCCCAAGGCACCTAGGAGGTGCCTTACCCCTTTGGGACTCTTCCCTAGGGTTCCCCCCAACCCTAGGCGCATGGGCCCTAGGGGGAAGTGGCGCCCCAGCCCACTTTGGGCTGGATCCCTTCCCATTTCAGCCCATGGGACCCTCCGGGATAGGTGGCCCCACCCGATGGACCCCCGGGACCCTTCCGGTGGTCCCGGTACAATACCAATAACCCCGAAACTTGTCCCGATGGCCGAAATAGGACTTCCTATATATAAATCTTTACCTCCGGACCATTCCGGAACTCCTCGTGACGTATGGGATCTCATCCGGGACTCCGAAAAACATTCGGTAACCACATACAAACTTCCTTTATAACCCTAGCGTCATCGAACCTTAAGTGTGTAGACCCTACGGGTTCGGGAACCATGCAGACATGACCGAGACGTTCTCCGATCAATAACCAACAGCGGGATCTGGATACCCATGTTGGCTCCCACATGCTCCACGATGATCTCATCGGATGAACCACGATGTCAAGGACTTAATCAATCCCGTATGCAATTCCCTTTGTCCATCGGTACGATACTTGCCCGAGATTCGATCGTCGGTATCATGATACCTTGTTCAATCTCGTTACCGGCAAGTCTCTTTACTCGTTCCGTAACACATCATCCCGTGATCAACTCCTTGATCACATTGTGCACATTATGATGATGTTCTACCGAGTGGGCCCAGAGATACCTCTCCGTCACACGGAGTGACAAATCCCAGTCTCGATTCGTGCCAACCCAACAGACACTTTCGGAGATACCCGTAGTGTACCTTTATAGCCACCCAGTTACGTTGTGACGTTTGGCACACCCAAAGCACTCCTACGGTATCCGGGAGTTGCATAATCTCATGGTCTAAGGAAATGATACTTGACATTAGAAAAGCTTTAGCATACGAACTACACGATCTAGTGCTATGCTTAGGATTGGGTCTTGTCCATCACATCATTCTCCTAATGATGTGATCCCGTTATCAACGACATCCAATGTCCATGGTCAGGAAACCGTAACCATCTATTGATCAATGAGCTAGTCAACTAGAGGCTTACTAGGGACATGGTGTTGTCTATGTATCCACACATGTATCTGAGTTTCCTATCAATACAATTCTAGCATGGATAATAAATGATTATCATGAAAAAGGAAATATAATAATAACTTATTTATTATTGCCTCTAGGGCATATTTCCAACAGTCTCCCACTTGCACTAGAGTCAATAATCCAGTACACATCGATATGTGATTAACACTCGAGGTCACATCCCCATGTGACTAACACCCAAAGAGTTCTGGGTTTGATCATGTTATGCTTGTGAGAGAGGTTATAGTCAATGGGTCTAAAACATTCAGATCCGTATGTACTTCGCAAATTTCTATGTCATCTTGTAGATGCAACTACTACGCTACATTTGGAGCTATTCCAAATAACTGTTCTACTTGGAGCTATTCTAAATTGTTGCTCCATTATACGTATCCAGTATCTCTACTCAAATCTATCCGGATAGGTGTTAAGCTTGCATCGACGTAACTCTTTACGCCGAACTCTTTATCACCTCCATAACCGAGAAACATATCCTTATTCCTCCAAGGATAATTTTGACCGCTATCTGGTGATTTACTCCTAGATCACCTTCGTACCCTCTAGCCAGACATGTGGCAAGGCACACATCAGGTGCGGTACACAGCATAGCATACTGTAGAGCCTATGTCTTAAGCATAGGGGACGACATTCATCCTTTCTCTTTCTTCTGCCATGGTCGAGCTTTAAGTCTTAACTTCATACCTTACAACTCAGGCAAGAACTCCTTCTTTGACTGATCCATCTTGAACACCTTCAAGATCATGTCAAGGTATGTTCTCATTTGAAAGTACCATTAAGCGTTTTGATCTATCCTTATAGATCTTGATGCTCAATGTTCAAGTAGCTTAATCCAGGCTTTCCATTGAAAAACACTTTCCAAATAACCCTATATGCTTTCCAGAAATTCTACGTCATTTCTGATCTACGATATGTCAACAACATATATTCATCAGAAATTCTGTAGTGCTTCCACTCACTTCTTTGGAAATACAAGTTTCTCATAAACTTTGTATACACCAAAATCTTTGATCATCTCATCAAAGCATACATTCCAACTCCGAGATTCTTACTCCAGTCCTTAGAAGGACAACTGGAGCTTTGCACACTTGTTAGCATCTTTCAGGATTGACAAAACCTTCCGATTGTATCACATACAACCTTTCCTCAAAAACGTCGAGGAAACAATGTTTTGACATCCTATCTGCAAGATTTCATAAATAATGCAGTAATCGCTAACATAATTCCAACAGACTCTTAGCATCACTACGTGTGGAAAGTCTCATCGTAGTCAACTCCTTGAACTTGTCGGGAAACTTCTTAACGACAAGTCGAGCTTTCTTAATGGTGACATTTACCATTATTGTCCGTCTTCCTTTTAAAATCCATCTGCACTCAACAGCCTTACGACCATCGAGCTATTCTGCCAAAGTCTACACTTTGTTTTCATACATGGATCCTCTCTCGGATTTTATGGCCTCGAGCCATTTATCGGAATCCGGGCCCACCATCGCTTCTCCATAGCTCGTAGGTTCATTGCTGTCTAGCAACATGACTTCCAAGACAGAATTACGTACCACTCTGAAGTAGTACGCATCCTTGGCATCCCACGAGGTTTGGTAGTGACTTGATCCGAAGTTTCATGATCACTATCATAAGCTTCCACTTCAATTGGTGTAGGTGCCATAGGAACAACTTCCTGTGCCCTGCCACACACTAGTTGAAGAGACGGTTCAATAACCTCATCAAGTCTCCACCATCCTCCCACTCAATTCTTTCGAGAGAAACTTTTCCTCGAGAAAGGACCCGATTCTAGAAACAATCCCTTATTGCTTTCGGACCTGAGACAGGAGGTATACCCAACTGTTTTGGGTGTCCTATGAAGATGCATTTTCTGCTTTGGGTTCGAGCTTATCAGCCTGAAACTTTTCCACATAAGCGTCGCAGCCCCAAACTTTTAAGAAATGACAGCTTAGGTTTCTCTAAACCATAGTTCATACGGTGTCATCTCATCGGAATTACGTGGTGCCCTATTTAAAGTGAATGTGGTTGTCTTTAATGCCTAACCCATAAACTATCGTGGTAATTCGATAAGAGACATCATGGTATGCATCATATCCAATAGGGTGCAGTTATGATGTTCGGACACACCATCACACTATAGTGTTCCAGGCTGTATTAGTTGTGAAACAATTTCCACAATGTCTTAATTCTGTGCCAAACTCGTAATTCAGATATTCATCTCTATGATCATATCATAGATATTTTATCCTCTTGTCATGATGATCTTTCAACTTCACCCTGAAATTACTTGAACCTTTCAATAATTCAGACTCGTGATTTATCAAGTAAATATACTCAACATCTACTCAAATCATCTGTGAAGTAAGAACATAACGATATCCACTACATGCCTCAGCACTCATTGGACTGCACACATCAAAATGTATTACTTCCAACAAATTGCTTTCTAGTTCCATTTTACTGAAAACGAGGCTTTCAGTCATCTTGCCCATGTGGTATGATTTGCATGTCTCAAGTGATTCAAAATCAAGTGAGTCCAAACGGTCCATTTGCATGGAGTTTCTTCATGCATATACACCAATAGACATGGTTCGCATGCCTCAAACTTTTCAAAACGAGTGAGCCCAAAGATCCATCAACATGGAGCTTCTTCATGCGTTTTATACCGATATGACTTACGTGGCAGTGCCACAAGTAGGTGGTACTATCATTACTATCTTTTTGGCATGAACATGTGTATCACTATGATCGAGATTCAATAAACCATTCATTTTAGGTGTAAGACCATTGAAGGTATTATTCAAATAAACAGAGTAACCATTATTCTCCTTAAATGAATAACCGTATCACGATAGACATAATCCAATCATGTCTATGCTCAACGCAAACACCAAATAACAATTACTTAGGTTTTAATACCAATCTCGATGGTAGAGGGAGCGCGCGATGCTTGATCATATCAACCTTGGAAACACTTCCAACACATATCGTCAGCTCACCTTTAGCTAGTCTCCGTTTATTCTGTAGCTTTTATTTTGAGTTACTAACACTTAGCAACCGAACCGGTACCTAATACCCTGGTGCTACTAGGAGTACTAGTAAAGTACACATCAACACAATGTATATCCAATATACTTCTATCGACCTTGCCAGCCTTCTCATCTACCAAGTATCTAGGATAATTCTGCTCCAGTGGCTGTTCCCCTTATTACAGAAGCACTTAGTCTCGGGTTTGGGTTCAACCTTGGGTTTCTTCACTAGAGCAGCAGCTGATTTGCCGTTTCATGAAGTATCCCTTCTTGCCCTTGTCCTTCTTGAAACTAGTGGTTTCACTAACCATCAACAATTGATGCTCCTTCTTGATTTCTACTTTTGTGGTGTCAAACATCGCGAATATCTCAAGGATCATCATATATGTCCCTGATATATTATAGTTCATCACGAAGCTCTAGCAGCTTGGTGGTAATGACTTCGGAGAAACATCACTATCTCATCTGGAAGATCAACTCCCACTCGATTCAAGCGATTGTTGTACTCAGAAAATCTGAGCACAAGTTCAACAATTGAGCTTTTCTCCCTTAGTTTGCAGGCTAAGAAAATCATCGGAGGTCTTATACCTCTTGACGTGGGCATGAGCCTGAAATCCCAATTTCAGCCCTCGAAACATCTCATATGTTCCGCGACGTTTCAAAAACGTCTTCGGTGCCTCAACTCTAAACCGTTTAACTGAACTATCACGTAGTTATCAAAACGTGTATGTCAGATGTTCGCAACATCCACAGATGACGTTCGAGGTTCAGCACACTGAGCGGTGCATTAAGGACATAAGCCTTCTATTAAGCAATGAGGACAATCCTCAGTTTACGGACCTAGTCTGCATAATTGCTACTATCAACTTTCAACTAAATTTTCTCTAGGAACATATCTAAACAGTAGAACTATAGCGTGAGTTACGACATAATTTGCAAAGTCCTTTTGACTATGTTCAGGATAATTAAGTTCATCTTATGAACTCCCACTCAGATAGACATCCCTCTAGTCATCTAAGTGATTACATGATCCGAGTCAACTAGACCGTGTCCGATCATCACGTGAGACGGACTAGTCAACATCGGTGAACATCTTCATGTTGATCGTATCTGCCATACGACTCATGCTCGACCTTTCGGTCTTCTGTGTTCTGAGGCCATGTCTGTACATGCTAGGCTCGTCAAGTCAACCTAAGTGTTTGCATGTGTAAATCTGTCTTACACCCATTGTATGTGAACGTTTGAATCAAACACCCGATCATCACGTGGTGCATTGAAACGACGAACTATCGCAACGGTGCACAGTTAGGGGGAACACTTTCTTGAAATTTTAATGAGGGATCATCTTATTTACTACCGTCGTTCTAAGCAAATAAGATGTATAAACATGATAAACATCACATGCAATCAAATAGTGACATGATATGGCCATCATCACTTTGCTCCTTTTGATCTCCATCTTCGGGGCTCCATGATCATCATCGTCACCGGCATGACACCATGATCTCCATCATCATGATCTCCATCATCGTGTCTCCATGAAGTTGCCTCGCCAACTATTACTTCTACTACTACAGCTAACGGTTAGCAATAAAGTAAAGTAATTACATGACGTTTATGTTGACACGCAGGTCATAAATAAATTAAGACAACTCCTATGGCTCCTGCCGGTTGTCATATTCATCGACATGCAAGTCGTGATTCCTATTACAAGAACATGATCAATCTCATACATCACATATATCATTCATCACATCCTTTTGGCCATATCACATCACATAGCATACCCTGCAAAAACAAGTTAGACGTCCTCTAATTGTTGTTTGCATGTTTTACGTGGCTGCTATGGGTTTCTAGCAAGAACGTTTCTTACCTACGCAAAGACCACAACGTGATATGCCAATTGCTATTTACCCTTCATAAGGACCCTTTTCATCGAATCCGATCCTACTAAAGTGGGAGAGACTGGCACCCGCTAGCCACCTTATGCAACTAGTGCATGTCAGTCGGTGGAACCTGTCTCACGTAAGAGTACGTGTAAGGTCGGTCCGGGCCGCTTCATCCCACGATGCCGCCAAATCAAGATAAGACTAGTAATGGCAAGCATATTGAACAAAATCAACGCCCACAACTACTTTGTGTTCTACTCGTGCATAGAAACTACGCATAGACCTAGCTCATGATGCCACTGTTGGGGAACGTAGCAGAAATTCAAAATTTTCCTGCGTGTCACCAAGATCTATCTATGGAGAGACCAGCAACGAGGGGAAGGAGAGTGCATCTACATACCCTTGTAGATCGCTAAGCGGAAGCGTTCAAGAGAACGGGGTTGATGGAGTCGTACTCGTCGTGATTCAAATCACCGATGATCCTAGTGCCGAACGGACGGTACCTCCGTGTTCAACACACGTATAGCCCGACGACGTCTCCCACGCCTTGATCCAGCAAGGAGAGAGGGAGAGGTTGAGGAAGACTCCATCCAGCAGCAGCACAACGGCGTGGTGGTGGTGGAGGAGCGTGGCAATCCTGCAGGGCTTCGCCAAGCACTACGGGAGAGGAGGAGGTGTTGGAGAAGGGAGAAGGAGACAACCAAAGGCATGGGGTGAAAAGCCCTCCTTCCTCCACTATATATAGGAGGGCCTAGGGGGGGGGCGCCGGCCCTAGGAGATCCAATCTCCTAGGGGGCGGCGGCCAAGGGAGGTTTCCCTCCCCCCAAGGCACCTAGGAGGTGCCTTACCCCTTTGGGACTCTTCCCTAGGGTTCCCCCCAACCCTAGGCGCATGGGCCCTAGGGGGAAGTGGCGCCCCAGCCCACTTTGGGCTGGATCCCTTCCCATTTCAGCCCATGGGACCCTCCGGGATAGGTGGCCCCACCCGGTGGACCCCCGGGACCCTTCCGGTGGTCCCGGTACAATACCGATAACCCCGAAACTTGTCCCGATGGCCGAAATAGGACTTCCTATATATAAATCTTTACCTCCGGACCATTCCGGAACTCCTCGTGACGTCCGGGATCTCATCCGGGACTCCGAACAACATTCGGTAACCACATTCAAACTTCCTTTATAGCCCTAGCGTCATCGAACCTTAAGTGTGTAGACCCTACGGGTTCGGGAACCATGCAGACATGACCGAGACGTTCTCCGGTCAATAACCAACAGCGGGATCTGGATACCCATGTTGGCTCCCACATGCTCCACGATGATCTCATCGGATGAACCACGATGTCAAGGACTTAATCAATCCCGTATGCAATTCCCTTTGTCCATCGGTACGATACTTGCCCGAGATTCGATCGTCGGTATCATGATACCTTGTTCAATCTCGTTACCGGCAAGTCTCTTTACTCATTCCGTAACACATCATCCCGTGATCAACTCCTTGATCACATTGTGCACATTATGATGATGTTCTACCGAGTGGGCCCAGAGATACCTCTCCGTCACACGGAGTGACAAATCCCAGTCTCGATTCGTGCCAACCCAATAGACACTTTCGGAGATACCCGTAGTGTACCTTTATAGCCACCCAGTTACGTTGTGACATTTGGCACACCCAAAGCACTCCTACGGTATCCGGGAGTTGCACAATCTCATGGTCTAAGGAAATGATACTTGACATTAGAAAAGCTTTAGCATACGAACTACATGATCTAGTGCTATGCTTAGGATTGGGTCTTGTCCATCACATCATTCTCCTAATGATGTGATCCCGTTATCAACGACATCCAATGTCCATGGTCAGGAAACCGTAACCATCTATTGATCAACGAGCTAGTCAACTAGAGGCTTACTAGGGACATGGTGTTGTCTATGTATCCACACATGTATCTGAGTTTCCTATCAATACAATTCTAGCATGGATAATAAACGATTATCATGAACAAGGAAATATAATAATAACTTATTTATTATTGCCTCTAGGGCATATTTCCAACAATAAGTATATGAAAGCTCAAACTGAAACTAAGTGGGTGTGCATCCAACTTGCTTGCTCATGAAGACCTAGGGCATTTGAGGAAGCCCATCGTTGGAATATACAAGCCAAGTTCTATAATGAAAATTCCCACTACTATATGAAAGTGATAACTCAAGAGACTCTCTATATGAAGAACATGGTGCTACTTTGAAGCACAAGTGTGGTAAAAGGATAGTAACATTGCCCCCTTTTTTTGTGGGCTTCTTTGGCCCCCTTTTTTTATTTAGGCTTCTTTGGCCTCTCTTTATTTGGGGGCAATGCTCTAATAGTGATGATCATCACACTTTTATTTACTTACAACTCAATATTACAAATCGATACTAGAACAAAGATATAACTCTATATGAATGCCTCCGGCGGTGTACCGGGATGTGCAATGATCTAGCGTAGCAATGACATCAAAAAACAGACAAGCCATGAAAACATCATGCTAGCTATCTTACGATCATGCAAAGCAATATGACAATGAATGCTCAAGTCATGTATATGATGATGATGGAAGTTGCATGGCAATATATCTCGGAATGGCTATGGAAATGCCATAATAGGTAGGTATGGTGGCTGTTTTGAGGAAGGTATATGGTGGGTTTATGGTACCGGCGAAAGTTGCGCGGTACTAGAGAGGCTAGCAATGATGGTAGGGTGAGAGTGCATATAATCCATGGACTCAACATTAGTCATAAAGAACTCACATACTTATTGCAAAAATCTATTAGTCATCGAAACAAAGTACTACGCGCATGCTCCTAGGGGGATAGATTGGTAGGAAAAGACCATCGCTCGTCCCCGACCGCCACTCATAAGGAAGATAATCAATAAACATCTCATGCTCCGACTTCGTTACATAACGGTTCACCATACGTGCATGCTACGGGACTTGCAAACCTCAACACAAGTATTTCTCAATTTCACAATTACTCAACTAGCACGACTCTAATATCACCATCTTTTTATCGCAAAACTATTGCAAGGAATCAAACATATCATATTCAGCGATCTACAAGTTTTATGTAGGATTTTATGACTAACCATGTGAATGACCAATTCCTGTCATCTCTCTAAACAAATATAAGTGAAGCAAGAGAGTTCAATTCTTTCTACAAAAGATATGCCCACGCTCTAACAAATATAAGTGAAGCAAAAGAGCATTCTACAAATGGCGGTTTTCTATGTAAAGAGAAACAGGCAATCAAAACTTGTAACATCCCAAAATTCTAAATTTTGGAATGCTATATTAAATAAATAATTGTGATTGTTTGTTTGATTTTTGTGTGATTGGTTGTGTGAAACTGAGTGGAAATTGAAACTTTTGAAAGTTGATTGAGAGGGAATAAAAGGACTTTCCCAAAACTTTCATCTTGCATTTGGATCTCCCTGAGTTCAAATTCATTACAAAACCCTAGAGTGAAGATAATATGACGTCTTCCATTTAAAGAAATGAAAAGAGGTTTGAAAATGATTTGAATTTCCATTTGAAATATTTTAAATTTAGAAACTTTAAGCAACTCAATGAGTTCATGTGGGAAGATAAAATGACTTCTTCATATTTGAAGAAAGAGAGTTGGAAGTTTCAAAGAAATAAATTGTAAGTCACTTTGAAGTTATTTGAAACTCATTTTCCATTTGAAGTTGTTTGAAATTCCAAATTCAAATCCAATTGGGAGTTAGTTGAGTTTCTTTTCAAAATATTTTTCTCCTAAAAATAAATAAATGGAAATAAGGGTAAAATGATTCCCTTCAATAGAAAATTAGGGGAAAATAAATTTGAAATCATTTTGCTATTTAAAAAATGATTTTATTGATTTTAAATGCAATAGTAGCACTGTTTGACTTTTATGAATTTTTTTGGAATTTATTTGAACTTCGAAAATAGTACATCTTATTCTTGGTATTTTTCTGAGAATTTTGATATATAATATGCCTATGTAATTTTTTTCCGCTACAGTTTTCCTCCGTGTGTTCTTTTAAAACACACACACACACACACCACCTGGACCGAGGCCAGTTCGGCCCAGGAACACCCCGCGGCCCAGCCAGCCGCTAGCCAACTTCGGCCCAGGAGCCAACCGCGCCCGACTGGTCGACCGGCCCAGCCCCGCGCCCGAGAGCCAGCGCTCGCTCGCTACCCGCCGCGGCCACTGACCCATGGGCCCCACTTCCCAGCTCGTCCCCAACCTCCCACACTGCTCGGGATGAGCACGCTGCGCGCCGCCCGAACCCGCCGGTCGCTTCCCTCGCTCGAATGAGGCTCATCCGCAGTCTCCGCAGCCTCTTCTCGCACCTATAAATTCCCCCGACTCCCCTCGTTCGATTTTGCCACTCCGTAACGACCCACGCCGCTCACAGCCGCCGCCTTCGTCGTTTGGATCTCGCTCGACGGAGCTACGTAGCCGGTCCGTTCTGCCGTCCGTAAGACTGCGTAGACCCCGTTCTTCTTTGTCAATTGACTCCCCGCGTCGAGGCGCATCAGATTGACAAAATTTTGCCGCCTAGGTCGCACCAGAGACGCCGCCCCGACACGCCGCGCTCTCGCCGGAGAACCGGAGCTCCGCCGCTTCCCTCCGCTCGTCGCTGGCCACCCCACCGCCTGCCGACCCCACCAGCACGCCGCCCACTCCGCGCCCGGTATCCCCGACCCCTTCGCCGCCGCTGCGGACCGCCGGAGACGCCGCCCTGTCCGTTGTCCGCCGCCTGACGCCAGCGTCGCTGCCCCTGTTCGCCGTCCTCGCTCACTATGAGCCACTGCCCCGTTCACTTAGTTTAGGTTTTTTTATATTTGGATTAGATCGGTTAACCACAGGCTTTAGTAAACCGTTCGGTTGACTCAAACCGATCTCCGGTTTAATTTTTTTCTAGCCGTCGCCACTGTTTTGCCTAAGTTACGACCGGTCGCCGAATAGCTTCCGCAGCGAATGCTGCTCGGCCAGTAGGAAGCCGCCACATGGCCAGGGACCTGGTCGTGAATAAAACTTTCACAGTCAAGTCCCTGTAAATTTTAGTTTAGCCCCTAAACTTCGGATAGCCACAACTTTTTAACCTTGATCCAAATTCGACGAAACCAGCGACAAAATGTTCGTCTCGAATAGCTTTATCCAGAAAACCAACTTTGAAAACTTTTGGCCAAATTCAAATTTGAACTTTATTCAGATTTGAATTCAAACTTTAATTGGCCATATCTCCTAAACCGTAGCTCCAAATAGGTTGATTCTTTTTGCACCGTGTCACCGTTGCCAAACCCTATCACTTGGACCTATCTCACGATATTTTTCACACATTAGGATCTGTCCATAGTAGTTTTACTCGTATGCCTAGTATGCACTATGGTCCACATCACATCTTTGCACCCTATGTCACATGTTGTTTTGCACTTAGGATATTTCCATGCTAGTTAAGTGTGTTGAATGTTCATTTGGTTTTTCCAAGAACTTTTGCTTTGCATGTTCTTCTTGGTTCTCTAAAATGATTGCTTATGTGAGTGCAATGTTTGACTTCATAGATTTTCATCAGAGAGTGATGAATAGTTCTATTAAGTAAATTCCTGAGAGCGATATAATCTTCATCAACTATTACCAGGCAAGTTCACATTTGACCATTCTTCCAATTACCTATGTTTATATGATGCACTTAGTCCTTTTGTGGTAGGATTGCATGGTAGGATTTATTGTTGCCAGATGGCTATGCCGTTACCTAGTAGTTCATTTGAGGTAGGTCTGATCTATACAACCTTGTCACCACCGTGTAAGTTTATTTCTGCCTCGCAAATGTAGACGTAGATTGGGTAGTGTTCATGGTGAGACATGAGTGACAAAATAGTAATCAGGACCAAGACTTGTAAATGAACTACCTGGGCGGTATTTTGTTTGAATGGTGGTGAAGTACAGTGGGAGCATGCATGGTTAATCCATGGTGGTGCACCACTAGTGGTCGGCCGCCCAGGCTCAAAGAGATCAATCGTATTCTCATGTCTAGAAGCTTACGTGTGCAGCCACAAGCCAATATGGGCTCTGGCTTAGTTGAGTAGTTAGTGTGACCCCTTCCGGGATGGGCTAGCAGATGTAGAATGATGTAGGTGTACCGGCCTATCCGTGGGTTAAGGGGGAACATTTTTGAAAGACTATGTCTCGGTCATCCTGTTGTCAAACGCCAGGCAATGCGAGAACTTCAAGGGAGGTGATCGAGTCTTGTGGGGAAAAGTGCGCAAACCTCTGCAGAGTGTTAAAGCTTAATCGATTAGCCGTGTCCCCGGTTACGGACAACTTGAGCATCTAGTAGTGGAAATGCTGGGAGATCTCATCACTCTTAATTAAAGAGTTGGGTTTTAAATGAAACTTTGGGAATGGATTAAGTTGGGTTTACCAACTCATCCTATGCTATACTGTAGTGGCAGAATAATATCTTTTATTCTAGGGAAAAACTAGCTTTATGCAAAAACTAAACTTAGAGCTTTCCACCAGCCAAATTGCATGTACAATAGGTTCATTATTCTTATGATGTGACTTGCCAGTACATTCAATGTACTGACCTACAGGGCTGCAACGTCTTATGTTACAGGAATTTTTTTACGATGAGTAAGAGTTACGTTGTAGGGTTGCGGTCTACACTCAACTTGCTGTTGGCGTTGATGGACTCCACACCCTTATGTTTGTTTCCGCTGAGACTTATGAGGTATATATCAGTTTTACTTTATTTATACATGTGATTGCACTTTGATATATACATTGATGTACTGTGTGTGCCAGCATACCGATCCAGGGGTGGCACGGATACACAGAGGCTTGACCGATTGAGGTCGGGTCGCTACAAAACTTCAAATGATATAAGTGAAGCACATGAAGCATTCTATAAGGCCCATACTCAAAAGATATAAGTGAAGTGCATAGAGCATTCTATAAATCAACCAAGGACTATTTCATACCAGCATGGTGCATAAAAGAAAAATGAAAACTAAATGCAAAAGACGCTCCAAGATTGCACATATCGCATGAACGAAACGAATCCGAAAACATACCGATACTTGTTGAAGAAAGAGGGGATGCCTCCCCAGCATCCCCAAGCTTAGACGCTTGAGTCTCCTTGAATATTTACTTGGGGTGCCTCGGGAATCCCCAAGCTTGAGCTCTTGCCTCTCTTCCCTCTTCTCACATCAAGACCCTATCGATCATCGAACACTTCATCCACACAAAACTTCAACAGAAAACTCGGTAAGATCCGTTAGTATAATAAAGCAAATCACCACTATAAGTACTGTTGCAAACCAATTCATATTTTGTTTTTGCAGTGTGTCTACTGTAATATAACTTTTTCATGGCTTAATCCACTAATATGAATCGATAGTTTCATCAAAACAAGCAAACTATGCATCAAAAACAGAATCTGTCTAAAACAGAAGAGTCTGTAATAATTTGAACATTCACCATACTTCTGATACTTGAAAAATTCTAAAACAATTAGGAAAAATAAAAAAATTGTATAGGAAGACAGTGCAAGAAGAATCAGAACCATTTGACGTTCCAGATAAAAATGTAAAATCGCGCACTACAGCCAAAGTTTCTGTCCTGCACCGTACAAACCATCAAGCAAATGTAAACATCCTAAAGGCAAACCTTGGCACATTATTTTTATAATACAATGGAATTGTACAAGGGGATAATTATTTTTATTGAAAAGTTTCTATAATCAAGATTCACAAAGTTGTCGTGAGCATGAATAAAGTTCAAGGAGCTCTCCCACTTCAACAGTGCTTGTGTTTCTCACTTTCACTTTCCTTTTTGAAAAGTTTTGGGTTCCCCTCTTTATTTTTGTTGTTTTTAAACTATATGAAAGCACTCAACAGAAATAAATGACTCTCTAAAATTTCCGGGTTGTCTCCCTAGCAGCGCTTTCTTTAAAGCCATTAAGCTAGGCATATAGTCCTCAAGTAGTGAATCCACCCGGATCCCAAGGTATATCAAAGCCAATTTTAATTAACAATGATTTGTAATTTAGTAGTGAGCACAAAGCAACATATATCAAGCAATGACAAAGTCTAACTCTCTTCCTATGCATCGGCATGTCATAAAAAAACAATTCATGCACACAAAGTAAAGGCCAATGCATAGTATAAACAGTTTCTTGCAATTTTATCATGTTGGAAACATAGAGAGGTGGAGATATAGTTCCTCTCTCATAACAATTGCAAGTATGAGCAGCAAGCACATGCATATTATATTCATCAAAATCATCATGTGCAACGGTAAAAGGCAACCCATCAATATAATCCTTAATAAGTGCAAACTTCTCCGATATAGTATAATCGGGAGAATTCAAAAAGATAATAGGACTATCATGCGTGGGTGCAATAGCAATAACTTCATGTTTAACATAAGGAACTATAGCAAGTTCATCTCCATAAGCATAATTCATATTGGCATCTTGGCCATAAGCATAGCAAGAATCATCAAAAAGGGATATTTCAAGAGAATCAATGGGATCATAACAGTCATCATAGCAATCATCCTTCGGTAAGCACGAAGGGGAATTAAACAATGTATGAGTTTAAGAGTTACTCTCATTAGAAGGTGGGCACGGGTGATCAATCCGCTCTTCCTCCTTTTGTTCTTCGCTCTCCTCCTCATCTTTTTCATCCAATGAGCTCACGGTGTCATCAACTTCTTCTTCCATAGATTCCTGCAAAATATTAGTCTCTTCTTGGACAGCGGAGACTTTCTTAATAAGTGCATTAATCTCATAATTGTATTCATAATTCTCATAGCAATATTTGAGGATAGCTAAATTTTCAGATCTATAACAAGCATCATCAATATCATCAAACTCTTTAAACATAGATTCAATTTCATAAGCACCCATAAAAGCAACAAATTCTTCTATTTGTTCCACATCATAGTAATCATATATACCATTAGCATAAGAAGCTAAGGTTTCATTATCATTAAAGTTACATGAAAAGGGAAGGTGTGGAGTCTTCACCTTAGAGCAACAAGTATAATCATATCTCAAGCATAGTTGCCTAGCATACCAATTCAATATATGAATTTGATCCCATAATAGTTTCCCTTTTTGTGTCAAGTGGTAATCCCTAAAGTATTTGCGTTGATCCAACGTTACTCCTATTACATAATTGAATGGGGTTTTCTCAGGATTATTAAAGTAGTACATAATATCTTTCACATAACCAGCATCGAGGGTTTTAGGAGGTTCCCCATCTCCATGAGCAGAAAGTACACCTAATTTTTTTGGTATTTCGTGTTCCATATCCATAACTAAAGATAGAGAACAACTAAGAACAGCAAATAAAAATTACTTAGTGATAAAGCAAACAAGCACACACGAGAATATTCACCCCATGCTATTGCTCCCCGGCAACGGCGCCAGAAAAAGGTCTTGATAACCCACAAGTATAGGGGATCGCAACAGTTTTCGATAAGTAAGAGTGTCGAACCCAACGAGGAGCTAAAGGTAGAACAAATATTCCCTCAAGTTCTATCGACCACTGATACAACTCTACGCACGCTTGACGTTCGCTTTACCTAGAACAAGTATGAAACTAGAAGTACTTTGTAGGTGTTGTTGGATAGGTTTGCAAGATAATAAAGAGTAATTAATTAAAAAGTAGGGGCTGTTTACATAAAGAAACAATAAAGTAAATATAGCGAGTGTGGAAAAGTGGTGGTAGGAGTTGCGAAATTGTCCCTTAAGAAATTGACTACTTTACTAGACCGATAGCAAGTATTATGTGGGAGAGGCCACTGCTAGCATGTCATCCCTAACTTGAAATTCTATGCACTTATGATTGGAACTATTAGCAAGCATCCGCAACTACTAATGTTCATTAAGGTAAAACCCAACCATAGCATTAAGATATATTGGTCCCCCTTCAATCCCGTATGCATCAATTTCTATGCTAGGTTGAAGCTTATGTCACTCTTGCCCTCCAATACATAGTCCTATCAACATACAACTAACCCTAGGGTGTGATCCACGCGCGCAATCATATGATGGGCAACAAAGGATAGCAACATAACCACAAGCAAATTAAATCAATCATAGCAATTCATCAACCACCGATAGGACAACGAAAATCTACTCAGACATCTTAGGATGGCAACACATCATTGGATAATAATATGAAGCATAAAGCACCATGTTCAAGTAGAGGGTACAGCGGGTTGCAGGAGAGTGGACCGCTGTAGATAGAGGGGGGGAAGGTGATGTTGATGTTTGTGAAGATGGCGGAGGTGTTGGTGTAGATCGCGGTGATGATGATGCCCCCCGGTGGCACTCCGGTGCCACCGGAAGCGAGGGGGAGAGAGCCCCCCTCCTTCTTATTCTTCCTTGACCTCCTCCCTAGATGGGAGAAGGGTTTCCCCTATGGTCCATGGCCTCCATGGCATGGGAGGGGCGAGAGCCCCTCCGAGATTGGATCTATCTCTCTGTCTCTCTCTGTTTCTGCGTTCTCAGATTCTTCCCTTTCACCGTTTCTTATATTCCCGGAGATCCGTAACTCCAATTGGGCTGAAATTTTGACACGATCTCTATCCGGAAATTAGCTTTCTTGCGGCGAAAGAAGGGCACCAACCGCCTTACGGGGTGGCCACGAGGGTCAGGGGCGCGCCCCCCTACCTCGTGGGCCCCTCGAGCATCGTCTCGCGTGGATTCTTCTTCCCAAAAATCATATATATTCCAAAAAAAATCTCCGTCAGTTTTTATTCCGTTTGGACTCCGTTTGATATAGATATTCTGCGAAACAAAAAACATGCAACAAACAGGAACTGGCACTGGGCACTGGATCAATATGTTAGTCCCAAAAATAGTATAAAAAGTTGCCAAAAAGTATATGAAAGTTGAATAATATTGGCATGGAACAATCAAAAATTATAGATACGACGGAGACGTATCACACCTGCGAAGTTTGCATCACATCTCGATGTGAGAAAGGGCAATGCATGGTACCGTAGAGGCTAGCAAATTGCGGAAAGGTAAGAGTACGTATAATCCATGGACTCACATTAGTCATAAAGAACTCATATACTTATTGCAAAAGTTTATTAGCCCTGAAATTAAAGTACTACTATGCATGACCCTAGGGGGATAGATTGGTAGGAAAAGACCATCACTCATGCCCGACCACCACTCATAAGGAAGACAATCAATAATAAACCATGCTCCAACTTCATAGCATAACGAGAGACTATACGCGCATGCTTTGGGAATCACAAACCTTAACACCAACGTTCTTACTAAACACAACCCTTTACTAGTACCTCCCACATATTCCATCTCTATATTGCAAAACTATTGCAAGGAATCAAAATATCATATTCAGTGATCCATAAGTTTTATGTAGGATTTTATGACTAACCATGCAATTTGACCAATTCATGTTGGCTCTCTAAATAGATATAAGTGAAGCATGAGAGTTTAATTATTTCTACAAAATATCATGCTCTAATAAATACAAGTGAAGAAAAAGAGCATTCTACAAACAACCTTTTTCTATGTGAAGAGAAACAGGCAATCCAAACTTCAAATGATATAAGTGAAGCACATGAAGCATTCTATAAAGCCACACTCAAAAGATATAAGTGAAGTGCAGAGAGAATTATACAAATCAACCATGGACTATCTCATACTAGCATGGTGCATAAAAGAAAAATCAAAACTAAATGCAAAAGACGCTCCAAGGTTTGCACATATCACGTGAACGAAACAAATCTGAAAACATACCGATACTTGTTGAAGAAAGATTGGATGCCTTCTGGGGCATACCCAAGATTAGACACTTTGAGTCTCCTTGAATATTTACTTGGGGTGCCTTGTGAATCCCCAAGCTTGAGCTCTTGCCTCTCCTCCTTCTCCTCACATCGAGACCTCCTCGATATTTGAACACTTCATCCACACAAAACTTAACCAAACTTTTAGTGCCGGGGTTAGTGAATATGGCAATGAAATCCCATCATGTACTGGTGTAACATTATTGTATAATTATAAGAAAACATTACCCACTGTATGCTATCACAATTATATGGCCCCAAGTCAAGGAGGCTTCAACAAGAATTCAAACATACGCAAATAATGAAGCTATAACAGCAATCTGTGAAAACAGGATAGTCTGTAAAGATTCGAACACCCACCATACTTATGTAACTCAAACAATTCTGAAAAATTAGGAGAAAATGAACATTTTTTTATAGAAAGACAGTACAAAAAGTTTTAGAACCGTTTGATGTTCTAGTAAAAAATGTAAAATCGAGCACTACAACCAAAGTTTCTGTTTTGCACCGCACAAACA
The DNA here is from genome assembly GCF_056163025.1 of Triticum urartu. Classification (NCBI taxonomy): domain Eukaryota; kingdom Viridiplantae; phylum Streptophyta; class Magnoliopsida; order Poales; family Poaceae; genus Triticum; species Triticum urartu. The sequence goes on from NC_141879.1 coordinate 300,936,240, forward strand.
AACAAGCAATTTAATCATCCTAAAGGCAAACCTTGGCACATTATTTTTATAATACAATGGAATTGTACAAGGGGATAATTATTTTTGTGATAATCTTCATGAAAAATTCTACATTGTTTCCATGAGCATGAACACAAGTGTTCAAGGTCGACCCTCACTTCTCCAATGCATAACTTCCAATCGCTTCTCTTTGGTGAAAAGGTTTTTGAGTTCCCCTCTATATTTTTTTGTTTTTAAACTTTGTAAAAGCACTCAACAGAAATAAATGACTCTCTAAAACTTCCAGGTTGTCTCCCTCGTAGCGCTTTCTTTAAAGCCATTAAGCTAGGCATAAAGTGCTCAAGTAATTAATCCACCCAGATCCCAAGGTATATGAAAGCCAATTTTAATTAACAATGAGTTGACATTTAGTAATGAGCACAAGGCAACATATATCATGCAATGACGAAGTCTAACTCGCTTCCTATGCATCAACATGTCATACAAGAACAATTCATGCACATCAAGTAAAGGCCAATGCATAGTATAAGAAATTTCTTGCAATTCTATCGTGTTGGAACATAGAGAGGCGGAGGTATAGTTCCTCTCTCATAATAATTGCAAGTAGGAGTAGCAAGCACATGCATATTACATTCATCAAAATCATCATGTATAATGGTAAAAGGCAGCCCATCAATGTAATCCTTAATAAGTGTAATTCAAAAATATAATAGGACTATCATATGTGGGTGCAGTAGCAACAATTTCATTCTTAACATAAGGAAAAATAGCAAGTTCATCTCCATAAGCATCATTCATATTGGCATATTGGCCACGAGCATAGCAAGCATCAAGTTCATCAAAAAGGGATATTTCAAACGAATCAACGGGATCATAACAATCATCATAGCATTCATCCTTCGATAAGAATGAAGGGGCATTAAACAATGTATGGGATAAAGAGTTACTCTCATTAGAAGGTGGGCACGGGTGATCAATCCACTCTTCCTCCTTTTGTTCTTTGCTCTCCTCCTCATCTTTTTCATCCAACGAGCCCACGGTTTCATCATTTTCTTCTTCCATAGACTCCTGCAAAATATTAGTCTTTTCTTGGACAACGGAGTTATTCTCAATAAATACATCAATTCGTAATTGTATTTATGATTATCATAGCAATATTTAAGGATAGGAAGATTTCAGGTCTATAAACTGAATCATCAAAATCTTCAAACTTTTCAAACAAAGATTCAATTCCATATACACCCTTAAAAACAACAAATTCTTCTATTCGTTCCACATCATAATAATCATATATACCTCTAGCATAAGAAGCCAAGGTTTCATTATCATTCAATTCGCATGAATAGGGAAGGTGTGGACCTCAATCTTAGAGCAACAAGTATAATCATATCTCAAGCATAGATTCCAAGCATACCATTGCAACATTTCAATTTGATTCCATAAAAGTTTTCCCTTGTGAGTCAAGTGATAATCCCTAAAGTATTCATGTTAATCCAATGTCACTCCCATTATCAAGTTAAATGGGGTTTTCTTAGGATTATCAAAGTAGTGCATAATATTTTTCACATAACGAGCATCGAGGGTTTTAGGAGGTTCCCCATCTCCATGAGTAGCAAGTACCACTAATTTTTTGGTGCTTCGTGTTCCATATCCATAACTAAAGATAGAGAGCAACTTAGAACAGGAAATAAAACTACTTAGTGATAAAGCAAACAAGTACACACGAGAATATTCACCCCACGCTATTGCTCCCGAGAACAGCGCCAGAAAAAGTTCTTGATAACCCACAAGTATAGGGGATCGTTTGTAGCCTTCTTCGATAAATAAGAGTGTCGAACCCAACGAGGAGCTAAAGGCAGAACAAATATTCCCTCAAGTTCCATCGACTACCGATACAACTCTACACACACTTGACATTTGCTTTACCGAAAACAAGTATGAAACTATTTTGTAGGTGTGATGCTAGAACTACTTTGCAAGAATAAAACGAGAAGTAATTTGCAAGATAATAAAATTTAGGTGATTAGAAAAAGGTTTTGTGTCAAAAATAAAGTTATTTGTCCCTAGGCAATCGATAACAAGTACCAGTAATCATTCTTGTAATTTTATATGACGGAGAGGCATGAGCTAACATACTTTCTCTACTTGGATCACATCCACTTATGATTGGACCCCTAGCAAGCATCTGCAACTACTAAAGATCATTAAGTTCGTGAAACCCAACCATAGCATTGAGTATCAAGTCCTCTTACTCCCATACGTCATACCCCACTTACTCGGGTTTAAGCTTCTGCCACTCTCACAACCCACCATAAGGGAACTATGAGCATATTGCAACACCCTACAGCGGGGGCCCCTCACATTTGCGCGAGAACGGAGGGCACCGTAGGACAACACCACAAATAAAATATACAATCATACCAACCAAGATCACGATTAACCCACAGGACAAAACAGATCTACTCAAACATCATAAGATAACCATAGATCATTGGGAAATAATATATGGAGTTGAGCACCATGTTTAAGTAGATATTACAGCGAGGAGAAGGGGTGTTACACCACTGCATAGAGGGGGAGAGAGTTGGTGTTGATGGTAGCAAGATTGTTGATGCAGATCGCCATCCCGATCGTTGCCCCGGTGGCACTCCGGCGTCACCGGAAGCAAGGGGAGAGAGCCCCCTCCTTCTTCTTCTTCCTTGGCCTCCCCGTAGATGGGAGGAGAGTTCCCCCTCTGGTCCTTGATCTCCATGGCGGCGGAGGAGCGGGAGCCTCTCTGAGATTGGATCTCCCTCTCTATTCTCTTCTGTTTCGTGTTCCCCAGATCTGGCTGAAAACCGTTTCTTATATTCCGGGAGATTCGTAACTCTGATTGCGCTAAGATTTTAACACAATTTTTCCGCATATAAGCTTCCTTGCGCCCAAAGTATAGCCCAACCGATGTACGAGGTGAGCACAACCCACCACCACACGCCTGGCTCAGGGGTCGCGCCCTGGTGTCTTGTGGTGTGTGTGGGCCTCCGTTTGCAGTGATTCCAACTCCCAAAGATCACATATATACCAAAATAATTCTCGGTAAAATTTTATTGCATTTGGACTTCGTTTGATATGGATACTCCGCGATACAAAAAACATGCAAAAAATAGGAACTGGCACTGGGCACTGGATCAATAGGTTAGTCCAATAAATCATATAAAAAGTTGCCAAAAGTATGTAAAATTTGTATAATATTGGCATGAAACAATCAAAAATTATAGATACGACGGAGACGTATCAGTGAGTGGCGGGGATCATTAATCAGACACGGTTCTGTGTTGGAAACCGTCACCTATTATGTTCACACACGGATTTTTCTGCGGGAATCGTGTGTAATTCAAACTTCAGTACTCGTAAATTCCGGCGACCGGTGTGCGTACTGTTCCCGTCGATCTAGATTCCGGCCGCGAATAAATATTACCTTGCTCATGTCGTCCCGCCCGCATTCTCATCTAGATCCTCCCCTTGCTCGCCCTCTCTCTCTCTCAAATCTCTGCCATGGCTCCGCCGGTCTGCCCACGCACCGACGAGGAGTCGTCGCCCCCCGAGGACGCTCACTCAAATAGCAGCGACGAGGACCCCTACGTGCCGCCGGACGAGGTTGCGCCAGACCCCCAACTTTGGATTGGTTTGGGGCCAGTATAATCTTTGTTTGTGGAAGTCGCTGCTGCCGACTGAAAAAGCCAGGCAAGTGGCATTCAAGAAGGAGATGGCGGAGGAGGAAGCCAGGTACCAGGCGTCCTGTGAAGCGTGTGATGCCGCCTGGAAAAAGGAGGCGGCGGAGCTTTGGGGGCGGGCGCGTCGTCGTGCGGAGGAGGTGTACGAAGACGGGTACTTCGTGAGGAAGGTCAAAGGCGCTGGGCGCCTCGTCGTTGTGTGGAGGTGGGCCGATAAGCTCCAACATGCCACCGACGAGGAGCTTCTATGGGCGCCCAATGAAATGGCAAGATCGTTCACGGTCGTCTGCTCGCAAGAGGCAGATCGGTACACCAAGCGCTGTGAGGCGGAGGAGGCAGAGTACTGCCTCTGCACTGGGAAGAAGCCACGCACCAGGGAGCTGCTGGCGAGGGGCTGGCAGAATACTGGCCCCAGGAGGGATTATTAGTTTAAGTATTGTTTGATTTCAATTTTATGCATTGTACCTAGTAGTTAAGTATCATCACGTATATGTGATGATATTATATATATATATATATATATTCTGTGATGAACTAATGAATAATTAACATATATACATATATTATGAATTCCATTTTCTATCTGTTTTGTATACTAATTTGAATCTAGCTGTTATCATCCACATATACAGAATGGAAAGCGTATATACACACATTGAAACAAAACATATAAGAACGGAAAATAGAGTACACACATTGAAACAGAGAAATACTATGATTGCTGTGAATACATAGCTATCCATGTCGAAACGACTCAACAAAATAAAACGCCTCCATGAGACCATGGCCAGCAGCCCTTGCCTACGGTAGCTCTTGGCTTTGCCTGAACTCGTGCATGCTTTCCTCCAAGCGGTCGACATGCTCGCGGTACATCTGGAGCACGATCTTGAGCTCCAAGTTGGCTATTTCATCGGAGAGCACCAGCTCAAGGATGCGATGGACATGTTCCTCTACTGCGCCCAGGTGGACACCTGGGCCAAGGAGGCGGTCGAGCCTACCGACTAGCGCGTTGGCATCGAGCGGGCCGCAGACAAGGCAAACGGCGCGACCCATGCGAACGGCGCGGCGGGCGTCTGGTGCAAGTACGATGCAGCCGGCCTCTGGTGCAAGTACAGCACAGAGGGCCTCTGCCCGCTCCTGGCAAGGAATGGGGGTACTGACGGGACGTGTACCCGGCTGCGACGCCATGTCGACAGCAGGTAAGCCCCGATGGATCCGCTCTTGCTGTGTGGCGTGCCACGCCTCTCGTTCTGCGGCGCTCCAACGGTCTTGCCGTGCGGCGAGCCGTAGCCTATCGGCGCGGACATGCCTAGCTTGCTCTGTGGCACGCCATCGATCATATTGTGCGGCGAGCTGCAGCCTGTCGGCGCTGACATGCCTATCTTGATCCGCGATGCTCAAGCGCCATGCGCCAAAGGTCTGCTCAACCCTGGCGATGATGCGAATCATGGTGTCGTCCATCGCATTGCCGGGGAGCACCTCGGCCTCGACGGGCCGTGACGCCTGCTCGTTTTCCTCGTCGACGAGGTTGATGGCAGAGCGATGCTTTGGTGGGTTGGCATGCTTGGAAAAGGTGGATGTGCTATAGGTTGCGCTTGTCGCCTACGTGCATCGCGCACCGCCTAGATTTATGCGCAATATCGCTGGGTGGCGGGAAACATGTGAGGAAATGGCAGGAAATGGTGGCGTGTTCATAAAACACCATCAATTAATGGAAACTTAGCATAGAAGGAACATCGAGCTAGCACAAGAAGTAGATGATGATCAGATGAACATGGACCACACTAGGGAACCTGACGGTGATGAATTCATCAATCGCAAACGGTTGAATGCTAGCAAGCGTTTCCCACAACACACACGGCCTATTCCATCACAAACAGGTCGGATGGATCAAATGTATGCCACGTATCGCACATTATCAAAAAGTAATGCGGTAGACCTTCTTTAACATGTGTTAAAAAATAAAAATAAAAATAAAAAAACAAGGACCTTGTGGTTATATTAACTCATGGGATGGGTCATATCAGTCATTTAGTTTGAAAGATATGACCCATCCTATCAGTTAATTTAACATAAACACAACTTCCCATCCAGTCACCCATCTGATGTCTGCTCTAGCCTGAGCACACTTAACTTGAGAGTTCTCTTACATGAGCTACTGGTGGAATAGCTAGTCCTTGTTGATATAGGATGGCTCTTCGCATCCTTATGGTGTATTCGGATGACTGCCCGCCCCCCAATGGACAATAGATGTTGTGTAGATAGAGCATATCACATACGTCTTATTAGAAGCAATCGTCTGTGTTATTATCGGTCTTCGCACACATTTCTGATTACATACCTGTTTGCCATGTATCACACACATCTTGATATATTGAACCATTTCTGTTCTCTTGTCTCAACGCAAACAGTTCATCCGAGTGAACCGCATGTCGTATATCGCATACACCTTGATCTGGCTGACCATTTGTTTTGTGTTGCCTAATCACAAACAGTTCATCCGAATGAACCGTATGCTGTATATCGCACACACCTTCTTCATCTGGCTGCCCGTTTCTTTTGTTCCTCCTCATCGCAAACAGTTAATTGAACTGAACCGTATGCCCTGGATAACACACGCAACTAAAATATGAACCGTGTTTGATGCATCCTCCATCGCAAATGTTTTGCACCCTTTTATGGTTTTACACCACCGTTTGCGATTATTGCATCACACACAGTTTCGTCGAAGGGTATCTGATCGTAGTATCACGTTAGCAGCATCCTGTAGTACAGAATACCCATGAAGCTAGTAATGTAATATTGTAGTTGACGTTCCAATGATAAACATTTTAACCTAGTTTTAGTGAATATTTCGCAGAGAGTTCAGAAAATGCAAGAGTACTGTTGGTTTGAACTCTCCCAAGCTTTGCTCAAAACTACGTACCATGATGAAAATGCATAGAACAATGCTTGCCTGAATGTTGCTACATCACTGGCTCACTGACCGGCTCCTATTGGTATTTAATAATCAAACAACGGGTCTACCTTGGAGACAGACCTCACCACCATGAAGTACTCGCATGCTCAAGAAGTTCCTGAGGCAGAGACACGACCTTAAGCACCTCACCACCAAGCTGAAATCCCAGATATTACTAATCAAGTTTAGAACAGGATTCTTACAAATATTTCACTAGAATCAGTTCATTCCAGGAGGAAACAGAACAAATAAAAATTGCATAATGGACTGGGGATGGGGAGGTAGGTATTAACCATGCATATGTTGAAGAGTATAATAAGCAAACGAGAATGACATTAACATCACATGAACGCACATGCTTGTTTCAGGTTGTACATTTACATGAAACACATTTAGCAGATGTTATATCCAAACAGGTTATTGCAGAAAACAGAACCTTATCAGCCAAAGAGGATTTACCTATTTCGGAGTTGATAACAATGGCTTGCCTAAACAACTCTGAGATGTAAAAAATCCTAAGCTGTCGCTATTACATAGCTTAAAATAATTGTTAGTTTGAATGTTTGATCACTTAACGACACAATGAAGTGTCGCCCTATTTAAAACATCAAAACAAAATAAAATCCATCCGTGAGCTAGCAAAATTCAGCAATAAAATGAGCATTTTCTATACTTCTAATAATAACCGAATTCAATAACTGAGTGATTATGTGAGGATAAAAAAATTCAAACGTATGGACTACAATCAGAAGCTTAAGAGTATCCTACTATTCCATAATCTGCAATGACTATGTACATGTAATTAGAAGGGGTCACAAGATTCACCATTATGATTACTGACCCATAAATATTATATTATTTTAGGACAATGAAAAGAACTTATTAAGGTACACAGTCACAAGTTACTCTTGTACTGACCTCCCAAAAAATGAGAGCAGAAGCGGAAACCTCGAACAATAGGCTAGCACTACAAAGTTCCTTTGATGCTGGCGCTTGTACAACAGGACAAAATGGGTGGTGATAATACCCAAGTGCAAGGAATCATCGTAGAAATTTCCAAAGGTGGAAGTGACAAGAATGGAGTGTCGAACCCACAAGGAGCTAAAAGTAAGATCAATATTCTCTCAAGTCCTATCTGCCACCGATACAACTCTACGTACATTGAGCGTTTGCTTTCATCTAGAAACGAGAAATAAGACTACGTTGTGGGTATGAAGATGATAACTTTGTATGACATCGGAGAGCTAAAATATAAAAATAGGTGTTGTTAACATAAAGTTAGAATATATTATAAATATCGAGTGTGGAATAATGATGGATCGGTGTGCGGAATTGTCCTAGGCAATTGTTAACAAGATCGGTAGTCGTCATTGCAATTTTATATTAGGGACATGCATAAGCTAACACACTTTCTCTTCTTGGACCATATGCACTTATGATTGGAACTCTAGCAAGCGTCCACAACTACTAAAGATCATTAAGGTAAAACCCAACCATAGCATTAAAGTATCAAGTCCCCTTTATCCCATACACAACAACCCCCTTACTCGGGTTTAAGCTTCTGTCACTCTAGCAACCCACTATAAGCGAATCATGAATGTATTGCAAAACCCTACAGCGGGAATCCTTCACGTGTGCGCGGCACGGAAGGCACCATAGGACAGCACCAAAATAAGACATACAACTCAAACTAATCTAGATCATCAATCAACCCAAAAGACAAAGGAAATCTACTCAAAACATCATAGGATGGCAACACATCATTGGATCATAATATGTGGCATAAAGAACCATGTTCAAGTAGGGGATTACAAGAGGGGTGCGGGAGAGTAGACCGCGTAAAAGAGATGAGGATGGTGATGTTGATGAAGACGATCACCGCGGTGATGGTTCCCGCGATGGCACTCCGGCGCCACCAAGAGAGAGGGGGAGAGGTTCTCCCCCTTGTGCTTCCTCCTCCATGTCCTCCGCCCTAGATGTGGAGAGGTTCTATCTCTGGTCCTTGGCCTCCATGGCGATGATGGCTCCCTCCAGGATCCTCCTCCATGGCCTCCGGTGATGATGGCCCCCTCCGTCAGGGTGCTAGAGAGAGCCTAGATTGGTTTTTCGTGGCTACAGAGGCTTACGTCGGTGGAACTCCCGATCTAGGTTTATTTCTAAGGACTTTGGGATTTATAGGAGGTGTTGGCATTGGGGACAAGTTAAGGGGGTCCACGAGGCGACGACAAGGTAGGGGCGCGCCCTAGGTGGTGGGGGCGCCCCCACCCTTTTGGTTACCCCGTTACTCCTCTATGGTATCTTTTTGCTCCATTATTTTTTATATTTTCCAAAAATATTCTCCATAAATTTTCAGCCCATTCTGAGAACTTCTATTTTTGCACAAAAAACGACACCATGGTAGTTCTGCTGAAAACATCATCAGTCCGGGTTAGTTCTAATCAAATCATACCAAAACCATATAAAATTGTTATAAACATGGCATGAATACTTCATAAATTCTAGATACGTCGGAGACGTATCAGCGTCCCCAAGCTTAATTCCTGCTCGTACTCGAGTAGGTAAATGATAAGAGAAATAATTTATGAATTGTGAATGCTAACATAGTGTATAAGTTTGATCAATGATAGTTCCAAACACTTTTTCTAGCATCATTATATATCATAAACAGTAGCTCATCTCATAAAACTTCTCATGATCAAGTAGCAACCTATTCACAAGTTAAAGTATAGACCATAAAGTTTCTTGAAAACTAACAAACCATGTTCTTAGTCATCAAACAATTGCAATTCATCTTATTTTCAGGAAGGGTCTATGTAAGAGCTTTGATTTAGCAAATTCCACATACTCAACTATCATATAGTCTTCCATGATTGCTAACACTCAAAGCATATTTTGAGAACAAATAGCATCCGTCAAACACAGAGAACGATAGGGGCTTAATGTTTTGCCCCCAACTTATTTATCATATAGGTAATTTTCAACAATAATAATTCATGATCAAATATATTTGAATGGCCATATATGCTTGGATCTTTCCCCACCACATGATGCTTGCCAACTAAAGAATAATTGAGGTTGAAATAGGAAGGGATACTATTGACTCTTGCATAAAATTAAATACATGAAAGTAAAAGATAGGCCCTTCGCAGAGGGAAGCATAGGGTATCATGTGCTTTTAAATGTGCAAACCGTTAATGCAAAGGATATCACGTTGTATTGCCCTTTGTGATAGCAACCTTTATTATGTAGTCCATCGCTTTTATTTCTTTACCACCACAAGTTCATACAACGCTTATTTTCCCTTACAATAAAAGGCCATACATATTTAGGAGCAATTTTTATTGCTTTTTCCACCGATGGCAACTTACTTGAAGGGTCTTATTCAATCCATAGGTAGATATGGTGGAAACTCATGGCATGAAACTGGGTTAAAGAGTTTTGGATGCACAAGTAGTATCTCTACTTAGTACAAATTTTTTGGCTAGCAAAATATCCTAAGAAAGCACCACATGTTAGAGGATCAATAACAATATAACTTTTATGCAAATATACCCAAACATAACTCATTACGTTTCCTTCCTTGTCCAACTTCAACTAATTTTCTCAAGTTTGAAAATAATTAATGGGGCTCACAATCATACAAGATGTCCAAGATAGTATATTTATGTGTGAAGTCTCTCTTCCTTCAATATTCTTTCGTGAAGTGTTCAAGTGACCAATGTTGAGTTTTCTAACTTTCAATAATTTTTACTACCTATAATTCTTATAATCTGAGTCATTACTCCCCATGGGATAAGCATACAAAGCATATATAATTTCAGATCTATGGTATTCAATTCATTCAACCATTTACTCATAGGATATAAGTGAAGCACTCGAGTAAATGACAAACTACTCCAAAAAGATATAAGTGAAGAACAATGAGTAGTCAAATATGATTTTATCAAAAGATGTGATTATGCAATGTATTCACAAGAACCAATATGGTTTTATCAAAAGCAGAACAATTCAGGATTGCATTGGTTGGACCTTTGAGTATTTGCATCAGTGTCACCAATCCAAGAGGCCCATTTTAATTCTCAAACTTGACTTTGAGAAGGCTTTTGATTCCCTGGAGCATGAGGCTATTGTTCAAATCTTGAGACACAAAGGTTTCAATCAAAAATGGATACTGTGGATGAAACAGTTATTATCTACTAGCACCTCTGCAGATTTAGTTAATGGTGTTCCTGGGAGAAAATTCATCTGCAAAAGGGAGTTAGGAATGGGGATCCTGTCTCTCCTCTCTTATTTGTCCTAGCTATTGATCTCCTACAGACAGTAATCGATGACATGTTCAGAAGGGGCATTCTTCACCTACCTATTACTTTCCATGACCAGGATTATCCAGTGATTCAGTATGTAGATGACACTTTGATCATTCTACCTGCTGACAAAGTCTAGCTTCTTGCTCTGAAGGACATGCTCAAGGTTTTCTCACAGTCCACTGGCCTTGATGTGAATTATCACAAGTCTTTCATCATCCCAATTAATGTTGATACTGCTCATATGAATGAACTGGCTATTGCTTTCGGTTGTCAAATTAGGAAAATGCCTTTCACCTATCTTGGGTTGCTAGTAGGTACCACAAGAACAAAAATGGTTGACTTTATGCCTATGGTGGACTACATGGAGAGAAGAATGACTTCTAGCTCTTCCTTTTTAAATCAAGGAGAAAGATTACAGTTTCTAAACTCTACACTGTCTTCCATGCCTATCTTCTTCCTATGCTATTTGGCCGTCCCTGCTGGAATTCGGAAGCAGCTTGAGAGAATACAGAGACAATGCCTCTAGAGGAAACATAGGGATGAGCCAGCCCCATCTCTTGCTGCTTGGGACCTTATTTGTAGGCCCAAAAACATGGGAGGCCTTGGTATCCTCAACCTGGGGGTGCAGAATGTTGCTCTCCTTCTCAAGCATCCAAATAACTTCCTAAACAGGAAAGATCTTCCTTAGGTGTCTTTAATTTGGGACTCATACTACCATGGTAGGGTGCCCCAGGGAACTTCTGACTGTGGTTCTTTTTGGTGGAGAGATATTTGCAAAGTAATGCAGAGCTTTAGAGATTGTTCTTGGGTTCAGATAAATGAGGGTGTCACTGCACTTTTCTAGTCTGACCAATGGCAGCTTGGTTAAGAGGTCACTACCCTGCAGTCCAGATATCCTAGGCTCTTTTCGTATGTCAAGGATCCTTGGATCTCTGTCAAAGAGGTTTTTGAGACTCAAGACATTTTTTAAAATTTACACCTTCCACTTTCAGCACATGCATATGAAGATCTGGTCCATTTGCAATCCCTGATGGAGTGCCATAATAGAGTACCTGGATCTAAGGATGTTTGGTACTGTCAAGGTTCTTCCAAGGAGTACAAATCCAAGATGTTTTACTCACACACTTTTGCATCTGAATCTTTTAATCCCTTGACCACTTGGATATGTAAATCCTCTTGCACCATGAAAATTAAAGTGTTTGCTTGGATGCTCATTATGGACAGATTGAACACTAAAGATATGGAGGAGAGGAGGCACTGGCATATGGAAGATGGAGTGACTTGTGTGCTTTGCCCTCTGCAAGCAAGAGAAACCAGGGATCATCTGATTTTTAACTGCAATTTTAGTGTGAGAGTGTGGAATTATCTTCAGATTGATTGGTTTTCTAGAGACTCAATGACAGAATTGGTTATTCAGGCCAGGAGAAGTTTTGGCAAACCTTTCTTCACTGAAGTGGTGTTCATTGCCTGCTGGAATATCTAGATCATTAGAAATGCTAAACTTTTCAGGAGTGAAAGGGCCAGTTTTAACAAATGGAGATGTGCTTTCATACAAGACATCAGCCTTATGCAATACAAAATTAAGGCTTCCTACAAGGATGATCTCTTGAGATGGGTTTCTTTTTTGCCACCTTGAGGATTGGTATTGTAATCTTTGTTTTTTTAATTCTTCTTTAGGCTAGAATGCTTGTTTACCAATTGTAATCCCTGTCATGTACTTGTATCTTTTATTTTAATAAAGCTTTTGATATGATGTGGGGGTTTTTCCCCACAGTTCCCAGTCAAAAAGAAAAGAGTAGTCAAAAAATTCACTAGCCATGGGAGCACTCTTTCTCAAGGTTTTAGATCCAATGATTTTATTCAAACATCAAGTAAAATGAAAATACGCTCCAAGAAAAACACATATCATGTGACGAATAAAAATATAGCTTCGAGTAAGGTATACCGATGGTTTTGAAGATGAAAGAGGGGACGCCTTCCGGGGCATCCCCAAGCTTAGGCGCTTGAGTCTTCCTTGAATATTACCTTGGGGTGCCTTGGGCATCCCCAAGCTTAGGGTATTTCCACTCCTTATCCTCCTCGTATCGATATCTCACCCTAAACAAAGCTTCAATCACACAAAACTTGACGGAACTTTATGAGATGGGTTAGTATGATAAAGAGTAAATCATTCACTTTGTTACTGTCAAAGACAAGATTCATAATTTTTATCACATAATTCATAATGTACCATATCATTTCTACAATTTATATCGAGCAATATAAGCCATAGAAACTAGAAAACAAGCAAACTATGCATTGAAAACAGAATCTGCCAGAAACAAAACAGTTTGTAATGATCTGAACAACAACTATACTTCTGCTACTCCAAAAATTCTGAAAAATTAGGACAGCCTAGGCAATTTTTATATTAATCTTTTTCAAAAATAATCAGTATTTTATCGCACTTTTGTTAAAAATGATTTTTTACTGGGCACAAAAGTTTCTGTTTTTCAGCAAGATCAAATAACCTATCACCGTAAGCCATCCCAAAGGTCTTACTTGGCACTTTATTGAAACAAAAGCTATAAAATATGATTACTACGGTAGCTTAATCATGTGAACACACACAAACATTAAGGATAAATATTGGCTTGTCTCCCAACAAGCGCTTTTCTTTAATGCCTTTTTAGCTAGGCATGATATTATAATAATACTCTTCCAAGCCCAATTCCGATGATGGTCTTATTCATACTCCAAAATATATAAGTGAAGTTCATGGGTCATTCTACAATTAATATAGATTTAACAACATCCAAGCTCAAAAATATATAAGTGAAGCACACGAAGCATTCTATAAAGCCATGCTCAAAAGATTTAAGTGAAGCACAAAGAGCATTCTATAAAGCCATACTCAAAAGATTTAAGTGAAGCACATGAAGCATTCTATAAATCAATGAAGGACTATCTCATACTAGTATGGTTCATAAAGGACAAGAAAGGAAAAATAAACTCAAAAGACACATATCATGTGAACAAAACAAAAGCCGAGGTATACAGATAATTGTTGAAGAAAAAAGATGGGATGCCAACCGAGGCATCCCCAAGATTAGATGCTTGAGTATCCTTGAAATATTTACTTGGGGTGCCTTGGGCATCCCCAAGATTGAACTCTTGCCTCTCCTTATTTTTCTCATATCCATGACTCCTCGATCTTCGAACACTTCATCCACACAAAACTTAACAAAAACCTTATGAGATCCGTTATTATAATAAAGCAATTCACTACCTTTAGGTACTGCTGTAAACTTATTCCAATTGCATATTAGCATTGTATGTACTGTATTCCAACTACACCATGGTTCATACCCCCAAATACAACACATAGATTCATCAAAATAAGCGAACAATACACACAAAACAGAATCTGTCAAAAACAGGACAGTCTGTAGCAATCTGAAACTTCTGTATACTTCTGTTACTTCCAAAATTTTTAAAAAAGGAAAATATAAAAAAATGCAGGGAAGTACTATGTACATATTACAAGATTTTATCATGTTCCAGTAAAAAATGAAAATTAAAATACTACAACAAAAGTTTCTGATTTTCTGCTGCACACACCAAACAAGCAATTTAAACATCCTAAACCAAAACTTGCCACATTATTTTTATAATACAATGGATATATACAAGGGGATGATTATTTTTGAGAAACTTCCATGAAAAATTCTACATTGTTTCCATGAGCATGAACACAAGAGTTCAAGGTCGACCCTCACTTCTCCAATGCACAACCTTCCAATCACTTATATTTTTGAAGAAGTTTTTAGGCATAAGAGGCAAGTAATTTTTTTGTATTTTCATATTGTAATTTTTTGTTTGTTTAACCCACAACTAAATAAAGCAAGGATAAAGACGGAAAACAAAATCTACTTAGTGAAGAAAACAAACAAGCACACACGAGAATATCAACCCCACGCTATAGCTCCCCGGCAACGGCCCCAGAAAAGATCTTGATAATCTCCAAGTGCAAGGAATCATCATAGCAATTTCCAAAGGTGGAAGTGATAAGTATGGAATGTCGAACCCACAAGGAGCTAAAGGTAATATCAATATTCTCTCAAATCCTATCTGCCACCGATACAACTCTACGTACACCGAGCATTTGCTTTCATCTTGAAACGAGATATAAAACTATGTTGTAGGTATGAAGAGGATAATTTTGCATGATATTGGAGAGCTAAAATATAAAAATAGTGATGTTAACATAAAGTTAGAATATATTATAAATATCGAGTGTGGAATAATGATGGATCGGTGTGCGGAATTGTCCTAGGCAATTGTTAACAAGATCGGTAGTCGTCATTGCAATTTTATATGAGGGAGAGTCATAAGCTAACATACTTTCTGTTCTTGGATCATATGCACTTATGATTGGAACTCTAGCAAGCATCCGCAACTACTAAAGATCATTAAGGTAAAACTATAACATTAAAGTATCAAGTCCCCTTTATCCCATACGCAACAACCCCCTTACTCGGGTTTAAGCTTCTATCACTCTAGCAACCCACTATAAGTGAATCATGAACATATTGCAACACCCTACAGCAGGAATCCTTCACGTGTGCGCGGCACGGAAGGCACCATAGGAGAGCTCCAAAATAAAACATACAACTCAAACCAATCTAGATCATCAATCAACCCAAAAGACAAAGGAAATCTACTCAAAACATCATAGGATGGCAACACATCATTGGACCATAATATGTGGCATAAAGCACCATGTTCAAGTAGGGGATTACAAGCAGGGTGCGGGAGAGTGGACCGCGTAAAAGAGATGAGGATGGTGATGAAGATGGTGATGTTGATGAAGACGATCACCGCGGCGATGGTTCCCCAAATGGCACTCCGGCGCCACCAAGAGAGAAGGGGAGAGGTTCTCCCCCTTGAGCTTTCTCCTACATGGCCTCCCCCTAGATGGGGAGAGGTTCTCCCTCTTGTCCTTGGCCTTCGTGGTGATGACGGCCCCCTCCGGCAGGGTGCTAGAGAGGGACTAAATTGGTTTTTCATGGCTATAGAGGCTTACGATGGCAGAACTCCTGATCTAGGTTTATTTTTAAGGTTTTTGGTATTTGTAGGAGGTGTTGGCGTCGGGGACAAGTCAAGGGGGTCCACGAGGTGACGACAAGGTAGGGGGGCGTGCCTTAGGGGGGTTGGGGCGCCCCCACCCTTGTGGTTACCCCGGGACTCCTCTGTGGTATATTTTCGCTCCAATATTTTTTATATTTTCCAAAAATATTCTCCGTAAATTTTTAGCCCATTCCGAGAACTTTTATTTCTACACAAAAAACGACACCACGGTAGTTCTACTGAAAACAACGTTAGTCCGAGTTAGTTCTAATCAAATCATACCAAAACCATATAAAATTGCTATAAACATGGCATGAATACTTCATAAATTATAGACACGTCAGAGACATATCAGGTGGTTCCGGGAGGAAGAAATAGAGAGAATGTGAGATGGGAAGAGGGACCTCACGGGCGGAAGTGTCAGTCGGCATCGATGACCGGGACGAGCCATCTTTCTTAGTGGCCGCCTGGTGTGGTTGTAGCTCGCCTTCTCCTATTAGAGAAGATGACAGGACATCCCTAGGGTAGCACAGGGGAGTGGCATGTGGGGCTCCACTCCGCCTGATGATGAGCATGATCTGGAAGGTCATGGTGCCGCCATTGAAGGAGGACCTTCTGCTTCCTCTCACCTGCCTCCTAAGCTATTGCCTCCTTGCCTACACGGTGTGATTGTGTCATCCTCACCTAGAGTTATTTGCAAATGAAGGCTGAACATTATAAGCAATACTTTTATACTATTTGAAGCTGCATGTAGAAAATAATACATAGAAATTGAAAAACCCTCAAGATAAACATGTTATTGATGAGTGTCAGCCACATGGATCCTACTTTCAAAACAAGAGAGCGGGACAAGTGTAAACATAAGCAACACACTAAAATTAAGATAAGACACATAACATAGGATTAGTGTTTTGTCGGCAAAATGTTTGCTAACCCGACTTAAACCAGAAGTTATTTGCATATCAAAGCCTTTCTTTTTTTTCTCTTTTTTGCAGTTTAAATTACAGGATACATTACACAACAGAGAATTGTTATTAACTGAGAGAGGGGATGCAAGGAGGCAAGTTAAATACTTGGCTAATGAGCACAAAAGTCTATAGCATATTATATATTTCTGGAGTAAACATGACAAATGGCACATATAAAGAAAAATATACGCAATAACTTATCATTAATATGTAAAAAAAATCTGCTATTGCTATCTGCATCCAAACACCAAACATGCAATAAGTAAAAAAGAAATAAGCAGCTAGCCTAGATAGTCCTGTTTTGTTTTCAATAATAAATCAATTCAAGCAAGTTATTTTTGTAATGCATATCCAGTAGTTGTTGTAAGGAAGCAAGCCTTACTATTTACCTAGATGATCATGGGGATTAAATGAATATTCTCCAGCATGAGGTTAGTATGTGCCGATTCCATGGGTAAGCTTTCAGATTTCGGGCTCCGCGGACCCTTGATTGATTCAAACTCTGGGGTGCGTGCGAAGAACTCAACCTCCCCGGTCTGCCAACTCGGCGATCTCATAGCCTAGCTCGATGAACTGGAAGGAAAAGGAACAAGGCAGTTTAGCCAGGTTCGGGCCACCTTGTGGTGTAATGCCCTACTCCTGTTTTGTGGTGGATTGGCCTAAAGGTGGGCTGAGGATGAACTAGTACAGTGGGAGAACAACCTCAGGAGGTGTGTTCTTGTGCTGGTGAGGAAGAGGATGGTCTGAATGATCCATCCGTCTCTGCCTTACCGTATCTGCCTTGTCCCCTCTTGTAACACCCTCGATGCGACTATAGCTCCCACGTGTCGAGGCACGACTTAGAGACATAATCGCATTGAAGGCATATGTCGCAAGTTAGGCAATCTTCACGACATCCCATGTAATATGAATAATAAAGGGAAGAACATAGTTGGCTTACACTCGCCACGTCAATCAAGAACATAAATAACATTACATCATCCAAACACTCATGGCCCGACTACGGCGCCAAAATAAAAGAGAACCCAACATGCGACACGGTCCCAATCACCCCCAACTGGGCACCACTACTGATCATCGGCAAAGGAAACGTAGTATCGTTGAGAGTCTTCGTCGAACTCCCACTTGAGCTCATACGCGTCTCCTGGAGCGGAATCATCGAGTCCTGCATCTGGTGTAATAGTAATCTGTGAGCCACATGGACTCAACAATCTCTCACCCTCGCGATCAAGACTATTTAAGCTTATAGGTGTGGCAAGGTAAAATATGAGTGGAGCTGCAGCAAGCGACTAGCAAGTATGGTGGCTAACTTATTCGCAAAGGAGAGCAAGAAGAGGAGGCAAAGCACGAGCGAGAAACTAGAGAACAACCTGCGCAAACATAACTCCAACACCGTGTCCACTTCCCGGACTCCGCCGAGAAGAGGCCATCACGGCAACACACTCAGTTGATTCATTTTAATTAAGTTAAGGTTCAAGTTATCTACAACCAGACATTAACAAATTCCCATCTGCCCATAACCGCGGGCACGGCTTTCGAAAGTTCAATCCCTGCAGGGGAGTCCCAACTTAGCCCATGACAAGCTCTCACGGTCAACGAAGGAATAGACCTCCTCCCAAGACGTTCCAATCAGACTCGGTATCTCGGTAACTCAAGACACTTCGACAGGTTAAAACAAGACCAGCAACACCGCCCGAATGTGCCGACAAATCCCGATAGGAGCTGCACATATCTCTTTCTCAGGGCACACTCAGATTGTCCAAACTTCCGGTAGGCCAGCCCAGAGTTGCCCCTGGTAGCCACCGGCGGCTGACAGTTTGGACCAACACTCAGAGGAGCACTGGCTCGGGGGGTTAAAATAAGATGACCCTTGAGTCTGCAGAACCCAAGGGAAGGAAAAGGCTAGGTGGCAAATGGTAAAACCAAGGTTGGGCATTGCTGGAAAAGCTTTAATCAAGGCGAACTATCAAGGGGTTCCCATTATAACCCAACCGCGTAAGGAACGCAAAATCCGGGAACAAAACACCGATATGACGGAAACTAGGGCAGCAAGAGTGGAACAAAACACTAGGCGAGAGGCCGAGCCTTCCACCCTTTACCAAGTATATAGATGCATTAAGATAACATAGCAATATAATGATATCCCAACAAGTAAATAAAAGATGTTCCAACAAGGAACGGCCTCCAATCTTCACCTGCAACTAGCAACGCTATGAGAGGGGCTGAGCAAAGCGGTAACATAGCCAGCCAACGGTTTTCTAGGACAATGGTGGGTTAGAGGTTTGACATGGCAATTTAGGAGGCTTTCAAGAAAGTGGTAGGCATCGTAGCAATGGCATAGCAAAGAGCGAGCAAACTAGGATAGCAAAGATAGTAGTGATTTCGAGGGTATGATCATCTTGCCTGCAAAGCTGTCAGAGTTGACTGGATCCTCAAAAGCAAACTCAACGGGCTCCTCATTAGTGAAATCGTCTCCCGGCTCTACCCAAACAATACAAACAAGCAACAAGGATACAATCAACCACGTGCAAGGATCAAGCGATATGATGCAATGATGATATGCTATGCGGGATGCGATGCGGGATGCAAAATGCAAGATATGACAGGAAATGCATGAACCTGGCCTCAACCTGGAATTCCAAGGGTGCCACTGGAAAGATGAGATGAAATTGCTTGAAAATGATATAAAGAACGCCGGAATCGGAGTTACAGTTTGGAAATGGCAAGCGATTCAAAAATGACACCGGTCTGCGATTTACAGCAAGTAGGCATCTAAAAGCAACGAAATGGACATGCTACAGCACCCAAACATGACAACAAAATACATGTCAGGGATGCACACAAGATGCTTAACAAAAGTCTAGCACTGAGCTACGGCCAATTCATCCATTAACAGGTTCAAACAAGCATGGCAAAAACGCAAATGGTAAAACAGATCTCAGACTTAGTGAAATTAACACTTGTCTGGAATTTCAGATCATATAGCCCTCTTCGGAGCAACAAAACAACATGCTACAGGACTTGAACATGACAAAGAAAGACATGGCATGGAGCTACTCAACAAGCTTAACAAAAGTCCCTTAGTGACCTTGAGCCAAAAGGGATCACAAAATATACTAACAAGCACACGAACATAGAAAAAATATAACTCACGAAGGCATGTTTACGAGCTCGATGCACTCACTACGGTGCAAGTCATGGCAAGACAAGCACACATCCCTTAAGAAGGCACAAAATACAAGCTATACATGGCAAGAACAATGGCATAGCATGCACGGGTCAACTACAATAACATCGGCAAAATCGCAAACAAGTTGACGATCTGCCCAGATTCACCACGAAGCAAAAGTAGAGCTCGATTGACTCGAGCTAGGGTGCTCCATAATTGCAAACAAAGACATGGATGGATAGAGCACTACAAGATTAACAAAACTCCCTTACTAATCATCCTCAAAAGAGGCACGGATCACTAGGAAACAATAAGAACATATGGCATCATGAACTAAATAATCCCAGACTTAGTGAAAACTACTAAGTCCCTGAAAACAGATTTACCGGGTGCCTCACTTTGCAAGCTTGCACAAGTCACCACACACATCCTAAAAATACAAGGGGTTGTACCTCTAGATAGATGACAAAACCCTTAACAAAACATATGAAGGACTCATGGGCATAGCATGCACACAATAATCATGGCAAAAATGACAAAAGTCTAAGATGAACTAGCAGATCTGACAATTAACTCACAAAGCCTCCTTCTAACAGCATTTCGGGCATCAAGATGAGCTCAAATGAAAATGATGCAATGGAATGAAATGATGTACTCATCGAGACGAACATTTTGATATGCTATATGCCCAAATCGGAGCTACGGGTGCGGAGTTATCACAGGTCAAAGTTTGCATAAAAATTAGGGTTCCGGGGGGAAAAGTCAACCCAGGGGATTTTCCAGATCCAGATCCAGCGCGGTTCCCGATGCACTCGCCGGAGTCCGGCCGGAGTAGGGTGTGGAGGAGGCGGCTGAGCTCTCCGGAGCCGGATCTGGCCACGGGAACGCGGGGCGGCGAGGTGGGACGAGACGGCGGCGGCGGACGGAGGCGAGCGGCGCTCTTCTCCGGCGAGGTCGCGCGGCGACCGGAGCAGGCGCGGCGAAGGGCGGTGCGGTATGGCGGCGTCGGGCGCGAGGGAGGCGGGGCACTCCGGCGAGGCATGGCGAAGTCCGGCGAAGATCCGGTGAAGGTCCGGCGAGCGGCAAGGCTGTGGGTCTCCTCGGGCCCGGCGCGGTCCGGGGCGGGCCAGAGATGGGCTCCGCAGGCCCGGCGGCGGGGAGGAGAGAGAAGGGTGGCGCGCTGATGTGGCGGCGGCGGATTCGGCGCAGGGGAGGCCGGACATGTCCGGGCGCGGGCGGTTTTGTCTGGCGGCGCGAGGTGGATGAAGGTTAGGGTTCATCCGCAAAAATTTCGGGGATGGCCACATATTTATAGGTAGAGGGAGCTAGGAGAGTCCAAATGAGGTGCGGTTTTCGGCCATGCGATCGTGATCGAACGCTCTAGATGATGGAGCAGAGTTAGGTGGGTTTTGGGCCAAATTGGAGGGGTGTTGGGCTGCAACACACACGAGGCCTTTTCGGTCCCTCGGTTAATCATTGGAGTATCAAACGAAGTCCAAATGGTACGAAACTTGACAGGCGGTCTACCAGTAGTAAACCAAGGCCGCATGGAAAGTCTCGGTCCAATCCGGAAATGTTTAATCCCCACACACGAAAGAAAGCTAGAATTGGCCACCGGAGGAGAACGGAGCGCCGGATTGCAAAACGGACAACGGGAAAAATGCTCGGATGCATGAGACGAACATGTATGCAAATGAAATGCACATGATGACATGATATGCGATGCATGACACAAGCAATGACAATGCAACAACATCGAATAACTGCACGACACCTGGCACATCGGTCTCGGGGCGTTACACCTCTGCTTCGTATCCTCTGCTTCATCCCCTCTGCTTCGCCCCCTCTGCTTCATCCCCCTGCTTTGGTGGTGGCTAGGCTATATTTATAGTGGCCTTGGTCCTCTTCCCCCAAAATTAAGGCAGGAAGGGATCCCACAATGGCCAAATTCGAAGGGAGACAACTAGTACATCTTATCCTGATGAAAGGTGGCCTTCGCCTGCAAAGCTTCTAGTCGTGATGACCTCCGTCCTGCCGTCCTGGCGGTCTTGATCTTGTTGCGTTGGAATGGAAACATTGGTTGATTCCTCGGGACTCCGCAGCTGCGCTTGCCTCTTTAGCACCAAAGAGGAAACCTGTTGGACTACGCCCACTGGCGCCTGCCTGGCCTCGGTCATCATGGCTTGCGTCATCCGAACCTCACGAAGTGAGGGCTTGCTTAGAAATCTCCGCTCCTCAGGAGCCAGCCTAAGGAGGCCGCTCCTTCTAGAGGTCTTGGCATCGTCCGCCTCGCGAGGCTTGGCCCCTTGCAAGGGCCTTGTGTTGTTGGTGCTGAAGATGGGCTGTACCAGGCCGTCGATGGAGCCACGCCATGGGCCGCATGCAGGAAAGTCTGGGTACCCCCATTTCCAGAACGCTGACAGTAGCCCTGGGGCCCAAGGCGCGCTCGGACTTGGCTTCGAGGCGAAGCCAAAGGGCAAGGATGGAGTGCCCTGGGCCCTAACCGTCTGCAGCCTCGGTTGATGCATGGCGCTTGATGGGACGTGGGCGTCTCCGCTTCCCCATGCTGCCTCGGCAACCGTCCTGGGTTGACAAAAAGGCTGGCGCCTGCCTCTGAGGCTTCATTTCCTTCCCAGCATCTCGCTCTAGATCCCCTTCTCTCCTCACTCAGAGCGTCTCTAGATTTGGCAATCTCTCCCAGACTTACCACCGATGCCGATCGAGAAAGCGAAGCCCCCCGCTTCTGCCGCGCGCTCGGCCTTTTCGTTCGAGCCGGCCCTCAGTGCATCCTCCATCACTGCAGGGACGGTGAGCGCCCTTGTGGGGGTGGCGCCTCCGTTGCGCCGTTCTTCCACTTCTTCTACCTCCGGATGGGTAGCGCCCGGTGCTCCGGGTGCACCTGCTTCATCGCAGCTAATGGCAGCAACACGATCTCGAAGGCCGGGAAGAAGGTGGAGAACTTCCAGCACAAGTGGATCTTCATGGACGCCAAGCGCTCCCACACTCGGCTGGAGCTACCGACCACGTTGTCGGTGAAGTTGGACCGGTGGGCTCACGAGAAGCTCATCGATCCCCAGGCGGAGCTGCTTCTAGAGAAGATGATGGCGGACCAGAAGGCAGAGAAGCTAATAGGGGCCATGATCGTTAGGGAGTTCCTGACGCAGCGCCTAGCTCGGCTCTAGGCGCACTCGCGCCCTCTGTGGAGCCTCAAGGGCACGGAACACGAACTTCGGTTGCGTCCGGGAGACCTGTCCGACGAGGAGCTGAGCAAGGCCATGCACACCTTGCTCGAGAAGGACCAGGGCGTCCTCCCAGCGGCCTACCTCCCGCTGTACCACCGCGACGACGAAGGGAAGGTAGCTGGTGCCATGCCCATCTTGAACGAGCGGGGGCTCGTGCCGCCCGTGCTCCCCAACTCCCCGGTGCTGGTGCCCTCCGGCGAGGAGGAGGAGGAGGGGGACTCGGAGGCGACCCTGGAGGGGTGGGGGAGACTTCTCCCCCGCGGCAGAGCGAGCTCCTCCGCGTCCTCTCCGATGATGACGACGCTAGTGAGTACTTGATCGACGGGTCGTCGCGCTCCACCGGGGTCGCCACGAGGTCCTAGGGAACCCCTCTGAGGGGGCTGAAGTGGGGCCCCCCCGAGGAAGGGCGGGTCGGCGTCGCTTCCCCGGGGCGACGCCTCCACCTTGTCGCCGGCCGCCACCGTTGCGGAGCCAGCCGCCTGATACGTCTCTATCGTATCTACTTTTCCAAACTCTTTTGCCCTTGTTTTGGACTCTAACTTGCGTGATTTGAATGGAACTAACCTAGGCTGACACTGTTTTCAGCAGAATCGCCATGGTGTTATTTTTGTACAGAATAAAAAGTTCTCGGAATGACCTGAAACTTCACGGAGATAAGTTCTGGAATTAATAAAAAATATTGTCAAAAGAATCAAGGGTAGGGGCCCACACCCTGGCCACTAGGGTGGGGGCGTGCCCACCCCCTGGGGCGCGCCACCCTACCTTGTGGCCCCCCTGGACCTCCACCGACCTCAACTCCAACTCCATATATTCTCTTTTGGGGAGAAAAAAATAAAAGAGAAGGATTCATCGCGTTTTATGATACAGAGCCGCCACCAAGCCCTATTCTTCCTCGGGAGGGCATATCTGGAGTCCGTATGGGGCTCAGGAGAGGGGAATCCGTCACCATGGTCATCATGAACCATCCTCCATCACCAATTTCATGATGCTCACCGCCGTGCATGAGTAATTCTATCATAGGCTTGCTGGACCGTGATGGGTTGGATGAGATTTACTATGTAATAGAGTTAGTTTTGTTAGGGTTTGGTCCCTAGTATGCACTATGTTCTAAGATTGATGTTACTATGACTTTGTTATGCCTAATGGTTGTCACTAGGGCCCGAGTGCCATGATTTCAGATTTGAACCTACTATGTTTTCATGAATATATTTGTGTTCTTGATCCGGTATTGCAAGTTATAGTCACCTACTACGTGTTATGATCCGGCAACCCCGGAGTGACAATAGTCGGTACCACTCCTAGTGATGACCGTAGTTTGAGGAGTTCATGTATTCCCTAAGTGCTAATGCTTTGGCCCAGTATTCTATTAAAAGGAGGCCTTAATGTCACTTAGTTTCCAATAGTACCCCGCTGCGACGGCAGGGTAGGACAAAAGATGTCATGCAAGTTCTTTTCCATAAGCACGTATGACTATATTTCGAATATATGCCTACATTATATTGATGAATTGGAGCTAGTTCTGTTGCACCCTATGTTATGACCGTTGCATGATGAATGCCATCCAACATAATTATCCATCATTGATCCATTGCCTACGAGCTTTTCACATATTGATCTTTGCTTCGTTACTTTTCTGTTGCCATTGTTACGATTGCTACAATACTACTACTATTACTTTTGCCACCATCACCGCTACTTCCATACTACTTTGCTACTAAATACTTTGTTGCAATTATTAAGTCTTTCAGGTGTGGTTGAATTGACAACTCAGCTGCTAATACTCGAGAAGATTCTTTGTCTCCCATTGTGTCGAATCAATAAATTTGGGTTGAATACTCTACCCTCAAAAACTATTGCGATCCCCTATACTTGTGGGTTATGAAGACCTTTTTCCGGCACTGTTGCCGGAGAGCATAGCTCTATTCTCTAAGTCACTTGAGATTTATATCTGTTGATCACTATGAGGAATTTGAAAGATCATAGAACTACGATTTTTCCCTCAACTACGAGGGGAGGTAAGGAATTGCCATCTAGCTCTGCACTTGATTCTCCTTTTGTTTTAAGTAAACTTGCGACACCTACACCTGCTACTGATCGCTATATTTCACATGTTATTGATGATGCCACTTCTGCTATGCATGATGCTTATGACGATACTACTTCTATGCTTGATGATACTATGCCACTAGGTGAATTTCTTGATGAACAACTTCTAGGGTTAGAGAGAATGAAATTACTGAAACTGATGATATTATTGAAAATGAAGATTATGATTCTCCCCCTAGATATGAATTGCCTGTTGTACCTGAGGGTTATGTTATGGATGAAGATAATGCTAGATACTTCTTTGCTTGCAATGATAGAGAGGATCTTAAGAAATTGTTAGCTAAGATGAAAGAAAAATCCTTGAATGCTAGAATGAAATATGACCCTACTTTTGCTACTTCACCTATCTTTGTTACCAATAAGGATTATGAATTCTCTGTTGATCCTGAGTTAATTACTTTGGTAGAATCTGATCCTTTCTATGGTTATGAATCTGAAATTGTTGTGGCACATCTTACTAAATTGAATGATATAGCCACCCTATTTGCTCATGAGGAAAAAATCGCTATTACTATATTCTTAAGTTGTTTCCTTTCTCATTAAAGGGTGATGCTAAGATATGGTTTAACTCTCTTGCTCTTGGTTGTGTGCGTAGTCCCCAGGATATGGTTTATTACTTCTCTGCTAAATATTTCCCCGCTCATAAGGTTAAAGAGTAAGAACAATCATAATGTTGTTAGGGTTATGACCAGAGGTGGTAAGTGTAACATCCCAAATTTTCAATTTGGAATGTTATACATTAGATTATCATTGCATATCATATTTTATTGCATTTTGGCTTGATCCTAGAAATTCTACGCAACTCAAGGACCCACAGAGAGAGTTGGGAATTTCGTTATTTTCATATTTGAGTTTTTCTCAAATTTTGGAAAGAGGATCGTTGGATTCTAATTATTTTCTCTTCGAATATTTCTTTTATAAAAATAAAAGAGAGAGGATAAAATGACTTCCTCAAAGTAAATAAATATTGGAGATTTAATATTAAAATCAAATAAGATTTTTATTCAGAGTTTTATTGCTATTTTATTTGAATTAGGAAAAAATTGTGTTTTTCCAAAATAGCACTTTAGGCCCAAATAAATGTTCACCTTGTCGGGCATATTTTTAGAGGATGGGGAAAATTTATTTCGGGATTTTTGGAGTCCGTTTAGTATTTCTTTTCTTTCTTTTTTTGCGTGTCGGAATTATTAAAAAAAAGAAACTGACTCCAGGCCGTACCCAAGTGGGACTCCGCTCGGGGGGGCTTTATAAGCCACGCCGGCCGAACCCCGAAGCCCACCAGCCCCGCTGCCGCAACCCACCCGCGCCCCGCCAACCCTAGCGCCGCCACCGCTGCCGCCGCCACCGGCCGCCGCCTTGCCGACCCGCCGGAGGTAGTCGTCGCCGCCGCCTTGGTTTTCGCGAGAAAATACGATCGTTTTTTTCTTCGAAAACCCTAGATCTGTATTTTAGTTTCGGTTTGGTTTTTTCGGTTTAGTTATTTAGCGTACGTTCGTCCGTACGTTTGTTTTAACGAACGGTTTTCGTCTGTTTGCCGCAGATAGCGAACGTTCGTTCGTTAGTCTGTTCGCCAGTTTTTCTTTTTCTCGGATTTATCGTGATTATTTTCGATCGCGATTTCTGATCTGATTTTCGTTTTAGTTTATCTTTTCGCTCGTTTATCGGAATCGGGCGATTCAAGCGCCTAGAGTTTCGTCTCGAAGCCCTCTTTCTGTTTAACCAACTTAAACAAGTTTTTGCTACTGTAAAATTTGACTTTAGTCTAGATTAGTAATCAAAGCTTGTTTCTTTCGCAGTTTGAGTTTCGTTGCTTTGTTTGATTTGATTCTTTTTGCAAACCGGAGTTCTTAAGTTGAACTCTCTGGTTAGATCTTCTTATTTGAGTTTTACCCGTGCTTCTTGCTTGATTGCTTATTGTATGCTTGTTTGTTTGTGATAGAGTACCCAGAGTGCGAAGCGTGCTACTACGAGTCTGTAGGTTTCACGGATCATCAACAAGGCAAGTAACACTTTGATCATACCTCTTTACTACCCAGTTTTATTGCATTAGATCAACCCTCAAACAATTGCATGGTTAGGATCTGAATAAATTGTGGGTTGGGAAGTAGGTGAGGTAGTACATATTCACCTGTTTTATTATCAAACCCTGGGAGTTACTTCTACGTTGCTTATATGGCTATGTTATGCTAGTAGACGTGGTTTTGGGTTTGAGTGTATCCATGACAGATGTGAGTTGTTAATTTAATGGTTAACTTAAGGTGGCAACTTTAATACACATCTGGGTGGATTGAGGCACCTGGGGAACCCAGTGATTGCCTGTATTTTTGGAACTCCCGGGGTACCGTGTGATTTTCCTATGGACCGCCATCTAGGCTCAAAGGGATCATAAGATTATTCATGCTGGAAACTTCTGTGTGCAGCCACATGCCATTATGGGCTCTGGCATAGTTGAGTAAGTTGTGGGAAACCTTTCCATGATGGGCTAGCAGATGTAGGGGATTGTAGGTGTATCGGCCTATCTATCGGTTAAGGGGACCTCTTCGGGAAGACTGTGTCTTGGCCATCTATTTCTCAAACATTATGTAGTGCAAGAAATCCAATGGAGGAGATCGAGTCTTGTGGGGAAAAGTGCACAAACCTCAGCAGAGGGTACAAACTAATCATGGTTAGCCGTGTCCCCGGTTATGGACATCTTGAGTATCTAGTTCTTGGATTATCATGTGGATCTCATCACTCTTAAATATAATTTGATTGGGTTATTAGTTACTTTTAATTGGGATTGAGATGGGGTTTACCATTCTCAATGTTTTCAACAAACTTTGTAGCTAAACAAAATATATTCCTTTGCAGTAGAGAAAAGTTGGCTTTTCGCAAAACCTATTAACCATACAGCCTCCACCAGCCATATATGCATCTAGTGATAGCTTTACATTGTTCATTACTCTTTTGTGTTACACTGCCAGCATATTCTATGTGTTGACCCATTTCGGGATGCAATGTATCATGTTGCAGACTTTTCAGACGACGAGTAAGGAGACTTAGGCCGTGGTCTTTCACTCAGTTATGCTGTTAGAGTTGATGGACTCACTTTATCTTCCAAGCCTTCCGCTGTTATCGTATTAGATGGCCTTAAGCCATATTTATTGTAATAACTTACCTTTTGAGTCATTCGATGTAATAAGTGTGTGATTGCTACTCTGTTATAAATTCTCAAGTACTGTGCGTGTCAGCATTATCGATCCAGGAATGACACTGATGCACAGAGATCGGACTGTTTGAGGTCTGGTCGCTACAGTAAGATGACTCGGGAACCTTTGTATCCTGAGGGCCATCCTAAGAGAATTGAGCAGGATTCTCAGAGAACTAATACTGATGCACCTAGTCCTCGTACTAAAAAGAAAAAGAAAACTGATAGGACTTTGCATGCTAGTGAACCTGCAGTAGACACACCTGAGAATCCCAATGATATTTGTATTTCTGATGTAGAGACACAATCTCGTAATGAACATGAACCTAGTGCTAATGTTAATGATGATGCTCATATTGATGCTCAACCTAGTAATGATAATGATGTAGAGATTGAACCTGCTGTTGAACTTGATAACCCATAATCAAAGAATCAACGTTATGATAAGAGAGATTTTGTTGCTAGGAAACATGGGAAAAAAAGAGCACCATGGGTTCAGAAACCCATGCCCTTTCCTCCTAAACCATCCAAGAAAAAGGACGATGAGGATTTTGGGTGCTTTGCTGAAATGATTAGACCTATCTTTTTGTGTATGGGTTTGACTGATATGCTTAAAATGCCTCCTTATGCTAAGTATATGAAATAAATTGTTACTAATAAAAGAAAGATACCAGAAGCTGAGATTTCCACCATGCTTGCTAATAATACTTTTAAGGGTGGAATACCAAAGAAACTTGGACATCCGGGGGTACCAACTATACCATGCTCCATTAAAAGAAACTATGTTAAAACTGCTTTATGTGATCTTGGAGCTGGTGTTAGTGTTATGCCTTTCTCTTTGTATCCTAGACTTGAATTGAATAAGTTGACACCCACGAAAATTACAAATGGCTGATAAATCAAGTGCTATACCCATCGGTATTTGTGAGGATGTGCCTATTGTGGTTGCAAACATTACTGTCTTAACGGACATTGCTATTCTCGATATTCCCGAGGACGACAGTATGTCAATCATCCTTGGTGGACCATTTTTGAATACTGCAGGGGCTATTATTGATTGCAACAAAGGCAATGTCACTTTTCATGTTAATGGTAATGAGCATACGTTACACTTTCCAAAGAAACAACCTCAAGTTCATAGTATCAATTCTATCAGAAAAATTCAAACTATTACTATTGGAGGTTTTGAATTCCCTCTTCCTACTATCAAAAATAAATATGATATTCTTATTTTTGGGGAAATGCATATCCCCATTGAGGTAACCAAGTGTTATTCGAAAATTCTCCGGTTTCATGTCATTCGGAAGAAGTTCGTTAATAAGACTTGATCAACCTTGCTAATGGATTCCTTTTGATGAGAATGAGATGGACGAATTTAGAAGGCAAAACTCTCTTTACCCATCTTTTACTTTCTATTATTTAGAATAAATTAAGCAAAATTAGTATTTTATGTCTGTCTTTTGAATTATCCATGCGATAAAAAATGTCCCGAATAAAAGTTCTCCAAATGCCCTAAAAATTTAGTATGATTTTTTGTATAATATTTTAGAATTTCTGGTGCAAAGAACACACCAGGGGGCCTCACCAGCTGGCCACAAGGGTGGAGGGCGCGCCCACCCCGCTGGGGCGTGCCCCCTAACCTTGTGGGCCCCGTGGCCTCCTTCCACTTATTCCATCACCCATCCACTCCTTCTTCCACCAGAAAAAATCACTCCATAGCTCAAACTCGCGTTCTTGCTCATCTTGCTGCCATTTTCGATCTCCTTGCTCAAAGGCCCATTCAAAAAACTGCTTTGGGGGATTATTCTTTGGTATGTGACTCCTCCAATGGTCCAATTAGTTTTTGTTCTAGTGCTTTATTTTTTGCAAATTTTTGCTACCTTGGTGACCCTGTTCTTAAGCTTGCATGTCAAATTTATATGGTCCAAAGCAATTTTGATGCATGATATAGCCTCTAGGCACTTTTAGGAGTAGTTGCTATCAATCTTGTTGAATTTGGTTCACTTTCATTTTGAGTCACTAAAAATTTATGTTCATGGTGATTTATATCCTACTCATGCTTGCATTCAATGTTGGTTAATCTCAATTCATGTTTATGACTGTTGTCGCTCTCTAGTTGGTCGCTTCCCAGTCTTTTTTCTAGCCTTCACTTGTACTAAGAAGGAATACTGCTTGCGCATCCACTTCCATAAACCCCAAAGTTGTTCCATATGAGTCCACCATACCTTCCTATATGCAGTATTTACCTGCCGTTCCAAGTAAATTTGCAAGTGCCAAACTCTAAACCTTCAAATGATAATCTGTTTTGTATGCCCGAATAGCTCATGTATCAACTAGGGCTGTCAATATCTTCCATGCTAGGTGGGTTATTCTCACGATGAGTAGACTCCGCTCATCATTCACGAGAAAATGGCTGGTAACTGAGATGCCTAGTCCCTTGCTCAAAGCAAATCAAATAAAAATAACTGCATACAGAACTCCCCCAGGATTGTTGTTAGTTGGACGGTACCCGTTGTTTTGGGCCTACCGTGGAGTGTTCTTGTTGGTGATGGGGGAGTATAAACTTTACCATTCTATTTGGGGACCGCCTATAATGTATGTAGCATGGAAGATACCGGGATCTCTTGGCTTTTATGTTGACAATGAAAGCATACCGCTCAAAATATTATTCAATATCTATTTCAAAACTCGAGCTCTGGCACCTCTGCAAATCCCTGCTTCCCTATGCGAAGGGCCTATCTATTTACTTTTATTGATGAGTCATCCTCCTCTTATAAAAAGCACCAGTTAGAGAGCAACACTGTCATTTATATGCATTGTTATTAATTTATATTGAGTATGACTGTGACTAGATCTCTTTTACCATGAATTACAATGTCCAGTCAGTCCTTGATTTTCAGGGGTGCTCTGCATTTATGTTTTGCGGTCTCAGAAAGGACTAGCGAGATACCATCTTGTTATATTGTATCATGATTGTTTTGAGAAAAGTGTTGTCATCCGAGATTTATTATTATTGCTCCCTAGTTGATTATGCCATTGATATGAGTAAATGTGAGACCCAAATGTTATTGTGAATATGGTTAGTTCATGATCTTTGCTAAAAACTTGAATGCTGGCTTTACATATTTGCAACAACAAGATCAAACAGAGTTTGTAAAAGTTTTTCTTTATCACTTTTAGTTTTTCAACTGGATTGCTTGAGGGCACGCAATGGGTTAATCTTGGGGGAGTTGATACGTCTCTGTCGTATCTTCTTCTCCAAACTCATTTGCCCTTGTTTTGGACTCTAACTTGCATGATTTGAATTGAACGAACCCAGACTGATGCTATTTTTAGCAGAATTGCCATGGTGTTATTTTTGTGCAGAATAAAAAGTTCTCGGAATGACCTAAAACTTCACGGAGATATGTTTTGGAATTAATAAAAAATATTGGAGAAAGAATCAACTGAAGGGGCCCACACCCTAGCCACAAGGGCGGGGGGGGGGGGGCGCCCACCCCCCTGGGGCGTGCCACCCGACCTTGTGGGCCACCTGGACCTCCGCCGACATCAACTCCAACTCCATATATTCTCTTTCGGGGAGAAAAAAATCAGAGAGAAGGATTCATTGCGTTTTACGATACGGGGCCGCTGCCAAGCCCTATTCTTCCTTGGGAGGGCAGAACTGGAGTCCGTTTGGGGCTCCGGAGAGGGGAATCCGTCGCCATCCTCATCATCAACCATCCTCCATCACCAATTTCATGATGCTCACCACCGTGCATGAGTAATTCCATCATAGGCTTGCTGGACCGTGATGGGTTGGATGAGATTTACCATGTAATCGAGTTCGTTTTGTTAGGGTTTGATCCCTAGTATCCACCATGTTCTAAGATTGATGTTGCTATGACTTTGCTATGCCTAATGCTTGTCACTAGGGCCCGAGTGCCACGATTTCAGATTTGAACCTATTATGTTTTCATGAATATATTTGTGTTCTTGATCTGATATTGCAAGTTATAGTCACCTACTACGTGTTATGATCCGGCAACCCTGAAGTGAAAATAGTCGGGACCACTCCCTGTGATGACCGTAGTTTGAGGAGTTCATGTATTCACTAAGTGATAATGCTTTGGTCCGGTACTCTTTTAAAAGGATGCCTTAACATCCCTTAGTTTCGAATAGGACCCCACTGTCATGGGAGGGTAGGACAAAAGATGTCATGCAAGTTCTTTTCCATAAGCACGTATGACTATATTCAGAATACATGCCTACATTATATTGATGAATTGGATCTAGTTTTGTGTCACCCTATGTTATGACCGTTGCATGATGAATGGCATCCGACATAATTATCCATCATTGATCCATTGCCTACGAGCTTTTCACATATTGATCTTTGCTTCTTTACTTTTCCGTTGCCACTATTACGATTGCTACAATACTACTACTATTACTTTTGCCACCATCACCTCTACTTCCATACTACTTTGCTACTAAATACTTTGCTACAGATATTAAGTCTTTCAGGTGTGGTTGAATTGACAACTCGGCTGCTAATACTCGAGAATATTCTTTGGCTCTCCTTATGTCGAATCAATAAATTTGGGTTGAATACTCTACCCTCAAAAACGGTTGCGATCCCCTATACTTGTGGGTTATCACCGCTGTCGGTGTCAAAACCGGCGGATCTCGGGTAGGGGGCTAGATCAATCAACTCTTGTAAATTCGGCGATCCAAAGTATTCCCCGCTTAATCAGATGTGGAGCTCACCAGACGTATTCTTGGAATTGCCGAAGAGTACCTCCGATGCGCGCGATTTTACCAAGCGCAGGAAGGGTGTGCCATGGAGAAGCTTTTTTGGTCATAGTTTGGCGCGCTAAAGCGTCCGCTGTTACTGAATGAACATATGGCCCAGTGGGCCGAGCTCCATAGGATATCCGGTTCTGCCATGAAGGATGTCATAGTCCGGCTGTGGCCTACTGAGCCCATTCAGAATATTTACTTCAGTTTGGTGCAACGGCTTGTGGATGCGGTGCCGCGTATCGACGCCGTTAAGCGTTCAACATGCATTGAAGGTGCACGGATGGCCTTTGCCCATGTCAAAACATACTGGGCGAAGATGAAGGCCACCGATGTTGCAGCCAGGAGTCCCCTTAAGGGTAAGGACCATCACGCACCCAAACACTATTTCGAGGACATTTTAGATGGTGCCCGCTTGATAGATGGTCAGTGCTTGAAAGATATGATATTTGAATGGAATGTATTGAAATTGTAAAAGATAATATTATGATAATATTATGATTTTTGCTTAAAAGATTTTGGTTCCTCCTGTGCGGCCGCTTTTGTATAATCTAAAAGTTTTCCAGTCATCAAATTTAGCCCCTCGTAGAAAATACGGGGGTGTTCGTAAAAGCACTTGGTCACTCTTAACCCAACGTTTTGGTCCATGAAGGAGGTGTCAATGCGGTTTACGAGGCAATTGGACTATAGGGCGTTAACACTTTCACTTAGCCATAGGATTTTAATGGTGGGTCTACGATATAAACCCTGGTATGTACGCGGTTATCCCAATGTGGTGCGTTTACATGTATGACCTGAAGAAAGGTCCTTCGTGTAATACGGGGGGAATCACGAAAGATTCCGATAAGTCGTCGAGTGGTTGACCAGCTCTCGCCGCATCATGATAGTCAGTTTTCGGCTTTCTCTACTAAGGTGCTCATCTAGGTAAACCAGGGCACAATCGCAGTAGTTCTCCCTTTACTACCTTAGCCGATAGAGCGGAACATAAGGTAGCAAGCACATCAGCCGGGCAACCCAACTATTGACCCAAGACATGATTTGGAGCTGATGCATATAAGGCCAAACTCGTGACGCCGAAGTATGCTATACAACTGTTCGGACTTGTTGGCAATTTATTGTTCCCATCTCGAGCCCCTGGCGAGTTATGGCGGAGCGTGTGAAATAACAAAAGGAGAAAAATATAATTTTTTAGAGAAAAGTGAATACTGGATACAGATTATATTCACTAGAACTTGAGTGATATGCCAATCGTTGTTTTGTATATAATAACGACACGACCCCCGCTATTTGACATGCCAAGGGTCGACGGCTCAGGTAGAAGGCACTTTACAGGCTCGCAAAATAGAGAGTGCGGTCTACAAAAAGTTTTTTTGGACCTCCTATCGTACGCCTGTGCCACCTTTCCTCGATGAAGGGGCTCCTTGAAGGGAGTAACTTTTGGATGAGTGTACAAACTCGAACTCCGATAGAGTCGGTGAGATGACCAGCCTGCGAGTCACCTGTGGTAAGGGATAAAAACCGGTTAGACAAGAAAAGAAGGGGGTTATGGGAGTACTTGTAGGCCCGTTCGTATTGTGCCTCCGCCGATGCCCATGGTATTTTAAGTGCATAATTATGTATGTGCGGTATAGATTTCGGGGTGTATGAGGAGGACGGCGGAGGCCGAACTGCTAGTCCAGCTCCATAATTGGTCGGTCCTGCTGAATGGAGATCGACGGCTTAATGGCCGACAAGGTATGCGGTTTAATAAGACAGATTTTTACTCCGGCTGGAGGGAACGTAGTATGATCCTCATTCCGGAGGGAGTACGTCTCATGCTCCTCTGTAGGGGCGTGTGTCATGTATACCATGTTCACTGTTTTTACCTCAAGGGGAAATTGCTTCTGACCCCCGGTATTTGGTTGGTGAATATCTTCATCATCTCTATCACTGGGCGGCCTTTTCCCCTTGTGTTCGGCGTTGAGCTTGCCGACCTGCTTGAAGACCCAACAACTTCTATTGGTATGATTAGCTGGTTTATCGGGGTTGCCATGAATCTGGCAGGGCCAATCCAATATCTTGTCTAAATTGGATGGTTTGTCTCTGTTTGCCTTGAATGGCTTTTTCCGTTGACCGGGTTTGGGGCCACTGAATCCGGCGTTGACCGATGTGTCGCGTGTTCTTTCATTATCATTGCGAAGTTTGTGTTTGCTTTGTCGAGGTTTGCCATTGCCGTTCTTTAGCTTGTTTTGAAGCTCTTGACATTCCCCTTCCCACGAAAATACCACCAACATCATTTAACTCCATCAAATTTTTGAAACTTTGGCATCTTTGCCTAGGGCTTCCGTCACATCATCCGCTACACCACTACCGACTTCCGCAGCCTAACCAATATTGATCCCCATCACATTAGTGGTTGTTTGAGTTGTGATTTGAGTCTCTAAGGTGTCTAGGCTACTTAGGGACGGTTGCTTCTTCATCAACCACCACCACCACCATAACATCCGCATAGTTTTGCCCACCTCACACTCCCGCCACACCAATTTAACCCAATTTTATTTGTGTTGTGAGTTGTGCCTCCTAAGGTGTTTTGGCTACTTAGGGACCGTGATTCCAACTCTGACACCGTGTATAGTCCACCACCTTACCCTCCATTTCCGCATTGCCTACTCGCAAAACCCATCATTGCATTTCCGAAATCCCATTGAGCTTTCGCAACCACCACCGCATTCCCTCTACCACCATTTGACATTTGACATTTGAGATTTTGAGTTCGCGGTTTTTCCGTTTCCTAAGGTGTTTCGGCTACTTAGGGACGAGTCTCCATCATCTTGGTATCTCCATCAAGATCACCGCCACTCATCATTGCCACGGACGGTAACCTCCATATCATCTTGGTATCGTGGTATCCCTCCATTGTATATTCCCTTGCCATTGCATTGTTAACCCCTAGCCCATTTTGCATCACTTGCCTATCGAGACTAGCCATTTGAGTATTGCCGGCAATGTTACTTGTGCACATTAGTGATCTACACCATACATTGTATACATAGCATATCATATTGGTATCATATCATCCCTTATTCCACAAGTTTGTTCCCACTTATATACAATTGCTATCTTGGTTTGTGCATTGTGCTAAAGTGACCATACAAAAAAAAGAATAAGCTTTTAAGCAAAAGAGAGAGCAAAGAAGCTTGTAAGCAATAGCCATAGCATCATACCACATTGCATATAAGATCATCTTGGATCACCTTGTGAGAAACACCAGGAACCATACATACATAGCATACTTGGGATAGAAAGTTATCCATTTTGCATCTTATAGGTTGTGCACAAGTGTTGTGTCCGCCTATTGAGCAATCGTGCTAGCGCCTCTCTTGAGTTGTGCAACACGAGCGTTTTCCGTGGATTCCACATTTGGTGCTCATCCTTGGTTGCACGATCCCATTTATCTATCCGTGTGTGCGTTTCCGTGTGCAATTCATTGCTATTGGTCTACTGGTTTCACTTGCGAATTTGTGAATCTCTTTCAACATTATTGACTCTTGCTAACATTTTGCATCAAATTTTTTGTGCCACTATCCTCACCGAGCTCCACCATAAGCCTTACTTGTGTAGGTGTGAGAAACCGACAAGAATTGGTATCAATTGTGCTATTTCCTTGTTCCACATTGGAGTGATCATTGATCCACCTTCAACTTCGGTCAAGGTACATTTGGTATTCGTTCTTCTCTTTCTCCCACTCATATTGGCTCGAGTCTTGTGATGGATAGGCAAGGTATTTCATCTCCGGTCTTCCACAACAATGACGGCGTGAACAACTACATCACCAAAGCGTCAATCTTCGACCTACAACAACAAATGCAAGGCGCACAATCAAGATTGAGAGAGCGCATTGAGAACCTCTCCATTGACATTCGACACTCCGAAGAGAGGAAAAGGGACAACATCGACAATAAGCTTTCCGCACAAAAGGAGGAGCAAGATGCAAGGATGGAGGAGATTCGGGCCTTGATCAAGTCTTCTTCCCCTTCATCATCCTCAAGGCGGCGACGAGCAAGTAAATCATCTTCGGAGCGCCCAAGCGATGCAAGCGCAAGTTGTCCACGTCCACATCTCCATGGCGACCAACATCACGTTCGTGATCCACATCGTCATTGTAACATCCCAAATTTTCAATTTGGAATGTTATACATTAGATCATCATTGCATATCATATTTTATTTTGCATTTTGGTTGATCCTAGAAATTCTACGCAACTCAAGGACCCACAGAGAGAGTTGGGGATTTCGTTATTTTCATATTTGAGTTTTCTCAAATTTTGAGAATAGGATCATTTGATTTTATTTATTTTATCATCAATTATTTCTATTACAAAAATATGAGAGAGGGAATAAAATGACTTTCCCAAAATAAAGAAATATTGAGGATTTAATAATAAAATCAAATAAGATTTTATTTCGGAGTTTTTCGATGTTTTATTTGAATTTAGGAAAAATGTGCGTTTTTCAAAATTGCATTTAGGTCTCAAATAAATGTTCACCTTGCGTGGCTTGATTTTAAAAGCCCATGAAAATTTATTTCGGAATTTTTGGAGTCCGTTTATTATTTCTTTTTATTTTTCTTCAGAGCGGAATAATTTAAAAACAAAAAAAACGAACTGACCTAACGGGCCGTGTCCGACTAGGACTCTGGCCCGACTAGGCAATATAAGCCGGCCCAGCCCCCCCGGGAGAAACCCAAGCCGCCAGCCCCGCTCGCCCCCACGCGCCACCGCCGCCGAGGTTCGCCGCCGCCTCGACTTCCATGCCAACGTTTTTAAAAAAAAATTAGATCGGTTTTCGTCGGTTTTTTTAGTTTCGGTTTTTTTAAATAGATCGGTTTTTCCGGTTTATTTAAATAGTGAGTGTTCGTCCGTTCGTTCGTTCTAGCGAGTGTTCGTCATTTTTCTTTTTCTCGGATTAAATCCACGATTTTTCTGATCGCGATTCCTGATCCGATTTTTGTTTTAGTATAACTTTTCGCTCGTTTATCGGAATCAGGCGATTCAAGCGCCTAGAGATTCGTCTCGACACCCTCTATCCGTTTAATCAACTTAAACAAGATTTTGCTACTGTAAAATTTGCCCTAGATCCAGATTACTAGAACGAAGTTGTTTTCTTTCGCCGTTTGACTTTCGTTGTTTCGTTCGATTTGATTCTTTTTGCCAACCGGAGTTCTTAAGTTGAACCTTCTGGTTAGATCTCTTATTTGAGTTTTACCTGTGCATTAGATGAGTACTTATTGTATGCTTGTTTGTTTGTCTGCGATAGAATACCCGGAGTGCGCCGCCTGATACTTCGAATCGTTAGGTTTCGCGGATCATCAGCAAGGCAAGTAACACTTTGATCATACCTTTTCTACTACCCAGTTTTATTGCATTAGATCAATCCTCACACATTGCATGATTAGGATCTAATTAAATTGTGGGATGGGAAGTAGATGAGGTAGTACCTATTACCTGTTATTGTCAAACCTTTGGGAGTTACTTCTACGTTTGCTTATTATGCCATGCTATGCTAGTAGACGTGGATTGGGTGAGTGATATCCATGACAGATGTGAGATTGTTAATTAATGGTTTATCTAAGGTGGCAACTTAAACACACATCTGGGTGGATGTAGCGACCTGACCCGAATGGATCAAGTCTCTGTGCTTAAGTGTCATCCCTGGATCGGTATGCTGACACACACAGTACTCGAAGGATTTATAACAGAGGTAAATCACATGTATAAAGTAACGTAAATACTATTACCTCAATCCATATAGCGGAAGCAACAAGGTTGTGGATTCCCATCAACACCAACGGCAAAGTTGAGTGTAGAAATCGTAACCCTAACGTATCACTTACTCGACGTAAGGAACCTGCAACATGAGACGTTGCAGCCCAAAACGGGTCAGTACATTGAATGTACTAGCAAATTCACACCATAGAGAATGATGAACAATGGCTATCACTATATGCATATATGGCTGGTGGAAAATGCTCTATGGTTATAAGGTTTTTGCTAAAAGCCAATTTTTCCCTACTGCAAAGGAATAAATTTATTTAACTATCATGGTGGTTGTTGAACATTGAGAATGGTTGACAGCATTCTCAATCCCAATTAAGTAACATCATTAAACCTAACAATATTCATTTAAAGTAACGTGATGAGATCAACAGGATAATCCAAGAACTAGATACTCAAGATGTCCATAACTGGGGACACGGCTAATCATGATTAGTTTATACACTCTGCAGAGGTTTGCGCACTTTTCCCCACAAGACTCGATCACCTCTGTTTGGTTTCTCGCACTACATGGTGTTTGAGAAGACGGATGACCGAGACATAGTCTTTCAGAAGTGCTAGCACCTTACGATTGGGTAGACTGGTACACCTACATCCCCTACATCTGCTAGTCTACCATTGTAAGAGTTCGCACAACTTAGTCAACTATGCCAGAGCCCATAATGGCTTGTGGCTGCACACGGAAGTTTCTAGTATGAAATATCTTATGATCCCTTTGAGCCTGGGTGGCGGTCCAAAAAAACAGGCAAGTCTTGATAGACATTAGGTGCCTCAATCCACCTAGATGTGTGTTAGGTTGCCACCTTAGATAAACCATTAATTAACAAACTCACATCTGTCATGGATATCACTCACCCAATCCACGTCTACTAGCATAGCATGGCATAATAAGCAAATGTAGAACTCCCAAAGGTTTCATAATAATACAGGTGATAGGTACTACCTCATCTACTTCCCATCCCACAATTTAATTAGATCCTAATCATGCAATGTGTGAGGATTGATCTAATGCAATAAAACTGGGTTGTAGAAAAAGTATGATCAAAGTGTTACTTGCCTTGCTGATGATCCGCGAGACCTAGGGTTTCGAAGTAACAAGCGGCGCAATCCGGGTGATCTATCGCAGACAAACAACAAGCACACAATAAGTACTCATCTAATGCACAGGTAAAACTCGAACAAGAGAACGAACCAGATAGTTCAACTTAAGAACTCCGGTTGCAAAGAAAGAACGAACCGAACAAACGACGGAAAACAAACGGCGGAAGAAAACAACTCAGTTCTAGCAAGTTGAAACTAGGTCAAATTTTACCATAGCAAAAACTTGTGTAAGTTGATTAGACAGAACAGCGGTTTCGAAACGAAACTCCAGGCGCTTGAATCGCCTGATTCCGATAAACGAACGAGAAGATAAACTAGAACGAAGATCGGATCTGAGATCACGATCGCAGAATAAATCCGACGATAAGAAAAAGAAGAACGGTTAAATGAACGGACGTCGTTAACCGGGAACAATTGGTGATCACGTTCGTTGAGACGAACGGTCCGGCGAACGGTCCCAAGGCAACTAAATCAGAAAAGAAAATGAATCCGATCTAGGGTTTCGGAAAAGAAAACCGAACGAAAAACCGATCTAGAAAACCGGAACGGTTTTAGAAGAGAACCGGAAAGAAAACGAATCGGAAGAGAAGAAAAGAATCGGAACGATTAGAAGAAAACGATCCGAGGAAAAGAGACGCGGGGCAACCTCGGCGAACGGGGCTCCGGCGGCGTGGCGTAGGGCGGCGGCGGCATGGGCAAGGTGCGGCGGCGCGGCTAAAGGGCGGCGGCGGAGGGTGAGGAGCGCGGGGTGGGGCGCGGCTTGGGAGGAGAGAGGGGCTTGGGTTTTGGTGTGAGGATAGGGGGGTGTGGGGGTATTTATATAGGTGAGGGGTGAGGAGACTTGGGGTAGGGGACAAGAAATAGAGTAGGAATAGGAAAACGAAACAAAGGAAAGGGGAGGGGATAACCCTAGCCGGACTCGGCTAGAGCAAGAGGCGGCGGCGGCTGGCGCCTGCCTTGCCTGGCGCACGGCGCGCAGGGAGGCTGGAGAGGTGGCCGGCTGGCTGGGCCTTTGGCCCGGCTGGCCTGCGGGTTTTTTTAACTGGTTCCGCGCGCAGAAAAACAAGAAAAAGAAAAACTAAATGGGCTCCAAAATCCCTAAAGTAAATTTTCCCCGACTCCTAAAAATGAGTCGAACAAAATGAACTTTTCTATGGACCTAAAATGCAATTTTTGAAAACGCGCATTTTTCCCTATCCAAATAAAACGCAAACAAAACTCCGGAAAAACCAAAATTGATCTATTTATTAAATCTTCATTTTTCCTAAATTTTGGGAAAGTCATATTATTCCCTCTCTCATTTTTTTTATATTGGAAAAATAATTGAAGATGAAATAAATAAATCAAATGATCCTCTTTTCAAATTCGAGAAAACTCTCAAATATGAAAATGACGAAATCTCCAACTCTCTCCGAGGGTCCTTGAGTTGCGTGAAATTTCTAGGATCGACCAAAATGCATGAAAATATGATATTCATGATGATCTAACGTATAACATTCCAAATTGAAAATTAATTCCAAAAGGACTTGAAATTGATCCTTTGAAACTCCCAACTCATATTTCATAAATTGAAGAAGTCATTTTATCTTCTCTCGTGAAAATCATTGAGTTGCATAAAGTTTCTGAAGTGGAAAATATTTCCCAATGGAATTCAAATATTTTTCAAACACCCTTTTCATTTTTTAAATGGAAGAAGTTATGTCATCTTCTCTCTAGGGTTTTGTGTTGAAAAGAATTTGAATTCATGGAGATCATAAAAGCAAATATGAAAGTTTGGGAAAGTCCTTTTATTCCCTCTCATTTAACTTTCAAAAGTTTCGAATTCACTCACTTTCAGACAATCAATCAAACAATCAATCAAATCTATCTATTTATTATAACATTCCAAAATTTAGAATTTTGGGATGTTACAGTGGATTGAGGCACTCGATGTAATAAGTGTGTGATTTCTACTCTGCTATAAATCCTCCGAGTACTGTGTGGTGTCAGCATTACTGATCCAGGGATGACACCGGAGCACAGAGATCAGACCATTTGAGGTCTGGTCGCTACGGAGATGGTATCAGAGCACACGCTGACTGTAGGACACGACCACTAAGTTAGAGACCTAGATCACTATTCACTCTC
Source organism: Triticum urartu (assembly GCF_056163025.1). Lineage (NCBI taxonomy): Eukaryota > Viridiplantae > Streptophyta > Magnoliopsida > Poales > Poaceae > Triticum > Triticum urartu. The sequence continues at coordinate 300,978,819 of NC_141879.1, forward strand.
TTCTCTTCTGACCTCTCATCTTTTCTACTCCTTAGGATGGCGGATGCAAGGAACAAGTTCACACAACCGGATGAAGATACACCCTTTGGACGACACTTGAAGGAAGTCACTAGATACCTAAACATAGGAGTACCAAGCTTCACGGGAACCTACAATGCCACTTTACCTGAAGAAGAGCGCTGAATGATTCAAGTTCTAGTTCCAGGAAGGACATTCATGCCAGTCACTGAGCCCATAGAGTTTTCTTTTGATGCGCCAACTTGGAGTCTAGGAAAGAGCATGGCAGCTCACATCGCCATGGGATGCATTGGAGAAGTCTACCGCAAGGATCTCAAGGATACTATCTACCAGATTTGTGGGCGCAGAGATGAGCACTGGGAGATGATCGGCACCAAGAAGGATAGATCAATCGCATCTTTTATCCAGGAGTTAAATCAGCACATTCGACGACAGGAGAACCAGATGTGCGCCGACATGATAGACCTGAAGAAGGCAAAGACTAGAATCAAGGAACTGGAGGAAGAACTCAAGGCTACACGTGAAGATTATGAAGAGGAAATTGAAGTATTGATGGAGAAGAATGACGACCTGATCAAGAAGATTGGGATATTTATGGGAGGCCCTACGCCAGTAGATGAAGACGAAGAACCCCAGGAGATTAGCCCAGAAGACTACATCATCATCGACGACACCGACTCGGAACCAGATAGTAGCGATGATGACTATGTTGATGAAGCTGGAGCAGATATCATGGAGTCAACAACCAAAGAATATTTCTAGTAGACCACCTCATCAGTAGTAGTAGTCCACCATGTAAATATAGTAGTCCGAGCACTTTTGCAATAGATAGATCTATTGTATGCCCTTGTGAAAGAGCAACTATCCCTAGGTGGTTTTGGTAATTCATAACAACATATAGCTCATTGAGCTAATGCTATTCCAAGATGATTATTTCAGGAAAGCTCAATGATTGGCATGGCATGGATGTGAAAGTGGAACCCTCAAAATGCTAAGGACAAAGGATTGGCTCAAGCTCAAAAGCTCAAGACTCTTCATTTCATATTTTAGTGATCCAAGATCACATTGAGTCCATAGGAAAAGCCAATACTATTAAGGAGGGATGAGGTGTTGCTTAATGAGCCTCTTGCTTCATGTGCTTAGTGATATGCTCCAAAACCCTCAACTACTTTCCCACATCCACATATGACCTAAACTCTAAGCCAAACTCGGTCCTACCGATTTTTCCTATCCGGTGCCACCGAGTTTCACTTGTCATTAGCCACTGCCAAAACCCTAGCAATTCGATTCTACCGATAAGGTTCTCGGTCCCACCGAGATGGGGTTGCAATCTCTCTGTTTCCCTTTCGTAACTTTTCGGTCCCACCGAAAGAGCAAATCGGTCCCACCGAGATTGCAATGTAAACTCAGTGTTTCCCCTTTGTAACTTTTCGGTCTCACCGAGTTCCACTCGGTCCCACCGAAAGAGCAAATCGGTCCCACCGAGTTTGCCTGACCAACTCTCTGGTTAGCTAATTACCAAACTCGGTCTCACCGAGTTTGTGTAATCGGTCTCACTGAGATTACGTTATGCCCAAACCCTAACCGAATCGGTCCTACCGAGTTGCATGTCAGTCCCACCGAAATTCCTAACGGTCACTAGGTTTACTATTTCGGTCAGACCGAGTTTTATGATTCGGTCCCACCGAGATTGGAAATCTGTGTAACGGTTGGATTTTGTGTGGAGGCTATATATACCCCTCCACCTCTTTCTCATTCAGTGAGAGAGCCATCAGAACACACACATCATTCCAACTCATTTGTTCTGAGAGAGAACCACCTACTCATGTGTTGAGATCAAGACATTCCATTCCTACCATATGAATCTTGATCTCTAGCCTTCCCAAGTTGCTTTCCACTCAAATCTTCTTTCCACCAAATCCAAATCCTATGAGAGAGAGTTGAGTGTTGGGGAGACTATCATTTGAAGCACAAGAGCAAGGAGTTCATTACCTACACACCATTTGTTACTTCTTGGAGAGTGGTGTCTCCTAGATTGGCTAGGTGTCACTTGGGAGCCTCCGTCAAGATTGTGGAGTGAACCAAGGAGTTTGTAAGGGCAAGGAGATCGCCTACTTCGTGAAGATCTACCGCTAGTGAGGCAAGTCCTTCGTGGGCGATGTCCATGGTGGGATAGACAAGCTTGCTTCTTCGTGGACCCTTTGTGGGTGGTTGCTTCTTCGTGGACCCTTCGTGGGTGGAGCCCTTCGTGGACTCGCGCAACCGTTGCCCTTGGGTGGAGCCCTGTGTGGACTTGCGCAACCGTTACCCTTCGTGGGTTGAAGTCTCCATCAACGTGGATGTAGGATAGCACCACCTATCCGAACCACGGGAAAAACATCCGTGTCTCCAATAGCGTTTGAATTCTCCAAACCCTTCCCTTTATATTCTTGCAAGTTGCATGCTTTACTTTCCGCTGCCAATATACTCTTTGCATGCTTGCTTGAATTGTGTGATGATTGCTTGACTTGTCCTAGAATAGCTAAAATCTGCCAAGAACTAAAATTGGGAAAAGGTTAAGTTTTTATTTGGTCAAGTAGTCTAATCACCCCCCTCTAGACATACTTTCGATCCTACAAGTGGTATCAGAGCTTTGGTCTCCATTTGCTTGATCTCCATAGCTTTTGGTGGTCATAGCGTTGGTTTCACAACCTAGGAGAGTATGGCGTCTAGCGAGGGAAATTATCACCGTAGAGGTCCTTACTTTGATGGTACTAATTTTGCTAGTTGGAAGCATAAAATGAAAATGCATATTCTTGGACATAACCCCGCCGTTTGGGCTATTGTGTGTGTTGGTTTGCAAGGTGACTTCTTTGAAGGGAGAGAACCAAACCGTGAAGCTACCGCGGATGAGTTGAAGATGTTGCAATACAATGCTCAAGCTTGTGATATTCTCTTCAACGGATTGTGCCCCGAAGAATTCAACAAAATCAGCCGCCTTGAGAATGCAAAGGAAATTTGGGACACTTTGATTGATATGCACGAAGGTACCGACTCCGTCAAGGAATCCAAGTTGGATGTGCTTCAAAGTCAACTTGACAAGTTCAAGATGAAGGATGGTGAAGGTGTCGCTGAAATGTACTCTAGGCTTGCTCTCATCACAAATGAGATTGCCGGCTTAGGAAGTGAAGAGATGACCGATAAATTCATCATCAAGAAGATCCTAAGAGCCTTGGATGGAAAATATGATACCGTGTGCACATTGATCCAAATGATGCCCAATTACAAAGATCTCAAGCCAACGGAAGTGATTGGAAGAATTGTTGCTCATGAGATGTCACTTAAGGATAAAGAGGAACTTCACAACAAATCAAGTGGTGCCTATAAAGCCTCATGTGAAGCCCCTACATCATCAAGTGAGAAACAAGACTTCAATGAAGAATTGAGCTTAATGGTGAAGAACTTCAACAAGTTCTACAAGAGTAGAAGCAAAGATAGAAGCTCCAAATCAAGGTCCTACAATGACAAAAGATCTTCTAGTCGAGAGCGAAACTGTTACAATTGTGGAAGACCCGGACACTACTCCAATGAGTGTACGGCTCCCTACAAGAGAAGAGAAGATTCTCCAAAAAGAAGAAGCAAAGGATCACCACCAAGAGAGAGAAGGAGTAGAGATGATCGTTATGAACGAAGATACTCACGGAGAAGCAAGGATTTGGAAAGGAAGGAAAAATCATCGAGGAGCTACACAAGACGAAGACATCAAGCTCATGTTGGTGAATGGGTATCCGGCTCCGACTCCGACAGCCACTCTGAGAGAAGTTATCACTCCGACTCCGAAGATACTCAAGATGAAGGTGTTGCCGGTCTAGCACTTGTGTCAACCAACTCCTACGACATATTTGACTCACCAAATGAAGGAATTGGAAGATGCTTCATGGCCAAAGGTCCTAAGGTAACACACCCCGAGTATGTTGATTTCAATAGTGATGAAGATGACTTGTTAGGTGATGATTTGCTTGGTGACAACTCTAGTGATGAATACTATTATGAAAGACCAATTAATCATGCTAATCAAGATAAAATGAGTGACAATGATAAGGAGAAGATTGAGGCCCTAACTAAAGAACTAAAAACTCTTAAGTTAGCTCATGACACTATCTTCGAAGATCATCGAGAACTTTTAAGAGCTCATGAGAAGCTACGCTTTGAAAAGATCAATCTTGAGCAAGAGCATGAGTTCTTAAAGGCAATCAATGATGATCTCTGCAAGAAAAGTTCTTCTTACATTGCCAAGCGTTTACTCTTATCCACTTACATGCCTCAAGTCAAATCTAACAAGAAATATTCTTCCTCTAGTAGTAACAATGATCATGCTAAATCCAATATTGTTGCTTCTAGTAGTTCTCTTGATTCCACTAATGATTCTGTTAGCCAAGTTACACTTGAGCAATAAAATAGCTTATTAAAGGGAATTATAGAGAAAGGAGTGCACAAAAGCCTTGCCGGGAGTAAGCAATTTGAGGAAATTGTGCGCAAGCAAGGAATGCACCGGAAGAATCAAGGTGTTGGTTTTGAACGAAAGTTCAATGCCAATGGAGTTGAGTGGGAAGAAGATCAATACCCCAAGACAAAGTTTGTCCCTCAACAAGAGAAGTATACTTCTTTCAAGGGGACACAAGCTCAAGATGATCTTCCACCACAAGACTACGAGCAAAAAGGCAAGGACAAGCTTCAAGAGGAAATTGATGCATTTGAAGAAGCTCCTAAGACCTTAGTCAAGTGGATTCCCAAGACTTCTTCAAGCTCCACTTCATCAAGTATGACTACAACTCCAAGGATTCCCATCAAGATGATGTGGATCCAAAAGAAGAAGAACTAGAGAGTTCTTGAGGGTGACTCCGCCAAAATACTTCACTCTTATCATTTTGGCAAGAACAAGTGCAATCAACTTCCACATCTTGCACTAGTTCAAGGAGTCACAAACCCTCTTGTTGGTAAGACAAGGGACAAGGTAACCTAAAGTTTTCATGGACATCATCTTTTGTGTGCATCACTCTATGTCTATGGATATCCTTGTTTGTTCCTTGTGGGACTAACCCATGTAGGTATTGAAAGTGCAATTCACTCAAATGGATAGCTCCAAGAGATCTACATCAACATTGAGCATCCACATCTTCAATATCTACATGAAGTCATCATCGACAAAACCCAAGGTTAGTTCATCCCTCTTAGGGGGGGATATCACATCTAGGGGGAGCTTTACTCTAAGACTTGAGCTAAAGCAACTCTAAAGATGTGAACAAAACAATGCTTTATGTAAAAGTGGTAACCCCACTTGAGCTTAAACGATGAGTATGACCTACGATCAAGTGTTCTCACTTGACTCCTAAGTCAATATACTCATATATAGATGACCTAGTCATCGCAAATTGCTTGATAGATGCTAGAATTGGTTGTGCATGCTTTGCCACATATTTCATTTGCTATCTTATTGTGTGAGCATGTTGATTGCATATTTTACTCATTTGAGGACATCCACTTGTTGTTTTGATTGTTTGGCTTTATCTTCTTTTGCCAAGTGGATGGACAAGAATGCCTAAGAACCTCCTCTAGCTATCTATGTTTTTCTCGTCTCAAACTCTATTCATGCTGCATCACAAAATTTGATCAAGTCAGATTCGAACCACTCTGTGTGAGGAGTGCTCGGAGTCCCCGATTCGTCATAGACATAAACTTCCAAAACCTCTTTATGAATCTCGGTCTGACCGATACTCCATTTCGGTCCTACCGAGTTCATTAAGTTGATCTAGGTTTTCGATCTCGGTGCAACCGATTTGAACTTTTCGGTCACACCGAGTTGCAATAACTGCACACAGTTTTGCATCTCGGTGCCACCGAGTTGTTCCACTCGGTCACACCGACAGGGCCGGCTATATATAGTAACGGGCAGAATTTTGGAAATTTCTCCGAAACCTCCTCGCCTGCGCGATAGCCTGCTCTACCTTCGTGGTCTCCGGATCGTCTCCTCGCCGCCAGCAGCCTCCAGTCGCTGGTCTTCGCCGCCGTCAATGGAATTCTGCCCCGCCGTTGCCGCCGTAGCAAGTCCACGCCAAACTAGGGTATGGACTTGATCTTTGTGCTATTCCTCAATCTGATTCCTAGCACATTGTGATCATATTGATTCTTGCCACGATTGAAACACTTCTATCCAGTCAAAACACTCGTAGATTAGGTTTAATTCGAAAATTTTAGGGTTAGGTTTCCGCCGAAACCATCTCGGACCCACCGAGTTGAAAAACTCGGTCCCACCAATCTGGCCTTTGCCATTGCACAAGTGAAACTCGGTCTGACCGAGAATAACTTATCGGTGTGACCGATTTTGGAATTCTGTGAAACCCTAGCAGTCTCGGTCCACCGAACTGTGACTCGGTCTGACCGAGTTCACCAGTTCTGGTGCCAAAACTGCTTCGGTGTCACCGAGTTTGAAAATCGGTAGATCCGAGATGCTTTCTGTGGAAAACTAAAACTAAGTTTTTGAATTAATCTTTTGCAAAAATCTCTGCTTTTTTGTGATGCTCATCCACTCTATCTCTTCTATAATCTATTCACAGGGTCAGCAGTCAGTTTGCAACATGTCTGATCAAAGTGACAGCCAGAACCTCTCAGAGCAGCAAGTTGTGATGAGTGAGGGCACTAGCCCCTCAAGTTCTTCTGATGATGGCAGCAGGAGCACACCCAGCAATCTTCCTAAGGCTGCCACACGTCAAAGGAAGAAGAGAACGTCTGATTCTGAGGATGAAGACTATGTGGCAGAGGAAGAGGCCACTTCCAAGAGGGTTGAGCCAGCTCAAGGCTCAAAGCCAGGCCTGAAAGTCAAGAGGCCAGCAAGGAGGCAGCCAATGTCAAAGGCTAGAGCCTCAACTGAGAAGCCTGCACCTGCTCCCATTGAGCCCATTGCTGCTGAGAGCAAGAAGAGAAAAGAGAGAGTAAACAAAACTGTAGCCAAAGTGCTTGGGAGAGCCTCCATCATGGTAGAAGAGGAGGAGGAAGAAGAGGCAGCTACACCAGCGCCCAAGGCAGCCAAACTTATGGGAGATGCCATAAGGTCAGGAACAGTTGCATCCAAGCCCAAGGAAGCACCTAAGGCTGCACCTAAGCCTAAGACAGCACCAAAGAGAAACACAAGGAGTATACCTGCTGCAGAAAAGAACAAGGCCCCAGTGCCTGAAGCTATTGAAGAAGAGGAAGAGAGTGTCCTTCAGAAGCTCAAGCCCAAGATCCCAGACCACAACGATGCTCATCCTGTGGCTGAGGATATGAAGCTCAGGAGAGACTCAGGGCTCAGGAAGTGGAGAGAAGCAGACCCGTATGCTTCTAGGAGAAGGACTGCCGTGGATTACAGGTTTCATACAAAGGAGCAACAAGACTTTTATGAGACTGTTTTGCTTGACAAGAAGCCAATCGTTTGTGACATGAGATGGGTCGACTGGACCTACATCAAGGAGAATGAGGAGTACTTCCCAGGAGTTCAGGACAGCTTCAGAGCGTGTGGAGTAGAGGACTTTGTTGGGCAGAGGCTCACAAAGTGGAACGAGGAACTCATCATGCAGTTCTACTCCACAACTCACTTTTATCCGGATGGAATGATTACATGGATGTCTGAGGGTACAAGGTACCAATCTACAGTGGCTGAGTGGGCACAGATCATCAATGCCCCAGAAGAGCAAGATGAGGACTTGGATATCTATGCCAAGAATAAGATGGACCATAACTCCATGTCCAACATGTACAAGGAGATCCCCAATGAAGCTCTTGACACATTCAAGTTTGGGTCAGTGCACTATCTGCTCTCAGGATTGCCTACGATCAACTGGATCCTTAGGCACACCCTTCTTCCCAAGTCTGGAGATCACAAGATGATCAGAGGTCATGCTATCAACTTGCTTCATGTTTTTGATGTGCCTCAAAAATTCAAGGTCATGAGTCTTATTGTGGAAACCATTAAGAGGATAGCTGCAGATCAAAAGAGGAGCTGTGGATATGCCCCTCAGATTCAGGAGCTCATCAACTCCAAGATGGGCACAGGCATATATTTGTTGGATAAGGAACACCTGCCCATCCGTCCAGAATTTGAAAACAATGAAGTTGTGATGACAGAGAATGAGCCATCGTCTGCACAAGCATTTGCAAAGAAGGAGAAGGCGAAGAAGGAAAAAGCTGCCAGGATGCCTACTCAAGAAGAGGCATCTGACTATTTCTTGAAGACCAAACAAGAGCAGCTCAGTTACTTGATTGCATCCACGCTGAGAATTGAGCAAAGTCTGGCCAACCTCACTAAGAATCAGCAGAGCCTAGAGAGGATCATGGAACAGAAGTTCTATGACTTGGATGTCAAGGTAACAGAAGTTCAGTCTATAGTGGAGCAGCTCCAGGAGGACATGAATGAGAGGAGAGGCAGGACTACCACTCATGCTTTTTCTAGAGTGCCACAAGGCCCGAGGTCGTCTGCACTGCCAGTTACTGACACAAGAGCCACCACCTCAGCACCAGCTACAGCCTCAGCTCCAGCATCTACCTCAGCTCCAACTCCTGCGACTACTTCAACATCTACAGAAGCCTTTGTCCTTGGAGTGATTCGGACTCCACCACCACCTGAAGATCAAGCCTGAGCGACGACTTAGCACTATGCATTTTCTAGGAACTTTTTGGTAACTTGTTGCCAAAGGGGGAGAAGATGTATAGATCATAGGCTTCGAGAGAGAGAGTGTTGCTTTTCTCTCTTGCTTTATTTGGTGGTTTTTCGAACTTTGTTTGCTTTTGAGTGCTTGATACTATGTCATTATTTGTGAGACATCGATGATCATGTGTTTGATCATAAACTACACTTAATGTTTGCTTAATGCTTGCTTAAATATTATCATTCTATCTATCGTTTGTGATCATTCACTATTCTTGGTGATGAGTGCATGTATTTCAATCTTATCATTTTGAGCGCTCCACCAAGATGTATGTGACATGGAAGAGTAACCCATGATTCTAACTCTTTGTGCATTTGCAGTCCAAAGCAAATTTTAAATATGCACAAATTTAGGGGGAGCTCTTACTTATCACATACTTCTCAAAGCGACGATATATTTCATGCTTATTATCATTTGTCGAAGCTTTGATCTATATGTTGTCATCAATTACCAAAAAAGGGGGAGATTGAAAGAGCAACTATCCCTAGGTGGTTTTGGTAATTCATAACAACATATAGCTCATTGAGCTAATGCTATTCCAAGATGATTATTTCAGGAAAGCTCAATGATTGGCATGGCATGGATGTGAAAGTGGAACCCTCAAAATGCTAAGGACAAAGGATTGGCTCAAGCTCAAAAGCTCAAGACTCTTCATTTCATATTTTAGTGATCCAAGATCACATTGAGTCCATAGGAAAAGCCAATACTATTAAGGAGGGATGAGGTGTTGCTTAATGAGCCTCTTGCTTCATGTGCTTAGTGATATGCTCCAAAACCCTCAACTACTTTCCCACATCCACATATGACCTAAACTCTAAGCCAAACTCGGTCCTACCGATTTTTCCTATCCGGCGCCACCGAGTTTCACTTGTCATTAGCCACTGCCAAAACCCTAGCAATTCGATTCTACCGATAAGGTTCTCGGTCCCACTGAGATGGGGTTGCAATCTCTCTGTTTCCCTTTCGTAACTTTTCGGTCCCACCGAAAGAGCGAATCGGTCCCACCGAGATTGCAATGTAAACTCAGTGTTTCCCCTTTGTAACTTTTCGGTCTCACCGAGTTCCACTCGGTCCCACCGAAAGAGCAAATCGGTCCCACCGAGTTTGCCTGACCAACTCTCTGGTTAGCTAATTACCAAACTCGGTCTCACCGAGTTTGTGTAATCGGTCTCACCGAGATTACGTTATGCCCAAACCCTAACCGAATCGGTCCTACCGAGTTGCATGTCAGTCCCACCGAAATTCCTAACGGTCACTAGGTTTACTATTTCGGTCAGACCGAGTTTTATGATTCGGTCCCACCGAGATTGGAAATCTGTGTAACGGTTGGATTTTGTGTGGAGGCTATATATACCCCTCCACCTCTTTCTCATTCAGTGAGAGAGCCATCAGAACACACACATCATTCCAACTCATTTGTTCTGAGAGAGAACCACCTACTCATGTGTTGAGATCAAGACATTCCATTCCTACCATATGAATCTTGATCTCTAGCCTTCCCAAGTTGCTTTCCACTCAAATCTTCTTTCCACCAAATCCAAATCCTATGAGAGAGAGTTGAGTGTTGGGGAGACTATCATTTGAAGCACAAGAGCAAGGAGTTCATTACCTACACACCATTTGTTACTTCTTGGAGAGTGGTGTATCCTAGATTGGCTAGGTGTCACTTGGGAGCCTCCGTCAAGATTGTGGAGTGAACCTAGGAGTTTGTAAGGGCAAGGAGATCGCCTACTTCGTGAAGATCTACCGCTAGTGAGGCAAGTCCTTCGTGGGCGATGGCCATGGTGAGATAGACAAGGTTGCTTCTTCATGGACCCTTTGTGGGTGGTTGCTTCTTCGTGGACCCTTCGTGGGTGGAGCCCTTCGTGGACTCGCGCAACCGTTGCCCTTGGGTGGAGCCCTGTGTGGACTCGTGCAACCGTTACCCTTCGTGGGTTGAAGTCTCCATCAATGTGGATGTAGGATAGCACCACCTATCCGAACCACGGGAAAAACATCCGTGTCTCCAATAGCGTTTGAATTCTCCAAACCCTTCCCTTTATATTCTTGCAAGTTGCATGCTTTACTTTCCGCTGCCAATATACTCTTTGCATGCTTGCTTGAATTGTGTGATGATTGCTTGACTTGTCCTAGAATAGCTAAAATCTGCCAAGAACTAAAATTGGGAAAAGGTTAAGTTTTTATTTGGTCAAGTAGTCTAATCACCCCCCTCTAGACATACTTTCGATCCTACACCTTGTTTGATTGATTGAAGTGAATTGTTTGCTTTTGCCTAATGTGCATATGGGTAGTGTTTTCTCTTTAGACCCCCTCTATTCTTACATCTCATCTTTTCTAAACCCTCAGATGCCTCCGAGACGTGACCCCGGATTTGCCTTTCCACCGGAGCTCACCCAGTTGATCCAGCAGCAGAATACAGGATGCAGTTGCTAGTCCAGAATCAGAATCAAGGGAACAATAACAACAACCCACCACCACCACCACCACCTGTTGACCACTTAGCCCGTTTTCTTAGGCTGAATCCGCCGGTGTTTTCCAGTAGCACCGAGCTGATAGTAGCAGATGATTGGTTCTGCAAGACAGCTAGGGAGTTGACCACAGCAGGATGCACAGATGCGGAGAAGGTGAAGTTTGCCGCACATCAGCTAGAAGGACCCGCAGCATCATGGTGGGAGAATTTCACAGCCACTTTCCCTGTCGACACTGTCACATGGGACCAGTTTCAGCAGGCTTTTTGTACTGTACATGTTTCAGTAGGAGCTATGGCCATGAAGAAGCGTGAGTTTCGCAACTTATGCCAAGGAGGACGGACAGTTGGCTAGTATGTGGAGGACTTTAGTAAGCTAGCACGTTATGCCCCAGATGACGTCGCTACGGATGCAGCTAAGCAGGAGAAGTTTCTGGAAGGACTGAATGATGAGTTGAGCATGCAGTTGATGGTAGCAACCTTCAACAACTACCAGGAGTTAGTAGATCGTGCTCTTATGATTGAAGGGAAGCAACCGTAGATTGAGAACCGCAAGAGGAAGTATGGACAAGGGAAGTACAATTCAGGAGCTCAGTAGAAGCCACGTTTTACCCCTAGACCGGGAGGACATTTTCAGCATGCCCATGGAGGAGGTAGCTCACACAATCATAATGGCACCATGAATGGGAATGGGAATGGAGGAAGCAATGGCCAGAACCGCACCAACCCCTCAACCCCGGCCAAGAAGGACCTAAGCCAAGTCACTTGTTTTAAGTGTCAGAAGACCGGACATTATGCCAATGAATGTCCTGAAGGCCAAAATGGCAATGGAAGTTCTGGGAAGAAGCCGAACCCTTTCAACAGGGGACAGGTGAACCACGTTAGCGTGGAGGAGGTTGAAGCTCAGCCCGATGCAGTAATAGGTAAGTTTTTGGTTAAGTCATTTACTGCACTCGTTCTTTTTGATACTGGTGCATCGCATTCATACATCTCAAGGGGATTTGTGGATAAGTATAACCTACCAACCCAAGCCCTTAGGTCACCCATGTTAGTAACCTCGCCTGGAGCAGAGTATGTGGCTAGTCTATGGTGTGATCGGTTACCATTAAGGATTGGTGACTATGTTTTTCCCTCAGACCTAATAGTATTGGAATCTCAAGGATTGGATGTGATATTAGGCATGGATTGGTTATCAAAGTATGAAGGGAATATTGAATGTGCTAGTAAGTCAATTTTGCTTACCACCCCAGAAGGGAGAAGGATCAAGTATGTATCCCGGCATGTGCCAAAGAGGACTCAAGTAAATTGCCTAACTGGAGTTGTGCAGGAGGAAGTACCAGTGGTAAGGGATTTCCCTGATGTATTTCCAGAGGAGTTGCCAGGCATGCCACCGGATAGAGATATTGAGTTTTTGACTGAGCTATTGCCAGGCACAGGGCCAATATCAAAGAGACCATATAGGATGCCAGCAAAGGATTTGGTGGAAATTAAGAAGCAGATTAAGGAGTTACTGGATAAGGGAGATATCCGCCCAAGTTCTTCACCTTGGGGATCGCCAGTACTTCTAGTGGAGAAGAAGGATGGATCATTAAGGATGGTTGTTGATTATTGAGGATTGAATGAAGTAACGATCAAGAACAAGTACCCACTACCAATGATCAACGATCTGTTTGATCGATTGCAAGGAGCTAAGGTATTTTCCAGGATCGATATGCGATCAGGATACCACCAGTTGAAGATTCGAGAACAGGATATTCCTAAGACAGCTTTTACCACCAGGTATGGGCTGTATGAGTATACCGTTATGTCATTTGGTCTGACTAACGCACCTGCCTATTTTATGAACATGATGAACAAAGTGTTTATGGAGTTTTTGGATAAGTTCGTCGTAGTGTTCATTGATGATATCCTGGTTTATTCTAAGAATGAAGAGGAGCATAAGGAGCATTTGCATTTGGTACTTGGAAGGCTCAGAGAACATCAATTATATGCCAAGTTCAGCAAATGTGAGTTTTGCTTGAAGGAAGTAGGGTTCCTCGGACACGTTATATCTGGAGAAGGTATAGCAGTTGATCCCACTAAAGTGGAAACCGTGACCAAGTGGGAAGCCCCAACAACAGTTGGAGAGATCCGGAGTTTTCTTGGACTCGCAGGATACTACCGGAGATTTATTGAGAATTTCTCAAAGATTGCAAAGCCTATGACGGAGTTGTTGAAGAAAGATACCAAGTTCATATGGACAGAGGAATGTGAGGCTAGTTTCCAAGAGTTGAAGAAACGTTTGGTTACCTCACCAGTGTTGATTTTGCCAGACCAGACCAAAGATTATGAGGTGTATTGCGACGCTTCACATCGAGGACTTGGAGCAGTGCTTATGCATGAAGGGAGAGTTGTTTCATATGCCTCAAGACAACTGAAGCCTCATGAGTTGAATTATGCCACGCATGATTTGGAGTTAGCAGCCGTAGTGCATGCATTGAAGACATGGAGACATTTCCTCATTGGAAATCATTGTGAGGTGCACACGGATCATAAGAGTTTGAAGTACATTTTCACACAGAAGGAGTTAAACCTCAGACAAAGGAGATGGTTGGAGCTTATCAAGGATTATGATATGAAATTGCATTATCACCCCGGAAAAGATAATGTAGTAGCTGACGCATTAAGCCGTAAAAGCCATGTCAATATATTAATAACGGGATAAATACCCAAGGAGTTAGCCGAAAATCTTCGTGAACTATGTTTGGAAATAGTTCCGAGAGGCTATGTAGCAGCATTGGAGATTCAGTCAACTTTGATGGATAAAATCAGGGAAGCTCAGAAAGCTGACAAAGAGATTGCCGCTATAAAGGAGAAACTGAGCAAAGGAAAAGCTAAAGGATTTCGTGAGGATGAGCACGACACCCTATGGTTTGAAGACCGTGTTTACGTGCCCAATGACCCGGAGATCAGGAAGTTGATTTTGAAAGAGGCACACGACTCACCGTATTCAATTCACCCAAGAAATACCAAGATGTATCTGGATTTGAAGGATATTTTCTGGTGGAACGGAATGAAGAAGGATATTGCGGAGTATGTAGCAGTTTGTGATGTATGTCAGAGAGTAAAGGCAGAGCATCAGAAGCCAGCAGGATTGTTACAACCATTGCCGATACCCGAATGGAAGTGGGATAAGCTAGGCATGGATTTATCACGGGATTGCCCAGGACTCGTTCAGGCTATGACTCGATTTGGGTTGTAGTTGATCGATTGACGAAAGTAGCTCATTTCATCCCAGTAAAGACCACTTACACCGGTGCTAAGTTGGCAAAGATATACATGACCAGGATCGTATGTCTGCATGGAGTTCCAAGGAGTATCGTATCAGATAGAGGAACCCAGTTTACCTCAAGGTTCTGGAAGCAGTTGCATGAAACTTTGGGTACCAGGCTAGAATTCAGTACCGCTTTTTATCCACAGACAGATGGACAGACCGAGAGAGTCAATCAGATTTTGGAGGATATGCTGAGAGCTTGTGCGCTAGATTATGGATCTAGTTGGGACGATAATTTGCCATATGCAGAGTTTTCTTACAACAACAGTTATCAAACCAGTTTAAGGATGGCCCCTTTCGAAGCCTTGTACGGAAGGAGGTGCAGGACACCGTTGTCATGGGACGAAGTTGGAGACCGCCAATTGTTTGGACCTGACTTGATTAAAGAGTCTGAACAAAAGGTGAAGTTGATTCGCGATAGGCTCAAGGTAGCCCAGTCCAGATAGAAGAGTTATGCAGATTCTAAACATAAGGAGACAGTTTACGAAGTTGGAGATAGAGCTTATCTTCGAGTATCTCCACTTCGGGGAACAAAGCGTTTTGGAGTTAAAGGGAAGTTAGCACCACGATTTGTAGGACCATATCGAGTTTTGGAGCGTATGGGAGAAGTGGCCTACAAGTTGAGATTGCCCGAAGGATTGTCAGGAGTTCATGATGTGTTCCACGTTTCTCAGTTAAAGAAATTTCACGCGGAGATGGCTGACATACTGTTGAGAGACACCGTGCTGTTGGAAACTATTCAGTTGGATAATGATTTGACCTACGAGGAGAAGCCAGTTAAGATTCTCGAGTTTGCCAACCGAGTTACCCGCAACAAGGTTATCAAGTTTTTCAAAGTTCAGTGGAGCCACCACACGGAGGATGAAGCCACATGGGAGCGAGAGGAATACTTGCTCAAAGACCACCCTCACCTATTTTCTAGCCAACCCGAATCTCGAGGGCGAGATTCATCTTAAGGGGGGTAGGTTTGTAACATCCCAAATTTTCAATTTGGAATGTTATACATTAGATCATCATTGCATATCATATTTTACTTTGCATTTTGGTTGATCCTAGAAATTCTACGCAACTCAAGGACCCACAGAGAGAGTTGGGGATTTCATTATTTTCATATTTGAGTTTTCTCAAATTTTGAGAATAGGATCATTTGATTTTATTTATTTTATCATCAATTATTTCTATTACAAAAATATGAGAGAGGGAATAAAATGACTTTCCCAAAATAAAGAAATATTGAGGATTTAATAATAAAATCAAATAAGATTTTATTTCTGAGTTTTTCAGTGTTTTATTTGAATTTAGGAAAAATGTGCGTTTTTCAAAATTGCATTTAGGTCCCAAATAAATTTTCACCTTGTGCGGCTTGATTTTAGAAGCCCGTGAAAATTTATTTCGGAATTTTTCGAGTCCGTTTAGTATTTATTTTTATTTTTCTTCCGAGCGGAATAATTTAAAAAAACGAACCGACCTAACGGGCTGTGTCCGACTAGGACTCTGGCCTGACTAGGCAATATAAGCCGGCCCAGCCCCCCAGGAGAAACCCTAGCCGCCAGCCCCGCTCGCCCCCACGTGCCGCCGCCGCTGCCCGCTGCCGCCGCCGCCGGACGCCGCCGCCGCCGCCGAGGTTCGCCGCCGCCTCGACTTCTGTGCCAACATTTAAAAAAAATTAGATTGGTTTTCGTCAGTTTTTTTAGTTTCGATTTTTTTAAAATAGATCGGTTTTTCCGGTTTATTTAAATAGTGAGCGTTCGTTCGTTCATTCGTTCTAGCGAGTGTTTGTCGTTTTTCTTTTTCTCGGATTAAATCCGCGATTTTTCTGATCGTGATTCCTGATCCGATTTTCGTTTTAGTATAACATTTCGCTCGTTTATCGGAATCAGGCGATTCAAGCTCCTAGAGATTCGCCTCGAAACTCTCTATCCGTTTAATCAACTTAAACATGATTTTGCTACTGTAAAATTTGCCCTAGATCCAGATTACTAGATCGAAGTTGTTTTCTTTCGCCGTTTGACATCCGTTGTTTTGTTCGATTTGATTCTTTTTGCCAACCGGAGTTCTTAAGTTGAACCTTCTGGTTAGATATCTTATTTGAGTTTTACCTATGCATCAGATGAGTACTTATTGTATGCTTGTTTGTTTGTCTGCGATAGAATACCCGGAGTGCGCCGCTTGTTACTTCGAATCGTTAGGTTTCGCGGATCATCAGCAAGGCAAGTAACACTTTGATCATACCTTTTCTACTACCCAGTTTTATTGCATTAGATCAATCCTCACACATTGCATGATTAGGATCTAATTAAATTGTGGGATGGGAAGTAGATGAGGTAGTACCTATTACCTATTATTGTCAAACCTTTGGGAATTACTTCTACGTTTGCTTATTATGCCATGCTATGCTAGTAGACGTGGATTGGGTGAGTGATATCCATGACAGATGTGAGATTGTTAATTACTGGTTTATCTAAGGTGGCAACTTAAACACACATCTGGGTGGATTGAGGCACCTGGGTATTCCAGGACTTGCCTGTTTTCTTTTGGACCGCCACCCAGGCTCAAAGGGATCATGAGACTATTCATACTAGAAACTTCCGTGTGCAGCCACAAGCTATTATGGGCTCTAGCATAGTTGACTAAGTCGTGTGAACTCTTACAGTGGTAGACTAGCAGATGTAGGGGATGTAGGTGGTACGGTCTACCCGATCGTAAGGTGCTAACGCTTATGAAATACTATGTCTCGGTCATCCGTCTTCTCAAACACCATGTAGTGCGAGAAACAAAACGGAGGCGATCGAGTCTTGTGGGGAAAAGTGCGCAAACCTCTGCAGAGTGTAATAAACTACTCATGGTTAGCCGTTTCCCCAGTTATGGACATCTTAAGTATCTAGTACTTGGATTATCATGTGAATCTCAACATGTTGCTCTAAAATTAATTTTGTTGGGTTATGCTTAAAGATGATGCTTAATTGGGATTGAGAATGCTGTCAACCATTCTCAATGTTTAACAACCACCATGATAGTAATTAAATTTTATTCCTTTGAAGTAGGGAAAATTTGGCTTTACGCAAAACTGTAACCATAGAGCTTTCCACCAGCCAAATATGCATATAGTATAGCTGTGTCATTCCATTACTCTCTATGTGTTACCTTGCCAGCATATTCCATGTGCTGACCCGTTTCGGGCTGCAACGTTAATGTTGCAGACTTTTCAGACGATGATTAAGGAGTTTTTAGGTCATGGTTCTATACTCAGTGATGCCGTTGGAGCTGATGGACTCACTTATCTTCCAAGCCTTCCGCTGTTATAGTTATTTAGATGGCCTTAAGCCATATTTATTGTAATAAGTTCTCGTTTGAGACACTCGATGTAATAAGTGTGTGATTGCTACTCTACTATAAATCCTCCGAGTACTGTGTGGTGTCAGCATTACTGATCTAGGGATGACACCGGAGCACAGAGATCAGACCATTTGAGGTCTGGTCGCTACAGTCATGAAGGGCAAGTCACCTCCAAGGAACATGTGCACGTCGACGACGAACGACATCTACTACGAGCTCAAGCACAACAACAACACTATCATCACGATGATGCTCCACAAGTGCAAAACTACAAGTCCCAACAAGCCCTACTTCACGCCAAGGCCAAGCTTCAAGAGGAAAAGAGACGACTGCGAGACGAGCACCACCAAGACGGAGCCACGGCTACAACAACCACTTCGGCTTCTTCGCCAAGTGCTATCAAGGCATCTTCGCCTTTGGACGTACGGCATCTTCGCCTACTTCCCGTGAGTTCGCCTACATCGACATCATCAAGTACAAGGCGACCACCAATGAGCGAGGGCGACACTTCCATCTTCGGAAGCCCCTCAAGGAAGATGGCCGAGCATGGGAAATTCCCTTCGGTCATGGAGACGAGCTATGAGGTGCCTCATCATATGGGCCTCCTACAACAAGACAACGACAAGAAGTTCGAGCAAGGGCCATCCCCTTTGACCACGGCGACGAGCACGAACCTCTTCAACAACATGAACACGATGCCCCAACGGGACTCATACTCCGAGTCAAGCTACGAGACTGCACATGAGACCTTATCTTTGGTCTTAGAGGGGAGTGATGATGTGCCATCTTCGGCCTTCATCCACGGCGACGACTACGACATGATTGAGCATGGAGACCTTTGCACCTAGATCTCTCCGACACCCACATGTGACGAGATGCCCCAATTGCCACGTGAGGAGAGCCACCACCACATGAGTGATATGAGTGACTCCACCACACGTGACATTGAGAGCATTTCCTATGAGAGGAGTGTGACCACCACTAGCCCCACACTTGAGAGCATGCCACACATACTATGTGAGGTTGAGAGCCATTTGAGTGACTCCACCAACCATATGAGTGAGATCATCCAAGAGGGAGTGAGTGAGCCACAACACGTAGTGAGTGAGGTAGTTGAGATGGCACGTGAGGCCACTATGATTTATAACAACTTAACCTCTACTCTGAGTGTGTTTTCTTCTTTGGTGCTAGGTCTCCTACAGGACGACACGCCTATCCTCGACGAGTACATACCTCCAATGGATACGACGATGACCATGGTGGACGATGATGCACCGCCCACATGGTTCCATCAACATGAAGATGACCAGGACTCGGTCTTCGACACCTCACCTAAAACACATGAGTGATGCTCCAAAGGTAACATAGGTGATGGTGCTTCTCTTGTCCCACTAGTGGACTATATTTCCAATGATTTCTTGCATGATGTTGACACACCTATTCCCATGCTACATGCTAGTGCAAATTCTTCATGTCACGCCTTACCTATCTATGATGAATATGATGATGATCATGTTGATTTGACTAGTTGTGATGCTATGCTCCATAGGATATCATGTGAAAATTCTATTGGTCACATCATGTTTGATAATCCTTTGAACTTGTCATATGCTATGAGTGAGATCTCCCATATTGCATCATTTCCATCTCAACATAGTAACTATGCTTGCCCCATTAAAATAAATCCCATTTTCACTTATGGCATAGATGACGAGATGATGGTCATTGGCTTTTGTTTTTTATGTGATGATATTGCCATGCTTCCTTTACATGATTTGCGCAATTCATCTACTATGCCATGCCATGATCACATAGAACCAAATATGCTTTGTTTTGGATGTTGTCAATATTCTCCGTGTGATGTTTCCATTAATGATCATGAGGAGACCCCCATAGTTTCCTCATACATACTAGGAGATTTTGATGCATTCCATACTTTGCATGATTCCCATAATTGCTTGCACCATATGCATTCCACGCATAAAAATGCTCTAGATATTTCCCATGATGCATTACATAATTTGAGTCTCCATTATGTATACATAACAACAAACCTATCATGATGGATGACATGTTTCTATATCACGCATCTCATTTATTTGAGCATTGGATATTTTGTGCTAACCAACACAAACACGTGCACATCATGATGGATGATGTGTACATATACCACGCACACACAATTTTCCATTTGTCTTTGTTTTGTGTAGGTACTCACATATACTCGGCAACCTCTCAATCCCAAGAGTTGACAAAACAAGCTCTTGAGAGCAACGACGATTTGGGATCCCGTGGATTATCCTTCCCACTATTCACTTCGTGCAAGAACTTCACGCATCTCTTTTACTTGGCTCTCACACGGATATGGGCTATATACCACTTGTCGCTTCATGCTCATTTTACCGTGTTCACTTTGCATGCTATGCTTGCTTCTATGCCTTTGCCATGTAATTGTGACCCTTGCTTGCATCTACCCATGATTCACCATTATACTACTTCTATGTGTATTTGCATGCTTGGTGGAGATCCTTGTTGCTATTGCCATGTTTATCATGTACCTCTTGCTATTGATGCTATTTTGCTCATATCCTCCTTTCATGCTTTTGCTATGTCATGTGAATTATTCATACACACTATTGCACACACGACATACTTGACATGATTCCTTCTAGTATGTTGCATCTTCGCACTACTAGCTTGCTTGTCTTGATTCACATGATTGCTTGCTTTGTCGCATCACCCATGTTCCATTATTAGTCACTTTCTTGGGTTGATTACATATATGTTCATGCCTCTCACTTGATTTGTCTTGATCATTGTCTCTTGTTTCCATTAGTGGCATCTCTCATATCCACTTGTATTGAGTGCCAACTTGCTATGCTTATTGATCTGGAGACTTGGGCACTTTACTTGTGACGCATGCTTGCTTGATTGATCCTATTGTATTTGGTTGTTCTCGCATCATATGCCTCCATACTATGAAATGCTCCCTTGTCCTTTCTTATGATGAGCACGATGCATACACTTGTTGGGTATTTTACCACACGAATGATAGGTTTTGCACTTCCGCTAACCTCATTTGTTTTTCCGAGTGTTTGCCATGTTCTTTCATTTTGGAGGATTCACAAGGCGGTGATGTTATGCGACAACTTGGCCATGCGAATGCATACACGATGTGCAACACCAACATTTGTGACAATCTCCTAAAGGTGAACTCCTTCCCTTTGAGCCATCCTCAAATACGCACATTGGATGGGTCATTATTTCATTGTTGTTTCCTTCTTCTTGTCTACATGTTGCACCTATTGGATGTAGGACCGACATTGAAGATTGGCTCTATGGACCTTCGCATTGAGGAGCGCTCGGACTTCTTGGATGCACCTTCGAACCTCCACTCATGCCACGACATCGAGAATTGGTACACCAACACTTCCATATCTGTTGATTGTGCTCTCACATGTCATGCTCGATGGACATATCATACACATGACAAATTTGCATCTTATGCATGGATTAACTCATATTATGATTGCTTTGTTGCATCTTGTATTCCAATGTCATCCATGATATATGAGCTTGTGCACTTCCTTAGCAAATTTTTTGTGATCTTTCTCGATGGCATTTTCATACATCATGATCATATTGCATATCATCAATTGCATGATCACATAGTCACATTGAGAACCAATTACCATGTTCATGCTTTTGATACACCATCCCATTATGACATCATTTTGCACCATGGTTGCATTGATCATATTCACAATACATTTGTGTGCACAATGAATGCTTTTTCTCCATGAATGCTTTACATCTCATTCCATATAATCTTGCTAAGCTTCATGTGCTTTGTCATGAACAATCTTGCCTCACAGACTCATTCTTACTTGATGGACACTTTTTGTGCGTTAACCATTGTATTTCTGAGTGTCGTTTGTGTTTGCTTTTCTTGCATTTATACCACTCTGGTGACACCTTGGAGTATTTGGATTGCGCCATGTCTTCAACTACGTCCAACTACAAGTCCATCCACGAAAATCGTTTCCATGGTGATGAGGATCACGATCCGAGGTCGGGTCTTTCACAAGGGGGGAGATGAGGCGGAGCATCCTACGATCATCCCCATGTCCTCTTCGACCACTCCCCATGACCCAAGGATACATAAGATGAGACCTCGACTCTTCGCCATTGGACGCAAGGTGAACTCGCTCCTCTTCGAACCATCACTCTCCATACGTGAGACATGGCTACTACCTCAAACATGTGTGCTATGCATGACCAGGAACCAAGAGGAAGCCCATGGACAAGAAGGCGAGGACACCAACCGCGAGGAACAAGAAGAAGGGCCACGGAAGAAGCTCCAGCCACCGGATGACCGCTCGTGACCAGACGTCTGACTCCTGAAGACCCACCAGACGACCGGCCCGTACCGGACGGCGATCCTGCACCCGAGCAAAAATGAGCGGATGTCCAACACACTCCAGCATTCGGGCGTCTAACCGCCCCCGGAAATCCGGCGCCACCTCATCCGAGCCAAAACGCCAGACGTCCGACAAGTACCGGACGACCGGACCCTCGCGATCCACCGGACGTCCGGTACCCGTCGGATGTCCGACGCCTGTCTGTGCACAGTGTTCGGGCCCGAGGCCCATGTACCCCTTCACTTCACCCCCATTTGCACTAAGACTATAAATAGACCTCCTCCTCCTCCTAGATAGGGTTAGCAAAGGATTAGCTCTTATTTCGTGTGAGAGCTTTGCTCATCCACTTTGTTACCTTCTCGTCGGAGATTCGAGCCTCCACCGGAGAAGATCCCCCAAGCGGATTCAAGACCCCTATTAGGTAAGAACTCAATACCTCCTCATGGAGAAGAACGGCTACCTTTGTATCATCCCTAGTTGATTGTGTACCGTGTGATCTCTTATGTACTCGAGGATCTAGCACATGTGTGACTTATTCATGTTGGTTTAGGGTTTCCTCTCGTGTTTCCCCTTTTGTTTTCCCTCGTGTTCTTCGTGTTCATCGCGGGATCCGCTCCTTTCATGAAAGATCGGCCGATTAGGGTTCCTACCCTACATCATATATGGCTTAAGTCATCGGCGTCTGGTGGCCGGACATATGTGCATTGGAAGTTGTCGCGGAAGGCGTCTTCCAAATCCTCCCAGCTGCCAATAGAATTTTCAGTCAGACTGTTTAACCAGTGCCGAGCTGGACCTTTGAGTTTTAACGGGAGGTATTTGATGGCATGAAGGTCATCTCCGTGGGCCATGTGGATATGGAGAAGGAAATCCTCAATCCATACCACGAGATCAGTTGTTCCATCATATGATTCGATATTTAGGGGTTTAAACCCTTCTAGGAATTCATGCTCCATTACTTCGTCTATGAAGCAAACAGGGCTTGCGGCGCCTCTATGTTGGGCCACATTGCGATGAAGCTCTGATGGAGTCAGTTTACGGTTTTTGGCCCGGGTGTGACTAGGCTTGTCACGTCCGAATAGATAGCCGTCGTCACATGTTGAGGCACGCCCTTGCGATCCGTAGATCGATCTGGTATGTCCTTCTCTATTGTCCAGGTCTTGCTGAAGGTCATATGTATGACCGCGAGCTGTTTTACCTATGCCTTTATGATGAGGCGGGGTAGGCTGGTGTTCGGCTTGAGTTGCTGCTTTATCCCGACCATGTGGTGGTCGGTCAGCCGCATTGTGCGATGAAGGTATGTGCTCCGGTGCCTCGTCGTCGAGCTGAGGTAGCAATTTGCGCTTCGTGTAGCTTTTGGCTGGGTGCTTGAGGCCGTGTTCTTCGGCTGCTAGGACATCAGTCCATCTGTCGTTGAGCAGATCTTGGTTAGCTTGAAGCTGCTGCTGCTTCTTTTTCAGGCTCCTTACAATGGCTATTAGCTGGTGTTTAAAGCGCTCTTGCTCCTGAGGTTCCCCAGGCATGATGAAATCCTCGCTGCCGAGGCTCGCCTCATCCTCGGGGAGCGGAAGATAATTACTCTCCACCGAGTCTTCGTGCGTGGCCTGTCCATCATGGCTAACATGCCCGTCCTCCCGTTCGTTTTGCATGGTAGTTGCATCGACGAGGACTTCGTTGTCTTCGGCACCTTCCGGAGTGTTGTCTTCTCCTATGCCGGTGTTGTTGTCTTTGCTACGGCATGACTTAGAGGGGCGCCGCTGATGCCGGTGCTTTGATTGCGTCTCAGGAGGTTTATCCTCATCTGGATCTTCCTTGCCGTCGCCGCTATTCTCTTTTGGTGCATCCACCATGTATACGTCATAGGAGGAGGTGGCCGTCCAGCATCCGGTAAATGGAGGGTCTTGGCCCGGCTCCTCATCGGCATTGTTGCCCATACCGTCGATGTCTTCGGGGCCATAATCGAGCGTGTCGGTTAAGTCTTCAACAGTGTGTATGAAGTGGGTGGTGTGTGGGAAGCAAAATTTTCCGTCGTCCGCCTCTAGTTCGAACCGGATACAGTTCGGCTGTGAGCCCCTACTAAGGATAGAGCTCTTAACGAGTTTAACACGTCGCCCAAAGGCGAGTGCCAGAAGATATCCGCGGAGCTGAATTCGACGATTGATGACCGATCAAGCTCAACATACGTGGACGTGCAAGGTTCGGAACCTGTAGCCGGAGACGAGTCCATGGTTTCAGTGACACATATGTCACTTGAAGTTAAGTCGGTGTGCGGCTCCAGCGCCGCTGAGTCTGCGGCTTCCGTGGCGGGGTTGAGCTTCCCGTCTTCGGATGGCGCGATATTCTCCGGATCTAAAGCCGGAGCAGCTACAGGTGCTATCTTCTTCGTATGGACCGATGACAGATTTACGTCATGTTCATCGTGGTGGCAGGGAGCGGCTGCCGTGGTCTCGAATCCGTCGAAGATCAAGTCTCCACGGATATATGCAATGTAGTTCAAGCTTTCAAATCTGACCAGGTGGCCAGGGGCGTAGCTTTCGATCTGCTCCAGATGGCCAAGCGAGTTGGCCTGTAGTGCGAAGCCGCCGAACATGAAGATCTGTCTGGGGAGGAAGACTTCCCCTTGGACAACGTCGTTTTAGGTGATTGAAGGACCCATCAAACCTTTTGACGGCGGCATAGTGGAACTCTCAATGAAAGCACCAATGTCGGTGTCAAAACCGGCGGATCTCGGGTAGGGGGTCCCAAACTGTGCGTCTAGGATCGATGGTAACAAAAGACAGGGGACACAATGTTTACCCAAGTTCGGGCCCTCTCTATGGAGGTAATACCCTACTTCCTGCTTGATTGATCTTGATGAATATGAGTATTACAAGAGTTGATCTACCACGAGATCGTAATGGCTAAACCCTAAAAGCCTAGCCTGACTATGATTATGAGGATATATGTCTATGGACCTAGCCCTCCGGTTTATATAGACACCGGAGGGATCTAGGGTTACATAGGGTCGGTTACAGAGAAAGGAATCTTCATATTTGGTCGCCAAGCTTGCCTTCCACGCCAAGGAGAGTCCCATCCGGACACGGGTAGAGTCTTCGGTCTTCGTATCTTCACAACCCATCAGTCCGGCCCATGTCCAATAGGTCGGACGTCCGAGGACCCCTTAGTCCAGGACTCCCTCAACCGCCGCGCGCTCGTCCGCTCCTAAGAGCATGGAGAAGCTTGTGCCTAGGAAGCTCGGGGGCACCGGGCTTCTGTCCAAGAGGAGGGCATACATTGTTGATGATGAGTAAGTACTCCACCTTGTTTCTGCTTCTCATCTTCGATGCCGTGCTCACGACGCCCTCCTCCTGGTGGCCAGGCTGCAGCCGGTGCTGAAGAGGAAGAAGGAGGAAGCTAGGGCCTCCGAGGCTAAGCGCCCTGCCACGGCCACGGCGACTCTGGCACGGAAAGAAGAGGCCGCCTCGCGTCCTCCTGCGGCGGGGTTGGCCTCTCGAGGCTCGGGGGGGCAGCCTCCAAAGACGATCACCTCTGCGGCTAAGATGACTCCGGAGGCACCCATCTTTAGCGCACCAGGTCCGAGGGCTCCGGAGCCCCCGGCCATCCTTGCCGATGTTGCTTCGCCAACCATGGCGCCGGTGCCACCTCCTTCCCACGCTGTCACGCCGGCGGACCGTGGCTCCTCCGCCATACTTGGTGCTCTGGTGGATGCCTTCACCGTGCTGGACCGGCTCCGGGCTGATCTTTAGCGCACCGAGCGGCATATGGCGGCGGACCGTCTGGGGCTGGTTTCGGGGTGGCTCCAAGCCGACTCGTCCGTCAGGACAGCCTGTGGCCAGGCCGAAGCTTCCACGAAGGAAGGCCGGAAGGTGGCCGGCGTGGCCGCAGCTGCTCGCGACGCGGCGCTAGCCAACGTAGAGGTCGCGAGAAGCGCTGCTGCATGGCGGAGGCGGAGCTGAAGGCCCTCCACGACGAGCAGGCCGCCCGCACCCGTCAACTCGAGGTGCAGGAGGAGGAGCTGAAGGCCCAGGATGCTGCGCTCGGCAACAGCGATGACGAACTGGATTAGGCAGCCCAGGAACGGGCTGCGGAGTGGAGCCGCTTGGAGAAGCTGACGGAAGAGACTGAAGCGGCCCAGGCGTCCCGCACCAAGCTTGTCTCCGAGGAGAGGGCCCGGATGGAGGCCAAGGAGAAATCCCTGGCCGCAGCTAAGAAGGCGGCCACCGCGGGACGCGATGCCTTCATCTCCCTCGAGCTGAGGTCCCGCAAGGCACTGCGGGACCTTTATGGGGAGGGGTACGAGAAGCCGCTAGCGAGTCCTAAGGAAGGCCCCACCAGGGTGCTACCCAAGCTTGCCACGGTGCTCGATGGTATCATCGTTGGAGTGGGCCCCATGGTGGAGGGAGAGGCTCGCGCGCTTTTTACCTCGGCCGCGATGCGCATCTTCAGCCACCTCCATCTTCGGGACCCTAGCTTTGACCTTGGCATGCTGCTCGAACCTGTGGATCCTGAGCTCCACGATGCCACCACCGAGGCCGTGAAGAAACAGGTGGAGGCCCTACTGTAGAAGTTCCTCTACGTCGACCCTGCAGCCGCGGCCGACGACAAGGACGGCGACATTGTCGATGACGGGCCACCCCAGGCGGGCGACGGTGGTGTCCAAGGCTGAGGAACAGGCTCGAAGGCGGCGCTCCTCCCTATTTTAATCCTGGAACATTTATCGTGCCTCATGAAGGCGTAAGAACTCATGCTTTGAGCTTTTAAGAGACAATATGTTTTGTAATAATTTGCTAGGGTTCTGCAATTTCCTTTCCATTTGCTTAGTGTTCTGCGTCGGCAGGACCCGGCCCCACGCATACCTCAGCCGCCGTTGGGTTGTCCGGATCACCAGGACGAGACCAAGGGGTGAGGTGCTACGTGACCAGTGAGGCTCCTGAGTCGCGATGCTCAGGAGTCCCCCTTGACGTACGAATAACCCTCAGGAAGGAGATGCAGGTGTAGGCCTTAGCGTTCTGCGTCGGTAGGGCCCGGCCCCGCACATACCTCAGCCACCGTTGGGTCGTCGGGATCACCAGGACGAGACCAAGGGTTGAGGGTCTACGTGACCAGTGAGACTCCTGAGTCGCGATCCTCAGGAGTCCCCCTTGACGTACAAACAACCCTCCATACCTTTCCTCACCGAGCTCTCGCTCGGGAGGGGCGCGCAAAGACCAGGTCTGAGGTACCTGGCGAGGTGGTGTACGCCAGGCATGACCTGAGCGTAGCCCTCTTGCCTAGCCCCCTCGCGCGACTCTGTCGAGGGGAAAGCGGCGCGGTGAGGCTGAGCAGCGAGCCAAGTGGCTCTCCTGAGGTTACTACAGCCATTTGGCTGCCCTCAGTTGTTTATGCACCAACGCGGAGCATGGTGCTTCCACTCTTGCACGGGCATAGCCACTCCTCGACAATGTCGTCCGCCAGCGCGGAGCATGGGGCTTTCACTGGTACGTGGATGGGAGCTCCCTTTGAGGGGAGACTTCGGGGCGTGTACAACTCCATCCTGGCACGTGGCTTGCACGGTAGGACTGGAGGAGGTGTGTATGTGCACTCGTGAGCCAGCGCGGGACTCATGAGGCCCTATCTCTAGGCAGGTTGCACCTGAATTTGATTCAGAACACTTGTGATGGTCCTGCGAGATGGTTAGGTGACCTGCGCCAAGTGAATCTCCTGAGGTTATTGCATGCGAAGGTGAAACACCAACAACCCCAGGAGGTGACATGTACGGGGCCGAACAGCCAGACAGAGGTCAGCCGTTGGGTTTTGACGCTGCAGGGACGGACCCAAGCACAGACGCCGTGCCCAGTCTTCTCATGTGAAGGTCCTGAAGAAAGACAACCGGCGCGTGGCACCCGGTCGCACACCCTAACTTATCCACCCCGATTAGCTCATGCGAGAACAAGGCACCAAGGACCATGGGAGGTGATGTGCACGTGAGCTGGCCCCTCGAGCCAGACCTCAGCCACTTGGGTTTAGCGACACTGCAGGGACGAACCCGACCACAGACGCTATGCATGTCCTTAATCAAGAGGCGGTCATGGGCGAGTTTGCAAGGGCGTACGACGTTCATGGCGATGATGCACCAGACAGGCAGGTGATAATCATAAAGCAACTCATGGAAAAAGCTAGTTCTGATAGATGCAAAGAACGATACATGCTGCAGGGACGGACCCACATGGCTTGGGGATAATGCAGCCCGAGGGGCGCCCCCAACTGAACAAACTAGAAAATGTCACCGGGCACCATTGCTGAAGAGGTGTTGAAGTAGCTAAAGATGCATGCTACATAAGTCGCTCCTCATGAGTCGCCCAGGTCCTAAGCCTCACAAGGCTCTGGAGGCCCGGGGGGCTCACGAGGATCCATCACCACCTCCGATGGGATCGCCTGGTGCCTGGCCTCATGAGCTGCTAGGAAACCCTGCATGTGGCACTGGTGCGCAGCAGCCCTACTCAGCAAACCGAAAGGTATGCGAACGTAGCTGTGAGGGGGGGGGGGGCTCGCACCGGACAACGTGGGACGGCCAGAAAAGCTCCTGAGACACGGCTCTGTTGAGCCCTAGGATGTTGATACAGGCACGCAACTCGCTGCCCTCGTTGGGGGAGGGAGCTGCGCCGGGTGGTGCGGGGCGACTCTCGCCTCGCATGGTTCTTGCCTCATGAAGCTCCTCAATCACCTTGGTGATGAACTCCTAAGCGCCTGGTGCCTCGCGCCCTGCACTCTCCTCACAAAAGCGCGCGTTGAAGCACGCCTCCACATGGTGCCCGAACACCTCCCTCGTGATGTTGGCCAGGTTAGAGGCCCTCCAGAGGAGAGCCCCCAAGCCTAGCCTGAGAGGGGCGTCGGTTGCGCCTTCCTATGGGAGAGAGGAAGGCGCGCCGCCAGTGGGCGCAGGTCATGAGGCGCAGTCGTCAGACGCCCCACCCTCTTGAGGTCCTAGGCGCAGCAGCTTCTTCTTCTTGGGACGGCCTTAGGAGGGTAGGCAGCGCCCTGGTCATATGGGTTCTCGACCGCCGCAGCCTGGTAGGCGCGCTCAAGAGAGCACCCCGCGTCTTTCACGTCGCAGGCAACCATGATGATGCCGCAGTTTCCTGGCATCTTAAAGACATTGTAGCCATGATGGGTAGCTGCCATGAACTTGGCCAGGGCCGGATACCCAAGGATGGCGTTATATGAGACGGGAATTGTGACGCCCGAGACCAATGCGCCAGGACCCAGTTATTCACCGCCGTAGCCATGCCAATTGTTTTCGTGTTGCATTTTTGCCATGTCATCATCCGCACTGCATCCGCATATTTTCAAAACTTGCGTCCGGGTCTACCTGTTCCTTCCGTTGTCCGTTCCGAGCCTAGACACACTCGCACGCGTCCGCGGCACATCCGAAATATTATTTTATAAGTGGCCGGAAAATGTTCTCGGAATGGGATGAAATTTGGCAGTCTTATTATAGTGTAGATAGACCTCCTGTCAAGTTTCGTCGCATTCAGAGCTCGTCTGATAACCCAACCGTTAAACATATAGCGGCATTATAGCCGGTCGTACGTCAGACGTTTTCGGTCTCTGGAAACTGCTATCAGGCCTCACTTCTTCCCTCTCTTCTCAGCCCAACCCCCTCTACACAGTCCTTCTATCCCACCTACCTACCCCCTTCGCTCCGGACCGTCCGATGGTGATCGAACGGCTCCGAAACGGAGCTAATCCCCCTAACCTAGCCCCCCTTGATATATATATATAGTAGGTCTTACCCTCCATTTTTGGCAAACCCTACCCCTACTAGCCTCCTCCCACCTCCAGCCATCGCATCTTCCTCGAAATCCATGCCCAACCTCTGCCGTGCCGCCACTTGTCACCAGCGCCGCCGCTTCCCTCCTCAAATTCCGGCGCAGCCGTCTCATCCCCGCCACATGTCACCTCCTGATTGGTCGAGACGCCGCCAACCACCTCCCACGGCCAATTAGGGCAGGCCATGCGTCCACCCAGCCGCCCCCACCGCGCGGCCCGCTGAGCCCGCACGCGGCCCACCGTGGGTCAAAGCAGGCCTGAACCCCGCCACCGTCGGGCTCTCCCCGCTCCCCTATGCCCCGCTCGATCCGAATCGGGAGGAGCCCGATCTTGAGCTCCTCGCGCTGCCCGACCTTCTCTTCCCCGCCCGCCGGTGACCGAGGCCACCGGAGCACATCAGGACCTCGCCGGAGTCAAACCCCGTGCAGCCGAGGACGACCGCCTCCTCCCAGGTCGCCTGCACCTTGTTCCCCATGCTCCTTTTTCTTCCCTCTCCCCCCTCACCCGGTGTGTCTCCCTCTCTCTCTCTCGCAGGCGCTACAGGGAGCTCCACCGTCGGCCGTTTCTTCATCAGATCCGGCCTGGTCCCGCTGGATCCAGGGTCCAGGATCCATTCCTGGCTTTATTCTTATAACAGCAACATATATAGGTTTTGTCATATGATTACTTATGTTCAAGTGATGATCTATTCACAATGCAAAAGTATAAATCATAAACCTTATTGGGCTCCGACAAACTATAATCTCAGTCATTGAGGCAATTGCAATTTATCATAACATCGGAAAGAGTCTATGTCAGAGCTAAAAAGCAAGTCAACAATAATGGTTCATGCTCCCCTACATCCAATTAGATATATATATCATGTTCTTTCCAACATGCTGAGCTTGCCAAAGGATAAAATGAAAAAGAAAAGGTGAAGATCACCATGACTCTTGCATAAGGTAGAAGATAATAATAAAGGATAGGACCTTCGCAGAGGGAAGCAGAGGTTGCCATGCACTTTTATGGTTGGATGTATAAAATCTCAATGCGAAAGAACGTCACTTTATATTGCCCCTTGTGATATGAACCTTTATTATGCAGTCCATCGCTTTTATTACTTCCACATCACAAGATCGTATAAAGCTTATTTCTCCCACACCAATCAATCATACATATTTAGAGCAATTTGTATTGCTTTGCATCGATGACAACTTACTTGAAGGATCTTACTCAATCCATAGGTAGATATGGTGGACTCTCATGGCAAAACTGGTTTATGGATATTTGGAAGCACAAGTAGTATTTCTACTTGGTGCTGAGAATTTGGCTAGCATGAGGGGGAAAGGCAAGCTCAACAAGTTAGGGGAACCATGACAACATACTTTATCTCAGATATAAGAAAGACATACCTCAGTACGTTGTCTTCCTTGTCCAACATCAACTCTTTAGCATGTCATATTTTAATGAGTGCTCCCAATCATAAAAGATGTCAATGATAATATATCTATATGTGAAACCTCTCTTTCCTTATTACTTCCTATTAATTGCAACAATGACTAAAGCTATGTCTGCCAACTCCCAACAACTTTTAATCATCATACTCTATCTATGTGAAGTCATTACTCTCAATAAGATCAATATGAACTTTTTGTTTCTTTTATTCTTTTCTTCTTTCTTTTATTCACCCAAGATCATGGCAAAATAATCAAGCCCTTGACTCAACACTAATTTTTATTATATATAACTCAGGGACTCGATTACATAGAGGGATCATAAAGCAAAACTCAAAACTAGATCATGCCATAAACTTTATTTTACTCAATCAAGATACTACTAATAGGATCGAACTAAGAAAAACGGTGAAGATAGGAGTTGTGATTGTGATACGATACCGGGGCACCTCCCCCACGCTTGGCAGTTGCCAAGGGGAGTGCCCATACCCATGTGGTTATGTCTCCTTCTTTGTTGTCGGTGTAATATTCTTGGCGATGATTCCCCTCAGGATGCGGTTCTCCTCCTCGAGCTTATTGACTTGCTGTTTGAGATCCATTATTTCCTTACGAAGCTTTCCTGTGACAGCTAAAGCTCCTTGCACCCAAGGGTGTTGCATAGCTGCGGGAGAATAAGTGAAACTTCTCTTCATATTTTCATAAGAAAGAAATCTAACATTAGAAGGGATAACCGAGTTTGGAATAGCTGAGCTCTGCAGTTCCCCCATCGTGAACCCAGCTCAGAGGCGAGAGGTGACTTCTTGATCCTCCATGGCATCTACTCTCATTAAGTTAGCCTCCATCTCTTCCTCCGTTGCTGGCCCAAAGTGGTCAGCGTCGCTGTTTGCCCTTAGTTCCGGTGCCGGATTAGATACCCGGCTCTCCCCGATTGACTCTTGAGAAGACATCTTGCTCTAATCTGCAGCAGCAACAGCTTGAAAAAAAAACAGAGGAAATTTTTGTGATACGGGAGTCAAAACCTTCGGGAGAATATATAATGAATTTTTACCGACCAAAATACGCAACGTGCAATAAAACGGAGTCCGGAAAGCACATGAGGCGCTCACGAGGTAGGGGGCGCGCCCACCACCCTTGTGGGGCCCTCGTGTCCTTCCCAGACTGCTACTTATTTTTCTATTTTTCTAAATATTCCAAAATGGAGAAATATTGCCTTAAAAATTGTTTTGGAGTCGGTTTACTTACCGTACCACATACCTATTCCTTTTCGGAGTCTGAAACGTTCCGAAAAGTGTCCCTTATGTATTCCTCCGGGGTTACGGTTTCAATAATATTGGTTTCAACATTTATGGGATTACCTGAGATATAATGTTTAATTCTTTGACCGTTTACCACCTTTGGATTCGTGCCCTCGAAGTTGTTGATTTTTATGGCACCGGAACGATAGACCTCTTCGATGACGTAGGGGCCTTCCCATTTAGAGAGAAGTTTTCCTGCAATAAATCTTAAACGAGAGTTGTATAGCAATACACAATCACCTACATTAAACTCACGCTTTTGTATCCTTTTGTCATGCCATCTTTTAACTTTTTCTTTAAACAACTTGGCATTTTCATATGCTTGGGTTCTCCATTCATCAAGTGAGCTAATATCAAATAACCTCTTTTCACCGGCAAGTTTAAAATCATAGTTGAGCTCTTTAATAGCCCAATATGCCTTATGTTCTAGTTCGAGAGGTAAGTGACATGCTTTTCCATAGACCATTTTATACGGGGACATACCCATAGGATTTTTGTATGCAGTTCTATAAGCCCATAATGCATCATCAAGTTTCTTAGACCAATTCTTTCTAGACCTATTAACAGTCTTTTGCAAAATTAATTTGAGCTCTCTATTGCTAAACTCTACTTGACCACTGGACTATGGGTGATAAGGGGATGCAATTCTATGATTAACATCATATTTAGCAAGCATTTTACAGAAAGCACCATGAATAAAGTGTGAACCACCATCAGTCATTAAATATCTAGGGACTCCAAACCTCGGGGAAATAACTTCTTTAAGCATTTTAATAGAAGTGTTATGATCAGCACTACTAGTTGGAATAGCTTCTACCCACTTAGTAACGTAATCAACAGCAACTAAAATATGTGTGTATCCATTAGAGGCAGGAAAAGGTCCCATATAATCAAATCCCCAAATATCAAACGGTTTAATAACAAGTGGATAATTCATAGGCATTTCTTGACGTCTACTAATATTACCAATTCTTTGACATTCATCACAAGACAATACAAACTTATGGGCATCCTTGAAGAGAGTAGGCCAATAAAAACCAGATTGCAATACCTTATGTGCGGTTCTATCTCTAGCGTGGTGTCCTCCATAAGACTCGGAATGACACTTGCGTAGGATCTGTTCCTGTTCATGTTCAGGTACACAACGTCTAATAACACCATCTACTCCTTCTTTATAAAGATGTGGGTCATCACAGAAGTAATGTCTCAAATCATAGAAGAACTTTTTCTTTTGTTGGTATGTGAAGCTAGGTGGTATAAACTTAGCAACAATATAATTAGCATAATCAGCATACCATGGAGTACTACGGGAAGTACTTATAAAATTTAATTGTTCATCAGGAAAGTCATCATTAGCAGGTAGTGGGTCATCAAGAATATTTTCTAACCTAGACAAGTTGTCTGCAACGGGGTTCTCAGCTCCTTTTCTATCAACAATATTCAAATCAAATTCTCGTAGCAAGAGAACCCATCTAATAAGTCTAGGTTTAGCATCTTTCTTTTCCATAAGATATTTAATAGCAGCATGATCAATGTGAATAGTTACTTCAGAATCAACAATATAAGATCTGAACTTATCACAAGCAAATACAACTGCTAAAAGTTCTTTTTCAGTAGTAGCATAATTTCTTTGAGCATTGTCTAGAGTCTTACTAGCATAATGAATAACATTTAATTTCTTATCAACTCTTTGCCCTAGAACAGCACCTACAGCATAATCACTAGCATCACACATAATTTCAAAGGGTAAATTCCAATCAGGTGGCTGAACAATAGGTGCAGAGACTAATGCTTTCTTAAGTATTTCAAATGCTTCTACACAATCATCATCAAAGACAAATGGTATATCTTTTTGCAATAAATTAGTCATAGGCCGAGAAATTTTTGAGAAGTCCTTAATGAACCTCCTGTAAAATTCGGCGTGACCAAGGAAACTTCTTATACCTTTGATGTCCTTGGGACATGGCATCTTTTCAATAGCATCAACCTTGGCTTTATCAACTTCAATACCTCTTTCAGAAACTTTGTGCCCCAAGACAATACCTTCATTAACCATAAAGTGGCACTTTTCCCAATTCAAGACAAGATTAGTTTCTTCACATCTCTCCAACACTCGATCAAGATTGGTCAAGCAATCATCAAAAGAGGAACCATAGACGGAAAAGTCGTCCATGAAAACCTCACAAATCTTTTCACAAAAGTTAGAGAATATAGCCATCATGCATCTTTGAAAGGTAGCAGGTGCATTACATAAACCAAAAGGCATACGTCTATAAGCAAAAGTACCAAAAGGGCATGTAAAAGTAGTCTTTAATTGATCTTTAGCCGACACAGGTATTTGAGAGAAACCAGAATAACCATCTAGAAAGCAATAGTGTGTGTGTGTTTGCATCATCTTTCTAGCATTTGATCAATAAAAGGTAAGGAGTAATGATCTTTCTTAGTAGCTTTATTTAATTTGCGGAAATCAATTACCATCCTATAACCTGTGATAATTCTTTGTGGAATCAATTCATCTTTATCATTAGGAACAACAGTAATACCTCCCTTCTTAGGGACACAATGGACAGGACTTACCCACTCACTATCTGCAACGGGGTAGATTATACCTGCCTCCAGAAGCTTTAGTATTTCTTTTCTTACCACTTCTTTCATTTTAGGATTCAGACGTCGTTGAGGATCACGAACTGGTTTGGCATCTGCTTCCAAATTTATTTTATGTTGACATAGAGTGGGACTAAGGCCCTTAAGATCATCAAGAGTATATCCAATAGCAGCACGATGCTTCTTCAGAGTTTTCAATAATCTTTCTTCTTCATGCTCTGAAAGGTTAGCACTAATAATAACAGGATATATCTTCTTTTCATCAAGATAAGCATATTTAAGATTATCAGGCAAAGGTTTAAGCTCGAACACGGGATCACCCTTGGGTGGAGGAGGATCCCCTAAGATATCAACAGGCAAGTTGTGTTTCAGAACAGGTTCCTGTTTAAAGAATACTCCATCTATTTCCCTTCTTTCATTCATGAACATATCATTTTCATGGTCTAGCAAATAGTGTTCTAAAGGATCACTAGGAGGTACGGCAATAGAAGCAAGACCACTAATTTCATCCTTACTAGGTAATTCTTCCTCACAATGTTGTTTACTAAATTTAGAGAAATTAAACTCATGAACCATATCATCCAAGCCAACAGTAACAACATTCTTTGTGCAGTCTATGGTAGCATTGACAGTATTTAAGAAGGGTCTACCAAATATAATGGGACAAAAACTATCTTGTGGGGAACCAAGAACAAGAAAATCAGCAGGATATTTAGTTTTCCCACACAAGACTTCAACATCTCTAACAATTCCCATTGCTGAAATAGTATCTCTATTGGCAAGTTTAATTGTGACATCAATATCTTCTAACTCAGCACGTGCAATTTCATTCTTAATTTCTTCATATAAAGTATGCGGTATAACACTAGCACTAGCACCCATATCACATAAGCCATGATAACAATGATCCCCTATTTTAACAGAAATAACAGGCACGCCTACCACGGGTCTATGTTTATCTTCAGCACAAGGTTTAGCAATTCTAGCAGTTTCACCTTCGAACTAAATAACATGCCCATCAATATTATTAGACAAGAGATCTTTAACAATAGCAATATTAGGTTCTACATTAACTTGCTCAGGAGGTGTATAAGTTCTAATATTGCTTTTACGAACAACAGTTGAAGCTTTAGCATGATCCTTTATTCTAACAGGGAAAGGTGGTTTCTCAACATAAGAAGTAGGAACAATAGGATCATTATAAGTGACAGTCTTTTCTTCATCTTTAATAGGTGCAGCTACTTTTACTTCTATGGGAGGATGATATTTAAACCACTTCTCCTTAGGGAGATCAACATAAGTAGCAAAAGATTCACAGAAAGAAGCTACTATCTCAGAGTCAAGTCCATATTTAGTGCTAAACTTACGGAAAATATCGGTATCCATGAAAGATTTAACACAATCAAACTTAGGTGTCATACCTGACTCCTTACCTTCGTCGAGGTCCCAATCTTCAGAGTTGCGTTTAATTCTATCCAATAAATTCCATCTGAATTCAATAGTCTTCATCATAAAAGAGCCAGCACAAGAAGTATCGAGCATGTTGCGATTGTTTTCAGAAAGCCGAGCATAAAAACTTTGCAGAATTATTTCTCTCGGGAGCTCATGATTGGGGCATGAATATAGCATTGATTTAAGCCTCCCCCAAGCTTGAGCGATGCTTTCTCCTTCGCGAGGCCAGAAATTATATATGTAATTGCGATCACGATGAACAAGATGCATAGGGTAATACTTTTGATGAAATTCCAACTTCAATCTTTTATAGTCCCAGAATCTCATATCATCACATAGCCTATACCAGATCAATGTGTCTCCCTTCAAAGATAAAGGGAAGACCTTCTTCTTAGCAACATCATCGGGTATACCTGCAAGCTTAAATAATCCACAAACTTCATCCACATATATTAAGTCCTCATCGGGATGCTTTGTTCCATCTCCTGTAAAAGGGTTAGCTAGGAGTTTTTCCATCATAGCTACAGGAAATTCAAAAGGAGTTTCGTTTTCAATAGGTTTAGTAGGTTGAGGAGCAACTCTTTCCTCTACTGGACGAGGTGAAGATACCCCGAACAAGCCCCTTAGAGAATTACTTTCCATAGTAACAAGTGACAATAAATTTCAGCACACTATATAAATTTTTCCTTACCAAATTCCACCTACCAAAGGCGCTACACTCCCCGGCAACGGTCCCAGAAAAGAGTCTTGATGACCCACAAGTATAGGGGATCTATCATAGTCCTTTCGATAAGTAAGAGTGTCGAACCCAACAAGGAGCAGAAGAAAATGATAAGTAGTTTTCAGCAAGGTATTCTCTGCAAGTACTGAAATAAGTGGTAACATATAGTTTTGTGATAGGATAAATATTAACGAGCAACAAGTAAAAAAAGTAAATAAAGTGCAGCAAGGTGGCCTAATCCTTTTGTAGCAAAGGACAAGCCGGAACAAACTCTTATAATTGGAAAAAGCGCTCCCGAGGACACATGGGAATATCGTCAAGCTAGTTTTCATCACGTTCATATGATTCACGTTCGATACTTTGATACTTTGATATGTGGGTGGACCGGTGCTTGGGTGCTGTTCTTACATGAACAAGCATCCCACTTATGATTAACCTCTATTGCAAGCATCCGCAACTACAACAAAAGTATTAAGGTAAACCTAACCATAGCATGAAACATATGGATCCAAATCAGCCCCTTACGTAGCAACGCATAAACTAGGGTTTAAGCTTCTGTCACTCTAGCAACCCATCATCTACTTATTACTTCCCAATGCCTTCCTCTAGGCCCAAATAATGGTGAAGTGTTATGTAGTCGACGTTCACATAACACCACTAGAGGCTAGACAACATACATCTTATCAAAATATCACACGAATACCAAATTCACATGACTACTCATAGCAAGACTTCTCCCTTGTCCTCAGGAACGAACGTAATTACTCACAAAGCATATTCATGTTCATAATCAGAGGGGTAATAATATGCATATAGGATCTGAACATATGATCTTCCACCAATTAAACGAACTAGCATCAACTACAAGGAGTAATCAACACTACTAGCAACCTACTAGCACCAATCCCGGACATTGAGACAAGAATTGGATACAAGAGATGAACTAGGGTTTGGAGATGAGATGGTGTTGGTGAAGATGTTGATGGAGATAGCCCTCTCCCGATGAGAGGAGCGTTGGTGATGACGATGGTGATGATTTCCCCGTCCGGGAGGGAAGTATCCCCGGCAGAACTGCTCCGCCGGAGCTCTAGATTGGATCCGCCAAGGTTCCGCCTCGTGGCGGCGGAGTCTCGTCCCGAAAAGTTTCTCCTTATTTTTTTCTCATCGAAAGACCTCATATAGGAGAAGCTGGGCATCGGAGAGCCACTAGGGGGCCCACGAGATAGGGGGCGCGCCCTAGGGGGGGCGCCCCCCACCTTCGTGAGCAGGGTGTGGGCCCCCTGGCCTTCATCTTTGGCGTGGATTTTTCTTTATTTATTTTAAGACGTTCTGTGGAGTTTCAGGACTTTTGGAGTTGCGCAGAATAGGTCTCTAATATTTTCTCCTTCTGCAGACCAGAATTCCAGCTGACGGCATTCTCCCTCTTTATGTAAACCTGTAAAATAAGAGAGAATAGCCATAAGTATTGTGACATAAAGTGAAATAACAGTCCATAATGCGATAAATATCGATATAAAAGCATGATGCAAAATGGACGTATCAACTCCCCCAAGCCTAGACCTCGCTTGTCCTCAAGAGAAAAGCCGATAACAATAAATATGTCCTTATGTTTAGAGGTAGAGGCGTCGATAAAAATAAAATACAGACATGAAGGCATTATTCTTATAACAGCAACATATATAGGTTTTGTCATATGATTACTTATGTTCAAGTGATGATCTATTCACAATGCAAAAGTATAAATCATAAACCTTATTGGGCTCCGACAAACTATAATCTCAGTCATTGAGGCAATTGCAATTTATCATAACATCGGAAAGATTCTATGTCAGAGCTAAAAAGCAAGTCAACAATAATGGTTCATGCTCCCCTACATCCAATTAGATATATATATCATGTTCTTTCCAACATGCTGAGCTTGCCAAAGGATAAAATGAAAAAGAAAAGGTGAAGATCACCATGACTCTTGCATAAGGTAGAAGATAATAATAAAGGATAGGACCTTCGCAGAGGGAAGCAGAGGTTGCCATGCACTTTTATGGTTGGATGTATAAAATCTCAATGCGAAAGAACGTCACTTTATATTGCCCCTTGTGATATGAACCTTTATTATGCAGTCCGTTGCTTTTATTACTTCCACATCACAAGATCGTATAAAGCTTATTTCTCCCACACCAATCAATCATACATATTTAGAGCAATTTGTATTGCTTTGCATCGATGACAACTTACTTGAAGGATCTTACTCAATCCATAGGTAGATATGGTGGACTCTCATGGCAAAACTGGTTTATGGATATTTGGAAGCACAAGTAGTATTTCTACTTGGTGCTGAGAATTTGGCTAGCATGAGGGGGAAAGGCAAGCTCAACAAGTTAGGGGAACCATGACAACATACTTTATCTCAGATATAAGAAAGACATACCTCAGTACGTTGTCTTCCTTGTCCAACATCAACTCTTTAGCATGTCATATTTTAATGAGTGCTCCCAATCATAAAAGATGTCAATGATAATATATCTATATGTGAAACCTCTCTTTCCTTATTACTTCCTATTAATTGCAACAATGACTAAAGCTATGTCTGCCAACTCCCAACAACTTTTAATCATCATACTCTATCTATGTGAAGTCATTACTCTCAATAAGATCAATATGAACTTTTTGTTTCTTTTATTCTTTTCTTCTTTCTTTTATTCACCCAAGATCATGGCAAAATAATCAAGCCCTTGACTCAACACTAATTTTTATTATATATAACTCAGGGACTCGATTACATAGAGGGATCATAAAGCAAAACTCAAAACTAGATCATGCCATAAACTTTATTTTACTCAATCAAGATACTACTAATAGGATCGAACTAAGAAAAACGGTGAAGATAGGAGTTGTGATTGTGATACGATACCGGGGCACCTCCCCCACGCTTGGCAGTTGCCAAGGGGAGTGCCCATACCCATGTGGTTATGTCTCCTTCTTTGTTGTCGGTGTAATATTCTTGGCGATGATTCCCCTCAGGATGCGGTTCTCCTCCTCGAGCTTATTGACTTGCTGTTTGAGATCCATTATTTCCTTACGAAGCTTTCCTGTGACAGCTAAAGCTCCTTGCACCCAAGGGTGTTGCATAGCTGCGGGAGAATAAGTGAAACTTCTCTTCATATTTTCATAAGAAAGAAATCTAACATTAGAAGGGATAACCGAGTTTGGAATAGCTGAGCTCTGCAGTTCCCCCATCGTGAACCCAGCTCAGAGGCGAGAGGTGACTTCTTGATCCTCCATGGCATCTACTCTCATTAAGTCAGCCTCCATCTCTTCCTCCGTTGCTGGCCCAAAGTGGTCAGCGTCGCTGTTTGCCCTTAGTTCCGGTGCCGGATTAGATACCCGGCTCTCCCCGATTGACTCTTGAGAAGACATCTTGCTCTAATCTGCAGCAGCAACAGCTTGAAAAAAAAACAGAGGAAATTTTTGTGATACGGGAGTCAAAACCTTCGGGAGAATATATAATGAATTTTTACCGACCAAAATACGCAACGTGCAATAAAACGGAGTCCGGAAAGCACATGAGGCGCTCACGAGGTAGGGGGCGCGCCCACCACCCTTGTGGGGCCCTCGTGTCCTTCCCAGACTGCTACTTATTTTTCTATTTTTCTAAATATTCCAAAATGGAGAAATATTGCCTTAAAAATTGTTTTGGAGTCGGTTTACTTACCGTACCACATACCTATTCCTTTTCGGAGTCTGAAACGTTCCGAAAAGTGTCCCTTATGTATTCCTCCGGGGTTACGGTTTCAATAATATTGGTTTCAACATTTATGGGATTACCTGAGATATAATGTTTAATTCTTTGACCGTTTACCACCTTTGGATTCGTGCCCTCGAAGTTGTTGATTTTTATGGCACCGGAACGATAGACCTCTTCGATGACGTAGGGGCCTTCCCATTTAGAGAGAAGTTTTCCTGCAATAAATCTTAAACGAGAGTTGTATAGCAATACACAATCACCTACATTAAACTCACGCTTTTGTATCCTTTTGTCATGCCATCTTTTAACTTTTTCTTTAAACAACTTGGCATTTTCATATGCTTGGGTTCTCCATTCATCAAGTGAGCTAATATCAAATAACCTCTTTTCACCGGCAAGTTTAAAATCATAGTTGAGCTCTTTAATAGCCCAATATGCCTTATGTTCTAGTTCGAGAGGTAAGTGACATGCTTTTCCATAGACCATTTTATACGGGGACATACCCATAGGATTTTTGTATGCAGTTCTATAAGCCCATAATGCATCATCAAGTTTCTTAGACCAATTCTTTCTAGACCTATTAACAGTCTTTTGCAAAATTAATTTGAGCTCTCTATTGCTAAACTCTACTTGACCACTGGACTATGGGTGATAAGGGGATGCAATTCTATGATTAACATCATATTTAGCAAGCATTTTACAGAAAGCACCATGAATAAAGTGTGAACCACCATCAGTCATTAAATATCTAGGGACTCCAAACCTCGGGGAAATAACTTCTTTAAGCATTTTAATAGAAGTTTTATGATCAGCACTACTAGTTGGAATAGCTTCTACCCACTTAGTAACGTAATCAACAGCAACTAAAATATGTGTGTATCCATTAGAGGCAGGAAAAGGTCCCATATAATCAAATCCCCAAATATCAAACGGTTTAATAACAAGTGGATAATTCATAGGCATTTCTTGACGTCTACTAATATTACCAATTCTTTGACATTCATCACAAGACAATACAAACTTATGGGCATCCTTGAAGAGAGTAGGCCAATAAAAACCAGATTGCAATACCTTATGTGCGGTTCTATCTCTAGCGTGGTGTCCTCCATAAGACTCGGAATGACACTTGCGTAGGATCTGTTCCTGTTCATGTTCAGGTACACAACGTCTAATAACACCATCTACTCCTTCTTTATAAAGATGTGGGTCATCACAGAAGTAATGTCTCAAATCATAGAAGAACTTTTTCTTTTGTTGGTATGTGAAGCTAGGTGGTATAAACTTAGCAACAATATAATTAGCATAATCAGCATACCATGGAGTACTACGGGAAGTACTTATAAAATTTAATTGTTCATCAGGAAAGTCATCATTAGCAGGTAGTGGGTCATCAAGAATATTTTCTAACCTAGACAAGTTGTCTGCAACGGGGTTCTCAGCTCCTTTTCTATCAACAATATTCAAATCAAATTCTCGTAGCAAGAGAACCCATCTAATAAGTCTAGGTTTAGCATCTTTCTTTTCCATAAGATATTTAATAGCAGCATGATCAATGTGAATAGTTACTTCAGAATCAACAATATAAGATCTGAACTTATCACAAGCAAATACAACTGCTAAAAGTTCTTTTTCAGTAGTAGCATAATTTCTTTGAGCATTGTCTAGAGTCTTACTAGCATAATGAATAACATTTAATTTCTTATCAACTCTTTGCCCTAGAACAGCACCTACAGCATAATCACTAGCATCACACATAATTTCAAAGGGTAAATTCCAATCAGGTGGCTGAACAATAGGTGCAGAGACTAATGCTTTCTTAAGTATTTCAAATGCTTCTACACAATCATCATCAAAGACAAATGGTATATCTTTTTGCAATAAATTAGTCATAGGCCGAGAAATTTTTGAGAAGTCCTTAATGAACCTCCTGTAAAATTCGGCGTGACCAAGGAAACTTCTTATACCTTTGATGTCCTTGGGACATGGCATCTTTTCAATAGCATCAACCTTGGCTTTATCAACTTCAATACCTCTTTCAGAAACTTTGTGCCCCAAGACAATACCTTCATTAACCATAAAGTGGCACTTTTCCCAATTCAAGACAAGATTAGTTTCTTCACATCTCTCCAACACTCGATCAAGATTGGTCAAGCAATCATCAAAAGAGGAACCATAGACGGAAAAGTCGTCCATGAAAACCTCACAAATCTTTTCACAAAAGTTAGAGAATATAGCCATCATGCATCTTTGAAAGGTAGCAGGTGCATTACATAAACCAAAAGGCATACGTCTATAAGCAAAAGTACCAAAAGGGCATGTAAAAGTAGTCTTTAATTGATCTTTAGCCGACACAGGTATTTGAGAGAAACCAGAATAACCATCTAGAAAGCAATAGTGTGTGTGTGTTTGCATCATCTTTCTAGCATTTGATCAATAAAAGGTAAGGAGTAATGATCTTTCTTAGTAGCTTTATTTAATTTGCGGAAATCAATTACCATCCTATAACCTGTGATAATTCTTTGTGGAATCAATT
The DNA here is from genome assembly GCF_056163025.1 of Triticum urartu. Lineage (NCBI taxonomy): Eukaryota > Viridiplantae > Streptophyta > Magnoliopsida > Poales > Poaceae > Triticum > Triticum urartu. The sequence continues at coordinate 301,022,680 of NC_141879.1, forward strand.
CATCTTTATCATTAGGAACAACAGTAATACCTCCCTTCTTAGGGACACAATGGACAGGACTTACCCACTCACTATCTGCAACGGGGTAGATTATACCTGCCTCCAGAAGCTTTAGTATTTCTTTTCTTACCACTTCTTTCATTTTAGGATTCAGACGTCGTTGAGGATCACGAACTGGTTTGGCATCTGCTTCCAAATTTATTTTATGTTGACATAGAGTGGGACTAAGGCCCTTAAGATCATCAAGAGTATATCCAATAGCAGCACGATGCTTCTTCAGAGTTTTCAATAATCTTTCTTCTTCATGCTCTGAAAGGTTAGCACTAATAATAACAGGATATATCTTCTTTTCATCAAGATAAGCATATTTAAGATTATCAGGCAAAGGTTTAAGCTCGAACACGGGATCACCCTTGGGTGGAGGAGGATCCCCTAAGATATCAACAGGCAAGTTGTGTTTCAGAACAGGTTCCTGTTTAAAGAATACTCCATCTATTTCCCTTCTTTCATTCATGAACATATCATTTTCATGGTCTAGCAAATAGTGTTCTAAAGGATCACTAGGAGGTACGGCAATAGAAGCAAGACCACTAATTTCATCCTTACTAGGTAATTCTTCCTCACAATGTTGTTTACTAAATTTAGAGAAATTAAACTCATGAACCATATCATCCAAGCCAACAGTAACAACATTCTTTGTGCAGTCTATGGTAGCATTGACAGTATTTAAGAAGGGTCTACCAAATATAATGGGACAAAAACTATCTTGTGGGGAACCAAGAACAAGAAAATCAGCAGGATATTTAGTTTTCCCACACAAGACTTCAACATCTCTAACAATTCCCATTGCTGAAATAGTATCTCTATTGGCAAGTTTAATTGTGACATCAATATCTTCTAACTCAGCACGTGCAATTTCATTCTTAATTTCTTCATATAAAGTATGCGGTATAACACTAGCACTAGCACCCATATCACATAAGCCATGATAACAATGATCCCCTATTTTAACAGAAATAACAGGCACGCCTACCACGGGTCTATGTTTATCTTCAGCACAAGGTTTAGCAATTCTAGCAGTTTCACCTTCGAACTAAATAACATGCCCATCAATATTATTAGACAAGAGATCTTTAACAATAGCAATATTAGGTTCTACATTAACTTGCTCAGGAGGTGTATAAGTTCTAATATTGCTTTTACGAACAACAGTTGAAGCTTTAGCATGATCCTTTATTCTAACAGGGAAAGGTGGTTTCTCAACATAAGAAGTAGGAACAATAGGATCATTATAAGTGACAGTCTTTTCTTCATCTTTAATAGGTGCAGCTACTTTTACTTCTATGGGAGGATGATATTTAAACCACTTCTCCTTAGGGAGATCAACATAAGTAGCAAAAGATTCACAGAAAGAAGCTACTATCTCAGAGTCAAGTCCATATTTAGTGCTAAACTTACGGAAAATATCGGTATCCATGAAAGATTTAACACAATCAAACTTAGGTGTCATACCTGACTCCTTACCTTCGTCGAGGTCCCAATCTTCAGAGTTGCGTTTAATTCTATCCAATAAATTCCATCTGAATTCAATAGTCTTCATCATAAAAGAGCCAGCACAAGAAGTATCGAGCATGTTGCGATTGTTTTCAGAAAGCCGAGCATAAAAACTTTGCAGAATTATTTCTCTCGGGAGCTCATGATTGGGGCATGAATATAGCATTGATTTAAGCCTCCCCCAAGCTTGAGCGATGCTTTCTCCTTCGCGAGGCCAGAAATTATATATGTAATTGCGATCACGATGAACAAGATGCATAGGGTAATACTTTTGATGAAATTCCAACTTCAATCTTTTATAGTCCCAGAATCTCATATCATCACATAGCCTATACCAGATCAATGTGTCTCCCTTCAAAGATAAAGGGAAGACCTTCTTCTTAGCAACATCATCGGGTATACCTGCAAGCTTAAATAATCCACAAACTTCATCCACATATATTAAGTCCTCATCGGGATGCTTTGTTCCATCTCCTGTAAAAGGGTTAGCTAGGAGTTTTTCCATCATAGCTGCAGGAAATTCAAAAGGAGTTTCGTTTTCAATAGGTTTAGTAGGTTGAGGAGCAACTCTTTCCTCTACTGGACGAGGTGAAGATACCCCGAACAAGCCCCTTAGAGAATTACTTTCCATAGTAACAAGTGACAATAAATTTCAGCACACTATATAAATTTTTCCTTACCAAATTCCACCTACCAAAGGCGCTACACTCCCCGGCAACGGTCCCAGAAAAGAGTCTTGATGACCCACAAGTATAGGGGATCTATCATAGTCCTTTCGATAAGTAAGAGTGTCGAACCCAACAAGGAGCAGAAGAAAATGATAAGTAGTTTTCAGCAAGGTATTCTCTGCAAGTACTGAAATAAGTGGTAACATATAGTTTTGTGATAGGATAAATATTAACGAGCAACAAGTAAAAAAAGTAAATAAAGTGCAGCAAGGTGGCCTAATCCTTTTGTAGCAAAGGACAAGCCGGAACAAACTCTTATAATTGGAAAAAGCGCTCCCGAGGACACATGGGAATATCGTCAAGCTAGTTTTCATCACGTTCATATGATTCACGTTCGATACTTTGATACTTTGATATGTGGGTGGACCGGTGCTTGGGTGCTGTTCTTACATGAACAAGCATCCCACTTATGATTAACCTCTATTGCAAGCATCCGCAACTACAACAAAAGTATTAAGGTAAACCTAACCATAGCATGAAACATATGGATCCAAATCAGCCCCTTACGTAGCAACGCATAAACTAGGGTTTAAGCTTCTGTCACTCTAGCAACCCATCATCTACTTATTACTTCCCAATGCCTTCCTCTAGGCCCAAATAATGGTGAAGTGTTATGTAGTCGACGTTCACATAACACCACTAGAGGCTAGACAACATACATCTTATCAAAATATCACACGAATACCAAATTCACATGACTACTCATAGCAAGACTTCTCCCTTGTCCTCAGGAACGAACGTAATTACTCACAAAGCATATTCATGTTCATAATCAGAGGGGTAATAATATGCATATAGGATCTGAACATATGATCTTCCACCAATTAAACGAACTAGCATCAACTACAAGGAGTAATCAACACTACTAGCAACCTACTAGCACCAATCCCGGACATTGAGACAAGAATTGGATACAAGAGATGAACTAGGGTTTGGAGATGAGATGGTGTTGGTGAAGATGTTGATGGAGATAGCCCTCTCCCGATGAGAGGAGCGTTGGTGATGACGATGGTGATGATTTCCCCGTCCGGGAGGGAAGTATCCCCGGCAGAACTGCTCCGCCGGAGCTCTAGATTGGATCCGCCAAGGTTCCGCCTCGTGGCGGCGGAGTCTCGTCCCGAAAAGTTTCTCCTTATTTTTTTCTCATCGAAAGACCTCATATAGGAGAAGCTGGGCATCGGAGAGCCACTAGGGGGCCCACGAGATAGGGGGCGCGCCCTAGGGGGGGCGCCCCCCACCTTCGTGAGCAGGGTGTGGGCCCCCTGGCCTTCATCTTTGGCGTGGATTTTTCTTTATTTATTTTAAGACGTTCTGTGGAGTTTCAGGACTTTTGGAGTTGCGCAGAATAGGTCTCTAATATTTTCTCCTTCTGCAGACCAGAATTCCAGCTGACGGCATTCTCCCTCTTTATGTAAACCTGTAAAATAAGAGAGAATAGCCATAAGTATTGTGACATAAAGTGAAATAACAGTCCATAATGCGATAAATATCGATATAAAAGCATGATGCAAAATGGACGTATCAACTCCCCCAAGCCTAGACCTCGCTTGTCCTCAAGCGAAAAGCCGATAACAATAAATATGTCCTTATGTTTAGAGGTAGAGGCGTCGATAAAAATAAAATACAGACATGAAGGCATTATTCTTATAACAGCAACATATATAGGTTTTGTCATATGATTACTTATGTTCAAGTGATGATCTATTCACAATGCAAAAGTATAAATCATAAACCTTATTGGGCTCCGACAAACTATAATCTCAGTCATTGAGGCAATTGCAATTTATCATAACATCGGAAAGATTCTATGTCAGAGCTAAAAAGCAAGTCAACAATAATGGTTCATGCTCCCCTACATCCAATTAGATATATATATCATGTTCTTTCCAACATGCTGAGCTTGCCAAAGGATAAAATGAAAAAGAAAAGGTGAAGATCACCATGACTCTTGCATAAGGTAGAAGATAATAATAAAGGATAGGACCTTCGCAGAGGGAAGCAGAGGTTGCCATGCACTTTTATGGTTGGATGTATAAAATCTCAATGCGAAAGAACGTCACTTTATATTGCCCCTTGTGATATGAACCTTTATTATGCAGTCCGTTGCTTTTATTACTTCCACATCACAAGATCGTATAAAGCTTATTTCTCCCACACCAATCAATCATACATATTTAGAGCAATTTGTATTGCTTTGCATCGATGACAACTTACTTGAAGGATCTTACTCAATCCATAGGTAGATATGGTGGACTCTCATGGCAAAACTGGTTTATGGATATTTGGAAGCACAAGTAGTATTTCTACTTGGTGCTGAGAATTTGGCTAGCATGAGGGGGAAAGGCAAGCTCAACAAGTTAGGGGAACCATGACAACATACTTTATCTCAGATATAAGAAAGACATACCTCAGTACGTTGTCTTCCTTGTCCAACATCAACTCTTTAGCATGTCATATTTTAATGAGTGCTCCCAATCATAAAAGATGTCAATGATAATATATCTATATGTGAAACCTCTCTTTCCTTATTACTTCCTATTAATTGCAACAATGACTAAAGCTATGTCTGCCAACTCCCAACAACTTTTAATCATCATACTCTATCTATGTGAAGTCATTACTCTCAATAAGATCAATATGAACTTTTTGTTTCTTTTATTCTTTTCTTCTTTCTTTTATTCACCCAAGATCATGGCAAAATAATCAAGCCCTTGACTCAACACTAATTTTTATTATATATAACTCAGGGACTCGATTACATAGAGGGATCATAAAGCAAAACTCAAAACTAGATCATGCCATAAACTTTATTTTACTCAATCAAGATACTACTAATAGGATCGAACTAAGAAAAACGGTGAAGATAGGAGTTGTGATTGTGATACGATACCGGGGCACCTCCCCCACGCTTGGCAGTTGCCAAGGGGAGTGCCCATACCCATGTGGTTATGTCTCCTTCTTTGTTGTCGGTGTAATATTCTTGGCGATGATTCCCCTCAGGATGCGGTTCTCCTCCTCGAGCTTATTGACTTGCTGTTTGAGATCCATTATTTCCTTACGAAGCTTTCCTGTGACAGCTAAAGCTCCTTGCACCCAAGGGTGTTGCATAGCTGCGGGAGAATAAGTGAAACTTCTCTTCATATTTTCATAAGAAAGAAATCTAACATTAGAAGGGATAACCGAGTTTGGAATAGCTGAGCTCTGCAGTTCCCCCATCGTGAACCCAGCTCAGAGGCGAGAGGTGACTTCTTGATCCTCCATGGCATCTACTCTCATTAAGTCAGCCTCCATCTCTTCCTCCGTTGCTGGCCCAAAGTGGTCAGCGTCGCTGTTTGCCCTTAGTTCCGGTGCCGGATTAGATACCCGGCTCTCCCCGATTGACTCTTGAGAAGACATCTTGCTCTAATCTGCAGCAGCAACAGCTTGAAAAAAAAACAGAGGAAATTTTTGTGATACGGGAGTCAAAACCTTCGGGAGAATATATAATGAATTTTTACCGACCAAAATACGCAACGTGCAATAAAACGGAGTCCGGAAAGCACATGAGGCGCTCACGAGGTAGGGGGCGCGCCCACCACCCTTGTGGGGCCCTCGTGTCCTTCCCAGACTGCTACTTATTTTTCTATTTTTCTAAATATTCCAAAATGGAGAAATATTGCCTTAAAAATTGTTTTGGAGTCGGTTTACTTACCGTACCACATACCTATTCCTTTTCGGAGTCTGAAACGTTCCGAAAAGTGTCCCTTATGTATTCCTCCGGGGTTACGGTTTCAATAATATTGGTTTCAACATTTATGGGATTACCTGAGATATAATGTTTAATTCTTTGACCGTTTACCACCTTTGGATTCGTGCCCTCGAAGTTGTTGATTTTTATGGCACCGGAACGATAGACCTCTTCGATGACGTAGGGGCCTTCCCATTTAGAGAGAAGTTTTCCTGCAATAAATCTTAAACGAGAGTTGTATAGCAATACACAATCACCTACATTAAACTCACGCTTTTGTATCCTTTTGTCATGCCATCTTTTAACTTTTTCTTTAAACAACTTGGCATTTTCATATGCTTGGGTTCTCCATTCATCAAGTGAGCTAATATCAAATAACCTCTTTTCACCGGCAAGTTTAAAATCATAGTTGAGCTCTTTAATAGCCCAATATGCCTTATGTTCTAGTTCGAGAGGTAAGTGACATGCTTTTCCATAGACCATTTTATACGGGGACATACCCATAGGATTTTTGTATGCAGTTCTATAAGCCCATAATGCATCATCAAGTTTCTTAGACCAATTCTTTCTAGACCTATTAACAGTCTTTTGCAAAATTAATTTGAGCTCTCTATTGCTAAACTCTACTTGACCACTGGACTATGGGTGATAAGGGGATGCAATTCTATGATTAACATCATATTTAGCAAGCATTTTACAGAAAGCACCATGAATAAAGTGTGAACCACCATCAGTCATTAAATATCTAGGGACTCCAAACCTCGGGGAAATAACTTCTTTAAGCATTTTAATAGAAGTGTTATGATCAGCACTACTAGTTGGAATAGCTTCTACCCACTTAGTAACGTAATCAACAGCAACTAAAATATGTGTGTATCCATTAGAGGCAGGAAAAGGTCCCATATAATCAAATCCCCAAATATCAAACGGTTTAATAACAAGTGGATAATTCATAGGCATTTCTTGACGTCTACTAATATTACCAATTCTTTGACATTCATCACAAGACAATACAAACTTATGGGCATCCTTGAAGAGAGTAGGCCAATAAAAACCAGATTGCAATACCTTATGTGCGGTTCTATCTCTAGCGTGGTGTCCTCCATAAGACTCGGAATGACACTTGCGTAGGATCTGTTCCTGTTCATGTTCAGGTACACAACGTCTAATAACACCATCTACTCCTTCTTTATAAAGATGTGGGTCATCACAGAAGTAATGTCTCAAATCATAGAAGAACTTTTTCTTTTGTTGGTATGTGAAGCTAGGTGGTATAAACTTAGCAACAATATAATTAGCATAATCAGCATACCATGGAGTACTACGGGAAGTACTTATAAAATTTAATTGTTCATCAGGAAAGTCATCATTAGCAGGTAGTGGGTCATCAAGAATATTTTCTAACCTAGACAAGTTGTCTGCAACGGGGTTCTCAGCTCCTTTTCTATCAACAATATTCAAATCAAATTCTCGTAGCAAGAGAACCCATCTAATAAGTCTAGGTTTAGCATCTTTCTTTTCCATAAGATATTTAATAGCAGCATGATCAATGTGAATAGTTACTTCAGAATCAACAATATAAGATCTGAACTTATCACAAGCAAATACAACTGCTAAAAGTTCTTTTTCAGTAGTAGCATAATTTCTTTGAGCATTGTCTAGAGTCTTACTAGCATAATGAATAACATTTAATTTCTTATCAACTCTTTGCCCTAGAACAGCACCTACAGCATAATCACTAGCATCACACATAATTTCAAAGGGTAAATTCCAATCAGGTGGCTGAACAATAGGTGCAGAGACTAATGCTTTCTTAAGTATTTCAAATGCTTCTACACAATCATCATCAAAGACAAATGGTATATCTTTTTGCAATAAATTAGTCATAGGCCGAGAAATTTTTGAGAAGTCCTTAATGAACCTCCTGTAAAATTCGGCGTGACCAAGGAAACTTCTTATACCTTTGATGTCCTTGGGACATGGCATCTTTTCAATAGCATCAACCTTGGCTTTATCAACTTCAATACCTCTTTCAGAAACTTTGTGCCCCAAGACAATACCTTCATTAACCATAAAGTGGCACTTTTCCCAATTCAAGACA